>NC_091121.1:88650286-89000286 GCF_040183065.1 Periplaneta americana
ATCAAGGGATTTTCTCCTGTTCGCCCGCCTCAAACTAAATTTCACATTATAGGCTTAAACCTAGAAAATAAAGATGTCATGGTTGATCTTAGAGAATATGGACTAGCGTCGTGCATTTCAAGCTCTATGTTCGGTTCAAGTTTGTCTTACCCTCCCATCTCATCATGCTTTTAGCTGAGTAAAGATTTTAGAACATTTCTTGTGAAATTTGATTTAGATGTAAAGACAGGTAATTTCACATAATATTCAAATTAATCACAATTGTCACTATACGGATGATAAAAGTTTTAGCGACGTGTATTACAAGCACTATAGTATGTTCGATTGCAGTTAGTCGAGTATGAGGAAATTCGACATTCGTCGATTTTCGCTCTGCAAAAGAATGCCCGTCATGTTTGTTCCACCTTCTTATAAAAATATTCGCTGTCCTCCATCCTCCACTCCCACCCCTTAATGTTTTAGCACAGATCTTGCTATTATCCTTTCATATTAAATACGATGTAAGACGAAGTTTGTAATATCATGATTGTTTCTCTCATGTTCGAACATTGCAGGACACTATTTTAAACTGATTAAGGCTTTGAGCACATATCTTGCGATTAGTTTTTAATGTGGAATTAGACGAAGTTTGTAATATCTTGGTTTCCTCTCCCAAGTTTGAACATTGCACAATAGTAGTCGGCACTTTGAAGATATGTGTTTTTTTAATATATTATGTTTCATTTATTTACGTATATTTTTGTGAATATTTATTCATATTAATAACAAGAAAAGTTATCTATACTCATTACTATGCGTAAGTTCGCACGATATGTGCCTGATATCCCCATGCAGCTAAAGCATAAATGCGAAGAGAGAAGAGGAACTAAGAAGGAAGGCACCGAGCATTATATAACGAAAGAGGAAGATTGAACAAACGCAAATGAAGCTTCGCTTCTACAGAGACTCGGCAAACATGAACCGAACATAAGGCCTGTTACCGGTTTTCAATGGACTCGGTTATTTTAGTATACATGCTTCACTTCCACGTACTGTTGGGATGCTTATGGAGTATGGCGAAGTTTGTAGTATCTTGACATTCCTTCACATGTTCGAACATTGCACGACACTAATATGGACTATAAATTGAAGAAGATGGAAAGAAGAATTATGTAAAGTTCAATAAAAAGAGATTTTAAGTACTTTTATTATGCTTTAAGTCAAAGCAGTTTTAAAGATGTTGACTCAAAAATTAAAAAAAACATCAATGTTTATACTGTAGGTACAATTAAAAGAATTTTGTACGGTAAAGCCAAGTAAGGCCAACACTGACACAATTCTAAGGTTTCACAAAGTAATGGAAGTCCCCAGAATTGAAGAATGTGATCCCACAATGTGTTCAGTCCATTTTTATGAAAGGACTGAGCTAGTCTTTGTATATACCGGTTTACTGACTGAGCGAGTTTTTAAGTGACGTGCACAATAACACAATCTTTTTAGACAAGAATTGGCGTTGTTTTGGAAGAATACATACTTAAAATATAGTAATGATAGAGGGGTCAAATATAATCATATATATCAGTTCTGGACATAAGAGAGAAAGTGAGAAGAACTGAGAAATTCCCGCCCATGTCCTTTTTGCTTACAGCGTCTTATAAACAAATGCGCAGTAAGGTTCATTACATGAGTGATGGATTTTAGGCGTTCAGTGAGAGTCGAAATTTAAAAAAAAAAGCCATGATGCCGCCTGATACAACCCGTCTCTGACCTGACTGTCTGCTTGGTACCGCACCAAAATATTACTATCTGAGCCGGGGAAGATGGAGTGGGAAGTTAAGGGACCTGCAGTAACTGAATCGAGTTATTTACGCCCAGGCCTCTCGTATACATATGGTTAAAACATAAAAATGGCCAAACGGATTGAGCGAATTTTGGAATCACACTCTTAATTTCTTTGTAGAGCTGAGTTCTGGACCCTGACAAAACAACAAAACAATAGGATAAAAAACAGAGATGTAATTCTTGAAATCAATACCGGTTTGAAATACACAAGATTAGGTCGAATGAGAAATTAAGATATCAGGAACAAATTAAACATAGTCTAGGAGTATACTGTGCAGGGGATAGACAAATTAACGTGAATAGCAGCAGTAAAGGGGCAGGTTTGTTTGAAGGTCAACAACTCCGACAAGGCACTTGGCTTGCTTTTTTACATCGTGTAGATTGTGTACCAGTAGTGAACAGTTCGTAGTTTGCTTCTGAGGCGGCAAGTAGACTTACAATGAAAGACTTAACAGAGTTCGAAAGAGGGCAAATTGTGGGGGACCAATTAACTGGAGCATCATTAACCAAGACAGCCAACTTATTTAGTGTTTCAAGAGCAACAGTTTCAACAGTTATGATAGCCTACACAAAACATGGAAAGACATAATCGTGTAAAAGTAATAGTGGAGAAAATCAAAGCTAAGTGAAAGAGATCGTCGTACACACTAAGAAGAATTGTGTGGAAACAACACAAAACTATCGCGGTAAAAGTGACATTAGAACTCAATAATAATATAATAATAATAATAATAATAATAATAATAATAATGATTTATTTTAGCTGGCAGAGTTAAGGCCGTAAGGCCTTCTCTTCCACTCAACCAGCAGAAAGTGTATATACATATGCATGAACTTACAAAGAATTCAACAATTTGATTTAGATGAAAGTTACATGTATACAAGAGTTATTTACGAATTAAACAACAATACTCATCTTGTAGATCTTGTAGATCCTGTTTCTGAAGACACTGTCCGCTGAGAACTCCATGAAGCGAATATTAATGGACCATTACCAAGTAAGTACAGATGTTCACATTATTTTGCCTATCCCCTGTATATTCTTGTATACGAAACATCGAATTACTTCCATTGACAGATTGTGTACCTCGTTTTTACCGTGACAACGGTTTTTAGTTTTAGCATTCAGCTTATTGTACTTTGTATGTGTTTGGTTTTGTTCAGAGTTTTAGACAAGGACGCAAATAGCCATAGCAGCTGACGCGCCCTTTTATACCCCACTAACTTAGCTTATTGACAGATACACATTTCCGAAACGAATTTTCAACTACAAAGCTAAGGGGAAGAGAGACAGACACCGTCCACAGAAAACACGGACAGCAGTTTTAAATATTTGAAAACGAAAGAGTCTAAAGACTGATACTTCAAGATGATGATGAGAGTCATATGAAATCAATTAATTGGGCATATTATTTGGGTTAACCTTGAGCATTCACCAACCACTGAACGAATATTGCACACTTTTATCACTGCCAACGTGGCGCTATAAGCCAATTTTCAATACTTTTATCACAACCACAACACATTTCAAATCTTATTGTATCATATAGAATTATTACTACAATAACACATTTAGTATTCTTTTTAGAATTAGTATGATCCACTTCCACTAGATAGCAGCCGACACGATTGACAGGGCCGACAATACTTGAAAACGAAATGATACTAAATGTGAGTAATGTTACTACAGGTGCGTAGTATTATATGACAGGTTAGGTTAAATTAGGTGTGTATTATGTGACAGGTTAGGTTAGGTTTGTTTAGGTGTGTAGTATTATGACAGAGGTTAGGTTAGGTTTGATTAGGTGTATAGTATTATTACTATGTTGGCAACACTGAAACCCATTGTTACATTGAAGAAATATGGCGGTATTCTTCGTTCACGCACGACGATTTTCGTACTTAAGTAAGGTATGTATTTAGGGCGGGTTGGGCGGGCTTACAGCTGTCCCAGTGATCACATCAATTTCTACTAATCAATACTATAAATGCAAGGAATTTTAAAGGTATTTGATCAAGTTCCTATAGTTGTTGGCACATAAGAAAGCTTCACCATTATTTGATATATATATATATATATATATATATATATATATTTCCGTGTAATAAATTTATCAAGTTACTAGTGGGCCTATAATTTTATCACAAAAGTAAACTAAGTTAAGATAATCTGATGGGCTCATTCTCAAGTTACCGGGTATTAAACTCACACGTTTCTGTGCACAAAGAGCTGTTCCACTAGAAAGACTGGAGTGTAGAGAACATGAAGGTAGGCCTAATTAGAATCGGAGCTGCAGTTCTTTGAGGTTGAATTCATTGTGGTCTGCATTTTAATTTTGCTTTATTGCACGACGACGAATATTACGGAGCACGGAATAATTGAGATCAGAATAATTACACCTGGACCACCGGGGGGATAAAAGTTATTTAAATCAGGCTGCCATGACGTGTGTGTGTGTTTGTGTGTGTGTGTGTGCGTATGTGTGTTTGTGTGTGTGTGTGTGTGTGTGTGGAATTGACACGAAAAATTGCAGACAACGTCCCTGGAAGCTCACCTGCTGGGTTAAAGTTTGCGTCGCAAAAATTTAATTTCGTCTCCATGCAGACTGAAATTTCTAGGAATTCGTCCAAAAATTGTGGTGAATCCTTGTTGAAATATTACATATTTGGAAGTCGTTTATATGTTTATACCATATATCAGTACCATGTATTGGATATAGGAACTTATTTCTTTTGCAAAGTAAATGGTAGTATGTATGCATCTGTATTGTAGTGAAACATGAATAGAAAATAGCCAGAGTGTAATACGAAGTTCAGTAAAGAACAGTTGGTTTTATAAAGAATGTAGATTATACAGAGCAATAACTGAATAACAAATATTGTGGAAGGAACGCATGAAATAAGTATCTAAACTGTATATAATGTTCAGTAATTACTTCATGTTTGATGATAAAATGTTTAGTTGATTATACATTGTAAGCATGTAACAATTAAGACAGATGAGAAGATCAGTTTCAATAAAATTGAGAGACGATCGGTGATAAAGTAGTACATGTTTTTGAAAGGTTGTCCGACAAGAAAATGTATGTGAACAATGTTAATGCAATAAGAGCTAGTTTATTTTGTAGTGTGTTTTGTATCGCAGTTTTACTCCTGTTTGAGTATTAGAGAAGTCTGTATTGCCTTAAATCTGCCAGGTTAAATAAACCATTATTATTATTATTATTATTATTATTATTATTATTATTATTATTATTATTATTCTATGTACAACTTACTACTAATTGAACCGTTGAGCAAAGCAACGTAATACGTTTTCTCCGATAGAATAGCGAATAAATTGCTCTTCACATTCTGTACAAAACCTTCTGTTCCTGCTAGAGACAGAGGGTTTGTAGAGCGACATGGTACAGATACTACTTACCTTCAGTGCGTGAGCGAGACAGAGAGCAATGTACAGTAGCGACAAAAAAAATCGGACCGATCCTTGTAGCTGATTTCAGGGCCTTGTTCATTCCAGAGCACGATAGACTGGTAACTAAGACTTTCATGGTTCGAATCCTGCCTGGAAAGGAAACTTTTTTTTTTTGTTCCTTATTCAAATTTATTCCAATACCTGTCGATTGCTGGTAAAATTCATGTTCTGGGAATAATAAGTTAATTAAGTAGTAAAATATCCCTGCAATCGAAAAGTATTGGGAATAAATTTCGATAAGGAACAAAAAAAAGTTTCCTTCCCAGACTGGATTCGAACCACGAAAGTCTTGGTTACCAGTGTATCGTGCTCTGAGTCAACAAGGCTCTGAAATCAGCTACAAGGGTCGGTCCGGTTTTTTTACCACTACTATACAGGAAACTCCCCTTACCAGTATGAATGTCTTTGATTACACGATACCCAATTTGGTCACCGCTAACGTAGAAAATAATTGTTATACGTATTACCGGGAGAAAAAATAAACTTTGATAACTCTCAAAATACGTAAAGATTATTTTGTGGTTAAATAACTTTAAATAATGGAAAAAGAACGTACACTTTTAGACAAAAAAAAAAAAAAACCGGACTCTTGAAGCGTAAATTTGTCTAAGTTCCGTTCGGCTGTGCGCCTGATACACAAGACTACAATCAGAGTAGTAAGGACGAAACCAGCGAGATCCAAGAACATACTCTTATACCGGCAAACAACGGTTTGAACTGTGTATGTGTCATAGCTCCGTGGTAAAACTCTGACTTCACACGGGTTCGTATCCGCTTTCGGATAAGTATATATATTTATTTCGTTTTATTTTTTCTCTAGCTGAAAACGAATGATACATTTATTAACGTGCACAGGAGTTTGGAAATTAAACAAAAACGTTCAGTAATATCGGAGACATCTTCCTAATTACCCTTGAATTAAAACAGATGCTCAGATCTTGGATCTTCTCTCTTCTCCATAAAGAGTATTGCTCAGTTACTAAAAGTAGTAGTAGTAGTAGTAGTAGTAGTAGTGGTAGTGGTGGTAGTGGTGGTAGTGGTGGTAGTGGTGGTAGTGGTGGTAGTGGTGGTAGTGGTGGTTGTGGTGGTTGTGGTGGTGGTGGTGGTGGTGGTGGTGGTGGTGGTGGTGGTGGTGGTAGTCTAATAATAATATTGTAACAACGAGAATAATAACAATAATAATATTCATAGTATTAAAAACCGGAGAATAATAATCATTATCATCATCATAAAGTTAATAGTATTGCAAAAACGAAATGAATAATGTTAAAGACAAAACCAATGCGTTCCATGGCTACACTCGTAAATAGTGCCGTTACATATCTGCTTTGTAATAGCTCCGTGGTAACAGCCTTGCTTCTTGTGTAGGCGATTCAAGGTCGTACACCCCGTAAGGATGTCAGATGTTTATTTCTATATTGATGTGTAATTTATTTAGAGACATCTGGAACTTCTGAAAACATAGTTCTGCGCACAAGTAACTGCGCATATTAAACGTGAAACAACTATTCTCTCTTGTCATTATCAGGGGTAACATGGCTGACAGAAGACATAGGCCAGATACGTGTAGATAACCTCTTCTCTCTCTCTCTTGTGAGGGATGCCGGATTTTCCGCTACTGAGGCAGGTAGGCGACTAGGAGTGCACGATTCCACAGCTAGAAGATGGGTGAGATTATCCAGAGAAGGAATTGAACATCGTCAGCCAACTCTGCTTTAGTTGCAGAAGTAGAAGCGAACCCACTTCTTCAATTAAAGTAAATGTCCGTTTCCCTGGATCTTCTCCTATTGTCATAAGGCATCTGCGGGACGTAGGACGTTATCCAAGAGTGGCAGCAATGAAAGGGTGCATCACTGATACCACAGATTATTCCGCCTTGCATTTGCAGAGGAAAATGTTAATTTCGATTGGAATAAGATAATATTTTCAGACGAAGTTACTTTTTCCTCTGACAATTACGGGCGGCAAATAGTCTACCGTTCACGGGGACCCCGAAACGATCCTACGCATGTGGCAACTCGCTTTCGCAGTGGCCGTGTATCTGTTCCATGTTGGGGCTGGATGTCCAGTGACGGCCTGGGTGTTCTATGGCGGCTCGACGGAAACCTTAATGCCCAACAATACAAGGTTTTAGTGGAAAATGTTATGCTTTCCTCTGTACGGATGTTATATATCCTGATGATGATGATATCATATATCAACAGAATAATCATCGTGTTCACACGTGTCGAGGTCATGAGATGGTTTTCAGAGAGGCCATATATCAGACTGATAGAATGGCCTCCCTGTTCACCAGATCTCAGTGTTCTAGAAAATATGTGATCGGAGGTGGAGAAAACTGTGAACGCGATGATAAATACAATGCCACGTCGGCCGACCACAAAAGATGCACTCTGGAATATTATCAAGAACGCTTGGGATCGTATATCTTCACGTCGACAATACCTGAGACGCCTGATCGCATCCATACCCCGTAGGATGCAGGCGGTTACAGATGTGGAGGGATTACATACCCGGTATTGAATTTTTTGTCTATTTTGATTTTTGTTTATTGGTCTCCGAGATGTATTTCTTTATTTTGTTTAAAACAAAGAAAAGAATTTATTATGTTTGTTTATTCCTATCCGAGAAGGATTTCTTTTACTTAAGGTTTATTTTTCTTTATTTCTATCCGAGAAGATTTCGTTTAGTCTAAATACAAGATAGAAGGGAAAGGATTGCTATTATGTATCTAACTTGCCCTTTGTAAATATTCAACTTTCTGTTAAATATTTCACAATACTGGTTATTATCAGTACACAAGAAGTAAAAAATGAGAATGAAAAAACAAAGTTTAGACTAAGATTCGAACTCGAAACCTTTCGAATACAAGATCACAATGCTACCACAAGACTACGCTATGCGAGAGAAACGATGATGCTTATCCTTAAGAAGCATGTTATATAATCATCATATAGTGGTGGCGGTGGAGGGTTGGAAACATTTACGACAGAAGATATTCGTTTGCGTGTGTATCATGCTCTGACGAATGCACCCGAAGTCTTCCGAATCGGACATAGAATCTGGAGCCCGGTCATTGTTTTTGTCTAGAGGGTACAATTTGGCAACGCTAATTCCAGGTGACCGGAGCAGGTGGAACTTTTCCACAAAAAAAGAATGGCTTTTATCTATATTTACAATAATTAAATTGGAATTGATTTGGAGTAAGTTACAAGCTTTTCTTTAGAGCATTTGTTCTCCATTTTTAATTTGTCCGTTTGAATTTGTGTGGTAATTTTTCTTTTTCTTTGTTTATTTTTTTCTCCGTTTCTCCCTTACTTTTTTTTAGTAGGTTATTTTACGACGTTTACCAACATCTTAGGTTATTTAGGGTCTGAATGAGATGAAGGTGATAATGCCGGCGAAATGAGTCCGGAATGCAGCACCGAAAGTTACCCAGCGTTTGCTCATATTGAGTTGGGGGAAAACCTCGGAGAAAACCTCAACCAGGTAACTTGCCCCGACTGGGAATCAACCCGGGCCACATGGTTTCACGGCCAGACGCGCTGTTACTCCACAGGTGTGGACTGCTTTTTTGTTCCTTGTCCTCTTCATTGTTCCTTTTTCCTGAATTTAATATTCACTTTTTGTTTCGTTTTACTTGATTTTTTTCTATCTCTCGTTTGCATATTTTTTTTCTTTCTTTTGTTTGTTTCTTTATTTTTCTTTCTTTAATTTTTATTTGACATTTCCTTATCTGCCTTCTTTGTTGTTCCATTTTTATTTCTTTCTTTTAAGTGTCTTAAAACTAATTTCAATCGACTTATTTCCTTTTTACAACTCTACAACTCATTGAATCTCCAAAGTTAATCAACCACACACAATGTTCAAATAAGCTTACACAAGTACCGATACACAAAATGTCGGGAAAGATTGGACCATCGCCAACTATAACGAGCTAACGTCCATAAAATGTGTTATTAATATCACACTAATACATCTGTGCTTCCCCATTCGTGCGTACCTAATTTTCCACATTTTTATTCCAGCATTTACCTCTCATTCGCTAATTGTAGTGGGATATCCATTTGTTAATACATCTGGTTGTTGGGTGCTGTAGATTTCGACCCTCAGATAGGCGGCCATCACTTTGTCCTAATGCGTGGCATTCACTGCAAAGATAAGGTTTTTACATTCAGACACTTTTCCCGTGGTAATTCTGTGTACAAAGGCAGCATTACCCTGCGGATGACGAACCATATTTAAACGTGAATAGATCAGTTTAACAGGAACTGATACCTGAGCTAAAGGATCATTTATTTAACGTCGCTTTGTGACTGCTCCCACACAGAAATGAACCGACTCTAATGACAGCTGTAAAAGAGAAACCGTTGGCGATATGGTCCACAAAAGAGCTCCGAGTTTACTACGGCTCCTGCAGTGTTCTTGCTATGACAAGTCCGTACTTGGTGTACAGTTTCCACTACTGTTTCAGTGATACAGGTACAAACAGAATTATAATTATATAAACACTATCAATGGTGCGGTACCATTTTCGAACGGTTACAACGTCGACTTTGAAACAACATGGAATTCGGAAAATGTTTAAATTTAATCAAGGAGCTGTACAGAAAATACACATGCTAAGTATTCACGAAGAAAAGCTAACAGAAACATTAGAGTGAACAGTGGAGTGAGTGAAGGCTGAAGGATCTAAATTATTCACCAAAGGGAGTATTTGTACAGCTACATGCTTAATTAGAAAATTAATGGCAACATTTTAATTGAGAACAAATAACTCATTTATTTATTCACTGTTGAATCTGAAAACTGTCATGCGACATTTTTTGCCATTTTCAATCTTTATTGGATTTAAGTTCTGTAGAGAGAGACACAATTCTGTGCTAAAAGGTGCTGGTATTGACAGTCTGGATTGTATTTTATGTTGTGTATATTCAAAGCCATCACATTGTATTTCCCTATTCGTGGGCATTCGTTTTTGCACTGCGATAAGGACTTTGGTCAAATAAAACTGCAGAGCGAACCAAACGTCACGCACGTCTGAATAATAATACGTTCACATATTAATTATATTTATAAATATGAATTTATTGCGTTTACTTACATGAGTTACATCATTTGCTGAAAATGGCAGCCCTGTTAAGTAAGGCATGTACGAACTTTTTTTACCATGTTTGCGGCCACTTTTTTGAGCATACGTACACTGATGTTGTTAAACTCCATTTTGTTCCTATTCAGTTTCTCCGTGTGCGGCCTGTTTTTGTATAACCTTCCTGTAAGATAACTCCGCAGGAAGAAATGTGGGGACATCAAATCGGGAGAACGTGGGAGCCATAATCCTTGAGAGATTATACTCTCATAAAAAACGCTCGCAAAAACGTGCATGGTTTTATTAGATGTGTGGCGTGTGGTACTGTCCTCCTGGAACCAACAATCACGTTCATCATTGTTAAGAAGCGCAGATCCACATTCCCTAAAACGGGCGATTAATCTCGTTATGGTCGAATCCACATCCGGATAATTCCTACAAAATTCGTCTACAACACGTGAATAAGAACGACTGGAAAAATAATGTTGGACAATGAAAACTCGTTGCTCTTGGGAAAACGACATGTTTGCCGAGCAATAAACAAAGGCCTACTGCAAGCGTCAGTGTATACATACACATCATAATGACGTCTAGGTTTGTTGCTGTTAATACATATGATGCTATGTAGCGGTAGCGGATAGCACTTGCCAACTGCACTACTCAATATAGACAATATAATTTTAATATGCGCGACTTTTGGATCGCTCTATACTTGTTTGGCTAGCTGACCATAAATAACAATTGAAGAATATGGATAGTTAATGCTGAAATTATCAATTTCTGG
This sequence comes from Periplaneta americana, assembly GCF_040183065.1. Lineage (NCBI taxonomy): Eukaryota > Metazoa > Arthropoda > Insecta > Blattodea > Blattidae > Periplaneta > Periplaneta americana. Next base: position 88,661,456 of record NC_091121.1, read on the forward strand.
CAGATTTTCTGTAACATATTTGTACTCTAAAATAACACTAACTTTGTCTTGGTGGGGAACATACTGTAGAAAGAGCTGTCTTTCAGATGAGTCCTCTGGAAGACATGTTCAAAAATATTTTCAAATTAATGAATTTAAATATCTTCTTTGACAAGAATGTGAAGGGAAAGATGACAGCATGACCTTTCCTTGGTTTACTCGTAAAACATACATTCATGCTCCTTAAGTCCATTACTCATGTCATTATTCTTCCAACTGAATGGGGGCATAAACAAGGACATCACGACGAAGTGACGAGAAGAGAATAGAAGCATTTGAAATGCGGATGTGGAGAAGAATGGAGCGTGTGAAATGGATAAATAGAATAAGAAATGAAGCTCTACTAGAACGAGTGGATGAAGAAATAATAATGTTGAAACTGATAGGGAGAAAAAGGAAATTGGCGGGATCAATGGCTAAGAAGACACTGCCTACTGAAGGATGCACTGGAAGGAATGGTAAACGGAAGAAAAGTTCGGGGCAGGAGAAGATATAAGGTGACAGACAACATTAAGATCATATGCGGAGACTAAGAGGAAGGCAGATATTAGGAAACATTGGACAGTGCTGGGTTTGCAGTGAAAGACCTGCCCTTGGGCAGGACTCTATGGATGAATGAATTAATTAATCAATCAATGTATTGAGTACTGAATAGCGGGAATATGTGTAAATGATGATTTGATAAATGAAGAGTCCACTGCAAGAATGATGGATGTCACTTTCTTGTCGAAAATGAACCAAGACTGTCAAAGAATAGCTTAAGACATATAGAATGTACATACAGAGTTATATGGCCTTAACACTGATAGTCATTGTCCAGTAGTGATCGGAAAATCACAGTTAAGCTTTGAGCGCTAAGCATTTCAAACTTTCAATTGTTTCTCCTGCAAAATGTATTCCAAATGACATCCATCATTCTTGCAGTGGACTCTTCAAATATGAGTACTTATTTTTATGTTTTCCCTAAAATAAGTTTAAATTTATCGGTGGGGAAATTACTCTCTCATGGTCAATACGTAGGGGAAAGGTGGGTAGCGCTGGACACTTAAGAATTATTACTTAGTAACTAATTAACATTTATTCAACTTACATATTAATGTAATATACTTTGCATGACATAAGGACATTGTTTATACAGGTTACTAGATGACAGAAAACACTGGAATAAATATTATTAGTAATATTTGGAAGTTACATTTCTAAGTTTTATTGGCAAATGCAGGGTACCGACGGACACTTTAAATCCATGCACAACTTCACGCTTTCTTCTGAAGGCAGCGATCACAATGAAACGAAACATCATCTGGCTCAACCCCAGCACATTCTTCATGTGCCCAACCTTTGCATGTGCAGCATTGGATCCAGTTTTCTTCAAATGTTTCTCCACATACTGTGCAAACCGTTTTCTCAGGCACTCCAGTTCTATTTCGAGAAACATCCTTAAAAGTTGACGGAATCTCAGATGTAGGGCCAAATAAAACCTTTCTCTGTGATTTTCCTTGTGCTGTACTGGATCTGCTTGATTTTTTAATGAACTTTTCTTCAAGGACTTTCTTCAATGGTGATGATGTTAAAATTTCGCTTTTCTGAGCTTTCCTTTTCCGAGTTTCGCTCCTTCTCTTACTGGCATCTGGGAGAGGTGAAAGCTTCTTCAAAATATTAACAACTGGCATAGCCTTGTTCTTGTCCACCTCGAATGATGTTTTAGGGTTTTCTACAGCAGATCTGGAGCTTCTGTTTGATGGTGTGGTGAGGCTTTCAAAAACATGTGGACTTGACCTGGAATTTGAGGGAGCATTTCGTTCTTCTAAGGCTTGTACAGGAGTTTCTTCATCTACAACTGGTCTAGATGTGTTGTCAGCACGTAGTTCGTCTAGGTGTGGTTCGGCTGTGCCCTCCTGAGCTTCTGGGATGTCTGTGAAGAGTGATGGCAGGAAATAATTTTCTGTAAAAACTCCGGGATTTAAGGGGTGGATTCCTTTGCATGAAAACCTATTTCTTGCTATATCCAGGCGACAAGATTTGGCGTATGCGGTTGAGGCCAACCCAGAGATTTCATTTTCAGTTATTCGAAGCCCAGCATTTTGCCTCATCCACATAGCAGAAGATTCTGCATTACGCTGCCTTGAACGTCTGTCTAAAGGTTGGAGTTTATGCGCTGTGTGAGGAGTGCTGATCATTGCATATTATTTTCTCGTGCACAGTTTATCACTGTGAGCTCCTTGTGGCTACTGTGTCCATCCAAAATCAGGAGCACAGGATTTTGAGGTGTAGGCTTTGTAGAACTGCACGCATTGTATTCTTCACCTGACATAATTAGGAACTTGAAATCCAGACGCTTGAGATGGGCAGGCATGTAGCACGTATGGGCGAATCCAGAAATGCATATAGAGTGTTAGTTGGGAGACCGGAGGGAAAAAGACCTTTAGGGAGGCCGAGACGTAGATGGGAGGATAATATTAAAATGGATTTGAGGGAGGTGGGGTATGATGATAGAGACTGGCTTAATCTTGCACAGGATAGGGACCGATGGCGGGCTTATGTGAGGGCGGCAATGAACCTTCGGGTTCCTTAAAAGCCATTTGTAAGTAAGTAAGTAATAATATACTTGCCAGTTTATAATAGAAGCTGTCCGCGGCTACCCGCGATTTGACTGTCCGCGGCTACCCACTGTGCATATAACGTTCTATAAATTAATAGAACCAAAACCATACCAGCTTTGATTCTGTAAGATGCAATACATGTAAAACACATTCATAACAACACACCGGATGTATAATAATAGAGATCAACTTACTTGTGTAACTGGTAGGAGGCCTTAAATTTAATCTCGCTGCCAGAAGTCTAAACAATTACTCACAAGAATTACGTATATTACAAGCACACCAGTCGACGCAACTCAATCAACTGATAACATTCAACATCCAACAAAGCGGGAAGTCATATGCAAGTAAAACAGGATTACCAACTTTTGTTAGTTTAAAGAAACCCCTAGTGTCCGGGGCTACCCACTGTCCGGGGCGACCCACCGTTCCCCTAACTAAAATAGTGTTTTACTTCAAATATTATATCCGCTTGTTAAATAGTTAGGTACAGCTTACAGCAGTAAAATTTTTGAAAATATTCAACATTTTTTCCTCCATTACTGTATCTTGTATAATAGTGAAAATCAGTATGTGAAACATCGTCCTTCTGCTATATGAAAAAAAAATCTTTAGGGTTAAAAAAATATACTTCTTTTTTTCAAAATTAAAAATGGTGGCAGTTTACTGTGCAGTGATGAAGCATTTCACTCATAACTCATAAACTTATTTACTTTTTCATGTTCTCTTTCTTTTATTTTATTGCTGAAAACTCGTGTTTACAATATCATGCTCTTTCAACTACATTCCTTAATAAATACTATTTTTTTTATTTTGTGTTAGAAGAAAATATTGATATTTGACCATTTTTAAAAATGAATTTATTTTTATCAGACAATCTATCAAAGGTAAATAACTGATCTTGCAACATATTGTAGATATGGTATGCATAAATAGACACAAAAAATTTCGTAACAGAAGGTTGGATAGTTTTTTAGTTATGTGGAAAAAGCTTAATCACTGCACAGTGAACTGAATTTTGAAAAAAAAAAAAAATGTAAGTAATTTCTTTAAATCGTACAAATATATATATATATATATATATATATATATATTCATATAGCAGAAGGACAGTGTTTTACACGTACTAATTTTCAATATTGTACAAGATACATAAATGGAGGAAAAAATGTTGAATATTTCCAAAATTTTACTGCTGTAAGCTGTATCTAACCCCTTAACCAAGCAAGTACTGAAAGTCCCCTGCGGGGGCTTGAGTGTTCAGACCTTCAGCGAACATACTGTAATCAGCCGGTGTGAGTTAGAGAATGCTCCTAGCTTGAGGGTTAGAGCAGTAAATCATAAAAGGTCGCACTGCTGGGTCATAGTCTCCCCTCCCGAAAATTCCATTACATTCCATAGGTACTGCAAAGATGGACGCAAGAACAGTGGCATGAAAAATGTTGAAATATGTTTCTGTGTAAAGCTAGAGATCGGCCTTCTGCTTAATTAGGCCCTATTATATTTTCCCTCAATTGATATAATGAAGAAGCTTAAGTGTCTATGTTTTAATAGTTGTACGTAGTAGCGAAGACTGTATTAAACATTGCATGGAAAACTCGTGTTAATTGAGGAGAAGTTTACAATGTACCTGACATATGAATATTCTGTATTAGACAGACTTGACAGTAACTGAAGCACCGGCGGGTATGTGGCATATGTTGAGGACGTCGGCGTTTATTGATCAAACGACCTGCTTCTCCTGGACCGAACTTGAACAAGTCAAAGCCGTACAACGGAAACACTCTAAGGCTAATAATTACGCACGACTCGGCCATGCCCCATCGATTCCAATCAAGTGGGGTCAAAATCATGAAATTCCTTTGATTACCAACTCCGACTAACTGGAACGTCGGTTGCCCCTTTGTGGGCGATACCTGTTATGTAACATAACGCTATGTACTCTGCGCGCAATTGTGGCTCAACTCTTCCCCGATGAAGACTTACACTATCATGTACAAAAGTTCAGAACTGCTTTATTTTTTCATATGGGATACGGAAGTAATTCGCCATTCAATATTTTTTATGAAAATACGCAATTTAGTTCCTCCAAGATAAGACTATTGCAAAAAGGCAGCTTCTTCAAGAATTTACCACTGCCACAACCCTTCTTTACTTCTGAGAATTTTAAGGTACTACAGCAGTCATGTCAACAGATGCCCATAAGCGCAAGCGCGCGCTTTAGAGCTCAGTAGAGCCTGAGCGCTTTACAGCGGAAAGGAAAGAGACAGATGAAAGAGGTAGCATATGCCGCTTGGTCGAGTTATTTATAGGGATGGCCCAGCACTGATTCAATGGATAAAGGGAAGAGAACTTAGGCCTATCAAAACTGTTTCCATGTTAATTTTTAGATTTGTCTGAGAAGTATAAGTGCATTATAAGAATGTAAGTTTTAATATTATGCTGATTTTTCACAAGTTTGCTTTTTTATTCAAAAGGAATATTTTTCTCAATTTTTTTTACAGAAAAGTGAAATTTTCAGATATGTTTATTTAGTATTGAAACAATGCTTTCGTAAATCTAATACATCGTAAATACGTAATTGAATATAGTATATTGAAAATTTTGAAAATATTCGCATGGAAAATGTTTGCAAGGAAATGAATGAACAAGGGAACCACTGTTACATCATAAACAAAAGATATGTGCCCATGTGTTGTAAAAACGTCAGCTTATAGCTTCAGCAGATTTCGAGAAAATAGTTTAATATTCTGACGATAAGAAGTTTCGCCCCAATATCACCTTAAAAGCATAATGCGATAAGAATTTTGTTATGTAATATTAGTTACAGTTAAAACATATACCTAGGTAACTTTGCTTTGTACTATAATATTGTTTGTGCGAGATCGTGCGTATTTGCTTGTTTTCCGCACAAAACCAATACGCGGTAAGTGTGAAATACCACATTCAGTATTCCCAACGTAACACACGTAACAATTTCCCTCTTCTTACCGCTTAAGCGCGACATTCATTTTACTGCTTTAGGCTTTTAACATATTATTTTTAGACACGTTTAACATAGTAATAATTATAAATTGGAAACTTACCACTGCAATTTCACATAAATTGCAATGTCAATTATTGTTTTTAAATATATGCAAAAAATAAGTAAAGTCTACTACTCCACGAAACTTATTGCATTCCTGATACAAGTAACATTAAGGAAGCCGTGAAAAAATCAACGAGATTCCAGATGCCGATGTTATTACTGCAATATGTTATATAAATAATATTGTTAAAATATTAAAATGAAAAATAAATCATTACATAACCTTACCGTTTGTTTTAAGTTCGCATTTATAGACTGGGGGAAAAAAAAAAGACAGACGGATATCACGGCCTGCTGGAGTATAGATATTTTTGTTTTCTAAAGTTGCCGTCATTAAACAGAAACCAAGATGGAGATTTCATTACAACTAATTAAAAATTCGTCTTTCAGGTACGTAATAAACGAACTTCGCACAAAATAATGTACGATACGCGAGCGGTATGTTCTTTTTCATGTTCTCGGAAATTAAAAAAGCTCAACAACGTTTCGCTTTTTCAATCTTTTCCTCGAACATGAAAACGTCAACATACCGCTCTTGTAACGTATATTACTATTTCATTAGTTTATTGATTACTTTCGTAAGGCTAAAGATACCATCAAAATCAATTCTAACTTATCATGTCATACTCTCTCTCTCTTTTTTGGATACCACCTTCTTTATGAATGATGTGTTTCATTCATTTAGTACAGTATACTTGTACTACTATGGAATTTATGTGAATATTCCTTCTTAACTTTTTATTATGTTATTAACGTTTAAAACACAACTGCAATATTAAGGGATTGGTGTTAGTAGGCTACTTTTGTTTTACAGACAATGATAATGTCATACAGAAAGAGGCCATATAAAAATAACGACTTAAAATTTCAAGTTGCATTTGAAGTTTGTACACCACTGTTTTCTTAATCCAACAGGCTGTCTATTCATATGCGTAATCCTTCCTCCTTCCAAACCTAGCACTTGATGCCCGCGCACGACGTCAAGTCAGAAAAATGTGCTTGCTTTGACATCATTGCAGTACAGATTCACAAGCAGCTCGACTCCCACAGGTAGTCAGCATAGTACAAGGTGATTCAATTAAATCAACACATTTCGCTTGTTTATATATTTCAACAGGAAGTATTTCAGAAAATTTGTTGTACCTCAAATGTAAATTATGTTTGGGAGATTACTATCCTCTATATGTAGAAAATTCTGAAAATGTCTTCCCTCCTGCTCAAGGTAGGATCTTTGACCTAGCTCTTCATCGTCCAGTTGCTCAATAAACTGCATGAAAGTGCGACGGTACTCTCACAGTCAAAAATAATTAATTGATCCCACAATTATCTGTTTACGCCACACGCCCCTAGACAATGGACGATTTAAGCAGAAAATTACACATGATGGTTGGCGACAGAGTCCTTCAACATGGTAACATGGAATGACGTGTTGAGTTGTGCCTTGAGCAGGAGGGAGGACGTTTTCAGCATTTTGTATAGAGGTCAGCAATCTCCCAAATGTTTATACTCTACAGACCGATTATTTAGTCCTGACAGCCCGGCGACGCGAAAGAGAGGAAGTAACAGGAGTAGTGGGGAGAGCTCCGGAGTAGAGATAAGGGCGAGCGGTCTGTAAAGGAATGCAGTACAGCTTAATTGCACTGGAAACACACCGCTCTTCCGCACGCATGACATCCGATCGCTTCGAAGGCAAGCGAGTGACTAACCCAAACACCCCTTGGCGTAACTAAATGGACTCGCCTGACCCAAGCGCACACTGCCGGTGACTGTCAGGACTAAATAATCGTACTGTACATATGAGGTATAACAAATTATGGTGAGCATCGTTCCTTTTGAAATAAATAAAGAAAGAAATGTCAAAGTTTTGTATAAATTGCTTTGTACAATAATTAATCGTGGCGAGACAGCCCATGATAGTTAAAGACCAAACAGGCGACTGCCGGCCTCATGTCCCCATGTCCCCATGCTTCAGCAGTGGATGCATGGTCATCCAACCAGTACAGAGATAATGCATGGTTAGCACAATGTTCCTTCTAGCCGTTACAGCTGATTTTTGAAGCCGGATTTCGCAACCTAGCGCAGCTCCCTAAATTTATCACAATACTCGGTGGCCACCGGTCATAATTCATAAAAAAATTATTCCTCCATGAGTACTTAACCCAGCGCTCATTCCATAACCAAATCGATGCGTGGTGTCTTAGAGTACGACGGTACGGCGCGCAACCAGCACAACACAATAAATACTATAATTTTAAATCAAAAATAGGTAACTCTCTCTTTACTCTAGACTTCCAGTCGAAATTATTATTACTTTTTTGCACAATCATGCTCTTTTTTGCATACTTACCATCACTGTTGCATGTCGTGTAACTTGAAGACACAACACGTTCAATGGTTAGTATGTAAACGCAGGAAATAACAGTGCGGTAAGTAAATTACTTACAATACAGCTGTGTTGGAAGTACATTCTCTACAAACTTGAGATAAAATTACTTGTAAATTTTAAAAGAAAAAGAACTCTAAAGGAAGAAGCTGTAACTTTATTTATTAACATTAAAATTGAACGTTATTAAATGTTATGGAACAAAGATTGTCATTCAATTTCGTACATATTGCAATAGCTTCTTATTTATTTGAAAAATGCATATATATATAAAAAGACAGTCGTATACAACAATGAAACAAAGAATACAAAACACGGTCACCTAGAAAATTATACATTAACAAAATTATAAACGTTCAGTTCAAAATTAATACATAACTAAAATACATAATAAATGAAACAAAGATATAGATTATGATTGTGCAAAAAGTAATATGCAATACACGGACGTCAAGGGGTTAGGTACAGCTTAGAGCAGTGAAATTTTGGAAATATTCAACATTTTTTCCCTCTATAACTGTATCTTGTACAATAATGAAAATTAGTATGTATAAGACACTGTCATTCTGCAATATGAAAAAAAAAAAAAAAAAAAAAAATACGATTTAAAAAAAATTATTATTTTTCTTTTTCAAAATTCAAAATGGTGGCAGTTCACTGTACAGTGATGAAATGTTTTCCTCATAACACACAAAAACTGTCCAACATTCTTTGATGAATCTATTTTGTGTATTTATGCATGACATATCTACAATATGATGCAAAATCACTTCTCTATCTTTGGTAGATTGTCTGATAAAAAATAAATTCATTTAAAAATGGTCAAATATCAGTATTCTCTTCTAGCACAAAATTTAAAAAATATATATTATTTATTAAGGAATGTAATTGAAAGTGCATGATACCGTAAATATGAGTTTCATCAATAAAATAAAAGAGAGAGAACATGAAAAAGTTAACAGGTTTATGAGTTATGAGGAAAACGCCTCATCACTGCGCAGTGAACTGTCACCATTTTGAAGTTTGAAAAAAAAAATGTATAAATATTTATTTAAATTGTAAAAATATTTTTTCGCATATAGCAGAAGGACAATGTTTTATACATACCAATTTTTATTATTGTAAAAGATACAGTAATGGAGGAAAAAAATGTTGAATATTTCCAAAAATTTTACTGCTGTAAGCTGTACCTAACCCTTTAAGTGCATAGCAGTCTCGGGAATTAAAAATAATTCGGCTGTGTTATAGAGCACTTACCAAACTATTATCGCAATATAGCTACGACAGTGTAAGAGGTAAACATTTACAAAGTTCAATTAGAATTAATTTTGTTTGAATTTTTTTTATTCTTCAAATAGAACAGAAAATGTAATATTTTGCACAATGTGATGGTTAGACTATCCATGAGATTTCCAGCTAATTTTTCTAATTATTAGTGCACTTAAACACAAAACATGATACAGGTATTCTATTCAATTAAGTGTATCCTATCGTCCCTTTCAGATGTGCAGGGTTATTTCACTTCCCCCTGCATTTAGCAACTCAAACATTCAGAATATAGGGTGAATAAGCTTAATCTGTTGCAATAGAATTTGAATATGTGCTTGATTTTTGCACAGTTTCTTCAGTTGTTCAATACCTCATTCACCTCTTTAGAGGCAGTGTACTTGAGCAAATAAAGCGCATAGGTTACACCATATTTTTATGAAGTACAATTTCATTGTTCTACGTTAGACTACCAAGTCCGCTATTGACAATCGGAAGCGATCTACTCAGTTGTCTAGTTATTCTGGCTGTTTAACTCTGATTTCATTCAGGACATTTTATTTGATATTCGTCATGGAGACTCTTTGAGCTCTTATAACCATAATAATGTTACAGTTTTATCGTTGGAAATGTGCATACGTTTCTTTATGGCATCTGACTCTCACGGTGGCTGAATTGTGATGTAATTTTAGTGTGTTCAAGCCATGTTTTGAAATGTAATCTCCCCAAAGTTTCGTAGTATTTCAAACTTCAATGTTCCATCATTCATGGCATAGGAAACTTGTCTCTTCAGTTTGTTCCAGTTTCCAGAACTATACAAACATAAAGGACTCACCTGAGAAAGCGAACGGTATATGCCTGAAGATAATTCATTCATTCATTGTTCTGCAGGTCTTCCACTGCAAACTCAGCCTTTCTTCAATCTTTCCTATTTTCTGCCTTCCTCTTTGTCTGCTCATATGATCCATATATCTTAATACAGTCTATCATCTGATATCTTCTTCTGCCCCGAACTCTTCTCCCGTTCACCATTCCTTCCAGAAGAGCTTTATGCAATTCTGAAATTTTTGAAGGATTTTATTCCGATACACGTGTAAAATACTCAAACGCTAAATCACACTCAATTGTTTTGTTATAATCCTCTTTAAATGTGATTAATTATTTAGACTATGTTACAGAGATTAGTAAACTAGTGAACTATTATAATTTAAAAATAATAACTTTCGATACTTTCAATCATAACGTCATAAATGCTTCTGCAGAATTGTAGATTGAATTTCATTCCATTGCTTTTAACAAAATGATTTTACAATATGTCAAGTCTGGTTTGTATTGTCATTCGAATAAACATAAATGAAATGAAGGGTAGAGGAGAGTATCTCGTTCGTTCCTGGGGTCAGTCAAGTTGATTAAGCGATTTGAATCGACCCCCAACAAGCGAGTAAGCTCCTCGTTACTTCATTTTCTGTTGAACTGTAAACTAAGATGGAACCAAATTTGGAAATGTTGTGAATTCATTCCATCAGCAGCGAGTAGAAAAAATCAAGAACTAAACCTCTTATTAGTATTAGTTATTAGTAATATTTCCGTACAATCTAATACTAAAATGGTATCATAATCTCCTACAACTTCAGCGTACACAGGATCGACTTGCAGCAGGTATGTGGTAGCTAATCTCCCGCACTGATATATTACGTAATTTACCTCCTTCATATTGCATGTAGCTAAAGCAGAGAGCTGATGTAGTGTTCACCACACCATCAGAAAATTCACTACTTATGCAAAATATTGTCTGGAAGTACTAACCATAAACAACGAAACAGGTAGTGAAGACCAGTTCATGAAGGTGCAGATAAAGATGAAGAGAAAATGAAAGGCGACATTAAGTTATCAATGTGATAGAATAAAAAAATTTTAAATTTAAACTTAAAATTAAAAATATTTGACATTAAGTAACTGACATTTGAAATAAAATGAAAATTATTATTCAATAAAATCCAACCTTTTATTTGGAGAAATATCCAGTAGTACAGAAATAACTTTGCATGCGCTTTATTTTACACTTGTACCACAGTCTAGTATATTCAGTCACGAAACTTGAGTTGTGAGGGTGCTTGGAACAATAGACTGTGCCGGTATTATTTTGCATTGCCTATAATGAGACGATATTAACGATCCTAGTGGTTAGCAACTATCTACGGATGCATATTTACTACGTATTAAGCTTCGTGACTGTATATACTAGACTATTCCTACCATAAATTAATCACGATATAGGTAGATTTGTTACTTACCTTTGTGTACTGGCTCTTGGTAGACGTTTTAACGACACAGATCTTCACATAGATTCGTGTAATGTTTACTCAACGTACACAAAAACACACACACAAGATTTAGAGATTCAGATAAATTATATTAAACTAAATAATTCAGGATGTCTCTCCAATGGGAAAAGGTGTGAATCTCAAAACTCGATAGTATTGATTTTGTACTATTAATATGATTTTTAATGCAAGCCATCATTTACAGACGATTTTAACATTTTATAAATAAATTATTAATAAAGTACACAAATTACTTAAAAATACACCGGATGACAGTGCAATAGAATGAAATTGTTTCTATTGCTTATACATGATAGTACATTTCAACAGATATACAAACACAATAAGTATATAAAAACATAAAAATATTAGATCTTTATACTGACTGATTGGATATTTAAACTGTGTTACAGTGGAAATTTGTTCCTTTCGAAAGTAGACAAAACGAATTGCGTTCTTTAAATATGTAGAAGTGTCAAAATGTTCTCAGAATTGAAGGCGACTTTTTTAAGGATCTGATTTGATTAAGCATATGTCATATGCGTTGTATATAAAATGTTTACACATTTCTAAATAGCTGCATGTGGGTACCTGCAGATCATGTGTTGAAGTTGATTGAATGTACAATACATACAACATAATATATCAACTTGAGCAGAAAACCGACATAGGTTTTCTGAAAACTGTGGAAAAGTGCAACTCAAACAATGTAAGCCTTGAAAGACCATTAAAATAACCTCTGTAGAATAGCTAAATATAAAAAAATTCCAAAATTATAGTTTAAAAACAGGCCTTACAGTTGGAAACCTTTAATGTGTGTAAAGTCTGAAATAATATCAAAGACGAGAGAGAGCTACAGATAATATTTCAAAAGCATCAATTTTTAAGTTTTCTAACACAAGAACTTTAGATAAGACAAATTCTTATAAGAGCTTTCTGTATTTTTCTTTGACAGTTCATCATAATATCCATATTCATTATATTAACCAGACCTGACTTTCTTTCATGTTTTGTTAGCTTCACTAAATGCAAGGGTACACATTAACATTTTGCAAATCAAGTGCATTAAATTCATCGCAGCATTGAACATGAGCGCTGTGAAAGAATATTCTTTTTATGATTGCTTCCATTCAAGCAAAGCTATTAAAGAAGGTGTGTGAATTAGAAAAGGATGTACTTTGAGAGTGGAGGACTTGTAAGGCTTACAATTCAAATACGCTTTGTTTCTGGGAACATTTTGGCACTTTCTCTTATTCCCCTTTTATTTTTGAAACCAGTAGGCCCTATAAAGTATAAAACATTTGGAAAACAAGGCATTTTTTGCTGTCAGAGCTCTCACCAGGGTTGCCAATGAAAAATAATATACAAACACCATTGTTACATCACTCTGACGTAATTCTGCAAAAATCATAACAGCTAATCAGTAGTTTTAGAAACTACAACGTGATGGATCATCTTGTTTATTTTTCTAACCTTGCCAACTATTAGTTGTCCTTGTCGATATACTTTTTAACTATTGCTAAATTATTTCATCTTAATTTCCGAAGTATATATATATATATATATATATATATATATATATATATATATATATATGTATATATATATAGAGAGAGAGAGAGAGAGAGAGAGAGACAGAGAGAGAAGAAATTATCTGATTCTACTTTTGGAATAACAGATGGGATCAAAACAAACATACTTTCTCTAAAAGATCTATGGATCAAAGGTGCTTCCTTGCAAAGGTATATGCCATGGTCTCAGAGACCTTCGAATTTGATGACGTTGTATTTCTGTTTATGGAGATACATGGAAAGCATAACGTCAGGGGAGCACAAAATGAATATTGTTCCTCAAATTACAGACGATGAATTATTCAGAGAACATGATATTTTCGAGAGTAAAAGACATTCCCTGCTCAGTAGTTAGAGGTTTGAAAATATCTTGGTGACCATAAAACAATTTCGAAGAGTAAAAATTAATAAAATTTTATCCATACTGTTTTAATCGCTATTATTCATCGTAACATACATCTTTACGTACGAACACTCTGTAGTGCCGTAAAATTGCATTTGCGGCCCACTATTCGTTTGATAACATCTGCTATAAAAAAGAATCTGACCAGATAATTTTGTACGCTCTATAAGTAGCCCGAATTAGAGCAAAATAATAATTTGAAGTTGGAAAATTTATGCCTTACGTTTGTACATGGAATGGAGTTATGTTTTGTTACAATAAATTCATGTGAACTTTTCTCAAATAACTTACCAGTGGAAGTTTTCTTCGAAGAAGCATTTACAGAGGAAGACTATAAATATTAGGAATAAATCTTATTGGAATAGATTTGATTGAGCATGTGCACTGTTTTAATTTGTATACGTTGCAGATTCATACATCGAAATTTGTAACTTTAGTATTTCTTAAAATAGAAAATATTTTATCATCTCTCTTATTAATTATATTTTTTAATACTTGAACTCTGTTTGTAGGCAGTAAAAACACGAAAATTTCCATGTAAAAATCTTTGTAGTGACACTGTGTAAATATCCAAAATGTTACATTGCATTATTTCATAGATAGTGGCACACAAAAATTCATAATTGAGATATTTGAGTTGTTTGTCCTATGTTTTATTTTTATGTAGCCTTATTTTAGCGCAGTGCAGGCTACTTTAAAATTTGAAGTTTATTAAAGGAGGCACCACTTCTTATTGGGCCTATATTTGACTACTTTACCTAATTTATCTACTGCAAGATCACAGATATTATTAGCACCTTGCTTTTTCCTATTACCCGACTTAACACATTAGTACTATGAAACTTGAGCCTAATAAGTCACGTTCTTAATTGCAACTGAGACTCGCGCTTTTAATTACGATGGAAAAAGCTGATGCAGCACAGTGTCGAAAATTTCAATTATTCATGTGTCATTCATTGCATTAATCACACAAAGCCTTAATAGTTTCTTTAATACGAAAACCCTGAACGTAGTACCAAACTAAATTGTAAACTAAGAGACAAAACTAAAAACACTATTACAACATTGTCAACACCACCCAGATTGTTTGTGGTTCACACCGAGACAATTTTCGCAGTCTTGTCGTTCGCTAAACGGTTAACGCTATGTTGACGTCATTGATGAAAGAGCGAATCAGCCATTCATCTCACTTTATTTCAAAAAGCTGAGCGGCTATCTCTAGGTGGATAATGTGGACGGAAACGAAGTTTACCGTAGGCCTAATTCTGTGTTAAGACATGGCATCTCCTTTGAGATTTACCGCTGTATGCGATATTCATCTACTTAGAACCAGTCAAGATGGATAAATATTCAGGTCAAAGTACAGGAAGACTCACGAAAGAATGTTTCGTTGAAGACGTTGAAGGAACATGTGCAACGATACCTTAGTATTCTTTCCGATGTTTTACGAACGTGAACATACGTCACCAAACACGTGACTGATTCCAACATAGCGTTGAGCGTTTAGCGGACGAGAAGAGTGCAAAAATTCTGACCTAAATAAATAAAAGGCTTGTGAGACTACTTGTAACAATCTGAAATTAATTTCACAGTAATTTTTGTATAATTTAAAGTAGAGTAAAATCACTTTCTTCCGCTACTTTGGTTTAGTATATATATAGCTACACTCTCCTACATTACATTCACTTGTAACTCTGTATCAAAAGAGGGGATGAAACGAGACAAATAACGAAAATTATTTCTTTCTGATAACATTTACATTAAGATTTAGATTGTAATAATTACTGTTTATGTTAATGATGAATGATCACTGAAACTTATATCCATTGATATCTTACTACTGTGTTCAGATAACTTGGCCGTGTTATGAGCGAACATTTGAGTAGGGGTGATGTGGAGTGATTCAATTTCTCAGCATATTCAGTGGGACAGGAGGGGGGGGGGAAGGAGAAAAACTGTCTGCATGCTGACGTAAATTATAGCTATGTTGAAAAACATTGGTCACGTACCTGCATTCCATGAGTGATCACACTTTTTCCACTCACTGTTATCCTATACTTAACACAATGCAGTCTTCTTTTTTCAATCTTCCACTCATAAGCGAATAAACTATAATGTCTTTATTGGTTCCATTAAGGTACTAATGTTTTTGCAATAGTTAGCATAGGCTACTACGCGTTCCGCGCCGTGGCTTCGTGTTCTAAGGCATCCTGCCTAGGACTCGCATTACGGAATGCGCGCTGTTTCTAGTCCTCAAGGGGGAAGATATTATTGCCTCATGAAATTTCAGCCAGTGTATGGGACCGGTGCCCACCCAGCATCGTGATGCACTTGGGGAGCTACGATAGATAGCGAAATCCTGTTACGCAAACCAACTATAACGGCTGGGGGGCTCATCGTGCTAACCACACGATACCTCCTTTCTAGTTGGATGATTGTCCACCTGTGCTTCGGCATGTGGACGTGAGGCCAGTAGCCGGCTGGTCGGTCTTGGACCTTCGTGGGATGTAGCGCCACGGATTATTAGGCCTATTATTATTAGTATACTACACACACGCACGAGGAAAAGAAGTGAACTCTACAGAAGCTGCACAGCTACTAACACATACAACACCCTTGCGGTGCAGGCGGACTGGGTTGGAATCCTGGGATTTTTCATTAAAGAATCCATAGTGACACTTGTGGCGGACAAGGTCGCAGTTGGGATTTTTCTCGGGATTCTCCCGTTTTCCCCCATATTAGGCATATAGGCCTATATCATTCCGTCACAGTTTCTCCATTTCGTTATTTCTTAGCATTCCCCGATCGCCGGCTAGTGACACACGGAGGGGACTGCTCTAGGGACGAGGAAAGTTGTCTGCACGAAACCTAGGTACGCAGTGAACCTTAGTGTAGTCAGCCGGTGTGGATTTGGGAATGCGCCTAGCTTGAGGGTTAGCGCAATAGATCGTATAGGTCTCAGTGCTGGGTCATAGTGCCATAGTGCCCCCGTTCCGTAAATAATATTCTATTCTCTTACATTCCAACGCATACATCCACTTTTTCCTTGTCAGTATCGAATTGACTTTCTTGGCTATACTGCGCATAATGTTATGACCGGCCAAGCTATCTAAACACAACAGTAACTCATTTCTGATAATTGTGTAAGTCTTAAAACTTTAGTACTTATCAGTGTTACTATATTTCACTTTTGGAAGAACATACGTTCGAGAAATTTTCTATTGTACCAGTTTTTATGTCTTCGCAAAGTTACTTAGACGACCATCGAGAAAGGTAGCCTTTAAAGAGATTTAATAGGTTTGAAATTTGACGAGAAGGAGAAATAATCCATGCAATTGAGTGAATCATTAAATAATTCACAGAACAGATACTGTAGCTTACCGTAGCAACATTCTTTTCTTACGATTCACTTGCATCGACAACAATGAACTGCATTTTTAGAAACGTTCCTGCATATATCGCCTATATTTCTATTAGAAAGATGTATACAGAACAAATCTATTCTAAATTGAACTTTATGTATGTCACTTGAAATTGTTGTATTTGTTCTTACCTACATTTCAAGTTTCCCTATTTGGATTTAAATGCATAATACTTTCACTGAGTAAACTGTTTGGTGGAAAATTAAATTTCTTTGATATAAGCGATCTATCGGAAGACATCTTTACTAGACTGCATATATTTTTTCTAAAATCTTATACAAACTTTAATATTTTTGTGTGATGTAATGCGTAAGTTTTGATACTAATTATTATTGCGCCATTGTTTCGTGTGTAATAAGTTTCTCTCTTCAATTTAAAGAGTTAAAGCGTTATGAATTTGAGTCAAAACTATTGATAGTGCATATAGATATTACATATCTAATTACCGAAATTCTGTTACAATTTTCTAATGTTGATTTTAGTAAAATTGATATCATTAATATTAGTATCACAAATGCTAAGATACATAGTTAATTGGGTCACAAATGTAGTTGAATGTAATACTGGGTGAACAGTATAGAGCAGAACAGGTTTCACGGCCGGCCGATTATGCTCGCGGGGGACTCAAGGCCGCGCGAGCCGTGAAACCTGTTCTGCTCTATACTGTTCACCCAGTATATACACAATGATTCATTATTGTTGACCATAATTTTGAAAATAGTTAAATATGTAGCTTACACCTCAAAAGTAATATTCGCCTGGCAACATTTCTCATGAACACTTATACAGGGATTATTCCATTACTTACAAGAAATACTGAATTAAAAAATAATTTTCCTATATTAAACATTTCGCTTAAAAACACCATTCCTTATGATTTATAAAGGCTATTCATCTGTAGAAAGGGAACCCTGAGACTTCTATTTCACAGTTTCAGTAGCTGAAAGAGATACAAAATGGTAGTATTGTTTGTTTGATTTTAGAGATTCGCACTTGAAACACCTTATTCTCTTTTCGAGTCACATTGATGTTGATAAATTTCCATACGTAGCAGAGAAAATTCCCAACTTAGTCATACATATGTCTGCTTACCTGTTTTTCCACGTGACCTGTTTCGCTGTTTAGTTCGATAATTTTTTTATCACTGTACATATACATACAAATTAAATTTGCTCGAAAAGAAATTAGCATAAATGTAAGGCTATTTTAAGGTTAAGATTCTTCATAATATTATTAGAGAAACGGACCTAGCATTATAACTGATAACAGTACTCCGAGAAAAGGTCATTATCTACAAATGAAGATACCCTTCCGATGATTTGTTTTGTTACTGTAGTAGAGAGAGCATAGAGTTTGAAATACTGTACCTAAAGGTGCTCAATGGACATTATGATTCTTTTAGTGTCTTTGTCGTAGTTGAACATTTGTATATCCAGCAATGTTATCAACATGTATGTAATGAAGGCAGCGTAGTTAGGTTCAGTTTTAATTCTTTTACGCTTTTAATCTTTTAAATTGAAGGGTTCAGAACCATAGTGGGCCAAGCGACATTTACTAAAACCGTAAAAAAACAAGTTATTACCATAATTCAATGGAAACATATACCAAGTAATATAAATTATACACATTAAAACTAAATGATATTCCATCTTCATTAAACTATGGTATTCACTTAACTTTAACCTTTACTTTCTCCGTTTTTAATAAATGACGCTTGGCCCACTAAGGCTCTGAACTCTTCAATTAATGAGAAAACAATTTCATTTATTTCTAATATCTTCCATTTACAGAATGATTCATCTGCCCCTTCCTTTCCAGTTTTATGAAATCTCTCATTTTATTACTCGCTTTGGAAAGTGCTGTGCCTTCTTCTAGTAGATTTCAACGCAGGGAAACTTCAGTATATTTAGAGTGACTCACCAACGCGTTTATAACTGAAAATGTGCAAGACCAAGGAATGTTAGCACTAGTTAATATTAGACACTCTTTACTTTAAGAATGGCAATAAAAGGAGCACTTACGATAGGCTAGGATGCACCGACAAGCTTTAATAACGTAGGCCTATTATTTATTTATTTGTTTAAGTATGTACGGCGTTAGTGTGGAAATTAAGAACATTTTATAATAAATACTGAAAACTTCTAACACTGTTTTGAAACGCATTTACGACATCTCTGCAACAAATTTGAACCTGATAGGCTGAAAATTCTGGACCCCAATGGTAAAGCAAATGCTAGTGTTTTGTTCCTTTACACGTTACACATTGCAGAGTTTCTAAGTATAATCGATTACAACATATTATATGCGAGAATCAAAGTAAAAAATTTACCGTACCCCAAAATCAGCTAAGCTAATGTGTCAGGCTCAGGAATATTTTTGTACTTCCGATCTGATTATGAATAATGTGGCTGTCAAATCTACTGAAAAGTGAGAAGTTGCATAACTTCGCAAAAAAACAAAAACAAAAAAAAAGGCACAGTTAACTCATTTAGTAAAAAATTCGTAAGTTACAAGCACAATTTTGGATTCGGGTATGTTGAATTAAATCAAAGTGGAATGAGCAGAAGAAATAATTTTTGCATTTAGTAAGCACTAACTCAAAAGAATTCGTGCATATGTGTGTGAAAAATCCTTCCCTTTTTGGAGAAAATTTGTAATGATACTCATTTAGTGATAATTTATGCGAAGGGCACGTGGAAAAACGTCTGCATTAAAGTAAGGAAAAATAATTTCAATGTGACAAATCCTTTCTTAGTATTTCTTTCAGCACTTACATAAAGATCAAGAAAACATCGAAATTTGGGACCCTTCAAGAAGAGCAACGAGAGTAATTTTGCTTGAAATAGAAAAGTATACTGAGAATTGTCTCATCTTAGGCAATAGAAGAGAAATTGGAAGAGTCCTTGGTATCCTTAACTTCCAAGATTTCCAAGGAAAACAAAATCAGAATCATCCTGTATATACGTTTGTCACTCGGGACAGCGGATGTAATATACGAACGATATTGCATTCCTTTTACATTTGTGTCTAATGTTTAGCATGTGAACAATCTTTGCATTATAATGAATACCTGAATACATAGCACAGGTAATCATTTCCTGAGAAAATCACAACTAGTGACAGACAGCTGCATCATTTTAAATTACTAGTCGACCGCGCCTTGTGTAAACTAAGGCTTATATGCAGTGAGTTTCTTGATAAGAAGGCACTACGATGAAGTAAGATAAGAGAGCAATGACGAGAGATAATGATGAAACTCTGAGGATTTCTGGAAAGGTATGACGCAGCTGATATTTCATATGTACTACATAAGCAATTGCTTAACATGTGACCATTCAATCATTCTTATTTCATGGCAATCGATATGTAAACATTAGGCTTAAAAAAAGGAAATTTCGGCTTTTCTTTCGATATTTTACATTTAATTATTTATCTTCATGTTTTATATTTTACACTTAATGCTGATATGACATTTCGGTTGTAATCTGTTACGTTTAGAATATCCAGCATATAACATTGTTAGGCAGTGATTTCTATTACTATTAGATAAATAGAATTAAATAGAAGTATGATGCTTATAGTCTCCTAAACACTAGGAATGGTAACGTATTAGAGAACTCATCTTTGTCAGTGGACTTTCAGAGGAACTGCCTCTAAAGAACGGACAAAAATATGAAAGAATGTATCAATAAAATCGTCGGACATTCGAATATAAGTTAAGACCGAAAGTGATCCTAATTTAATTTTGTCAAGAAAATTGATCTATTTACAAAATATTGATTTTTTTTCCTTTATTTAGCCTCGTATGTATTTATGTATGTATGTATGTATGTATGTATGTATGTATGTATGTATGTATGTATGTATGTATGTATGTACTGTATGTATGTAATGTATGTATGTATGTAGGCCTACTGTATATGTATGTATATATATATATATATATATATATATATTAGGCAAGAGTAAGAATCCTATTGTTACTTGTAAGGTATGCAGAGAAATGAACTGACGCTGGAACATATGTTGCTGTTATTGGGCGGAGAAAATGAGCAAACAAGATTGAGAGGGATAAAATTTCGTCTCCTTTTGTTTTTCTTTATGTTATAATTCTAGAAAATCTGTTCCATTCTTAAGTGGATTTCTGAGAGAGATAAGAAATTCTACAGATTTGTTAACTATTTATCCAATAAATGGGAAATCTTATTCTCACGGAACGTATTTTATTATCATACCATCTAGTATTTATTCTGATATGATAGGCTAATATACACAAACGGTGACAATGTCTTTATGAGAATTATAATATAAAATATTCCCTTCTGATGGTGTAGGATTTCCGAGAAACATACTTAGAGAAAGAGAAACTGTATAGAACGAACGCAAAAGAAGCGTTTATCTTGGCTACAAGGTAACTCAATCTCAGTGAATTAACTTAAATATCCCTCTATTAACTATATTCTATTGGTGAATATACAATGCGTATAATGTGAAGCATATAACGTAATGCAAATGCTTCTATTTACTAAGACAAAGATCAGCTGGACGTCATTCTTGTTTGCCATGAAATAGAATCATTGAACAGATCATGAGATTTATTACGGTTTGCTACTACACATAATGCCATTGTCATCGATCCCACCATCGGAATAGCTTGAGGAATTTGTTGTCTTTCCAAGTAGAAGGTGAGCAAGAAATGGGAGGCAGGGCTATAAAATCATCAGGACTCACACTCGCCACTCCTTCCTGTTTTCTGGTTGGGAGAAGGAAGATGATGGCCAACGCCATGATAATGTGCCAGGCGCTATGCACATACTTGTAGTTTTGTTTTGTTTGCAAGAAAGAGTAACACACGAGTCCCACTGTAACCAGAAGCACTCCGGGAGGAAAATAAAATTTCCAGTACTTCTTGCTGGGGTAGCAGGATCTTTGGGCTTTGCAACGCCATACCCAGGATTGTGTCATTACAGCCACCCCAACAAGAGCGGGTACAACCAATACCCACAACGATGTTCGATTGTATTCCGTACCCAATGCTATGCCAACTGCACCAGCCATGTGAGCTATAGACTTTAGAGCATTACGGACGTCTGACATTGCAATCAATGTCACCCAAAGAGACAAAATAGCGGAATAGAAGTCACAAAATTGCAGTACATTTAGTCTCATTAGACAAAAAGAGTACATGTCCTCTCCTGCATCACAGGCATGATAAAATGTCGAGAAAACCATCGTGCAAGCGTAAACGAAAGCTTCAGTGTAATATTTGTGACGTATCGCCATCACGACTGCTGGAATGAAGAATAAGTTGCTCAAAGTGAGGAGGAGTGCTGCAATAAGCAGTTGCTCCAGAGACGTAACTCTACTGTCGTCTGTACAGCCCCATCCTATGTAACCATGTTTGCATACACATGTGGAAAATATGAATCCTCCACTCATGTAATTATAGCAGTCACCAAAACGACCACAGTTATCTACTGTGCACATATTTGACTCTATTATCAGAGAGATATTCAATGTACCAAGCTCTGAAGTGCAATTTGATACAGTACTGTCGTTAGTGAAGCAGAATGGTTTCAAAGTAATAAACCAGAATCCTGGTTCAGGGAAAGGCACATGGATACTTCCGATGTGATTTATTTCGCTAGTAGAATTAACTTGAATTTTTGACTCTGAGAAATCTCCAGTGTAATTGAGGCACATGTCCTGAGGGAACAAAGGAACAGCTCTCGCTTGGTAACTTAAACATGCAACCACTGAAACATTATATAGATTCTCAGTAACATTTTTCAAATTCGCGTCGTCTTCAAGTTTCATCTGAAATGTGAGAGTGCCACCTATATCGCTCACGTGATTCACTTCAAACTGCATCATCGCCACTTCATCAGCACTGACGTTGATGGAAAAGAAGCCTTTATTTTCGTCTGAATATTCACTTAGGTAATTGAATGTGAAGAATGCCGAGAAAGACTGTCTGACGAGAGGTACAAGGGTCCAAAAGTTTTGAAAATCTTCAAGTATTAAAGCTATATCATATTTTAATCCGTCGCTTGCCAAACGAGGAAGCATTGACATGTTCACCAATTTCCACTTTTCTGTTGAATTATTAAGAAGAAATGATACCTTTAGTGTAAAGCTTATACTGTCAGTCAAATTTTGAAGAGAAGATATAGAAATATAATACCAGCTATCCACTTTTGGAATGAAATCTTCTTCACATCCCATAACAGATTCACAATTACCACTGTCAAGATCGGGATCTGGAATAGCCTCCGATGAGTACAACATCCGAAAACATGGAGATGTGTCGCACTGTTCTGAAGAAAGGTTGATCCTAACCATCCAAGTCCCTGATGGGACGTAAATTTTGAAGTTCCTTGTTTCATTCCCAGTATCAAGTTGCCCGGTGACATCTTCTCCAGCCACAATTATTTTAGTGTCCTCTTCAATCATAACACTCATGGTAGATTCCATCATGGCGGCACAGTTTGGTGTCAATCCTTGTTGCAAGATCTGATCATTGTTTGGGTCCGTGTAACTGAGAAATGCCACAGCAAACCAATCTCCTGGCACGGGACTAGATACATTGAGGATCATAGGGACTCCATCACTCTGGAATTCAGCGCTGTATATCGGCACCCGGTTCGCAATGGAGAAGTTATCAGGGAATTTGGCTCCATCTGGATTGATAACTGGCAAGCTTCCGTATTTGAGATAGAGACTCACTTTTCTTGAGTCACATCCCGAGAATATTTGTGACGAGGTGAGCTTCTCCGATACGGTGAAGTTGAAGGCAGCTGTGAATGTCTGTTCCGGTATCCGGTAGTGGAGGACAGTGACGTCGCGGTACGCTCTGTAGTCGATGAGTTCGCGTGTCGAAAGCTTCCATACCTTCGTCAACTGCCCGCTACAGAGTGCAGTGGCTCCCAGAACAAGTAATAGAAGCCGGGCTGCCATATTCTCATCCAGCTGAAACAAGGAAAAATCTTCGTTAATAATTTGGGACGTAGGCAGATACTTTATTGGGATTCATAATTTTATCACTTAATACATTCAGTTAAATAGAAAGTGTACGTAAAATTATCTTAAAGGTAATCGCGTTCTTCAGTTATATATACAGTACATTCTCTTGAACTACTGTATATTTTAGAAAACATAATAT
The DNA here is from genome assembly GCF_040183065.1 of Periplaneta americana. Lineage (NCBI taxonomy): Eukaryota > Metazoa > Arthropoda > Insecta > Blattodea > Blattidae > Periplaneta > Periplaneta americana. The sequence goes on from NC_091121.1 coordinate 88,685,717, forward strand.
CACGACTTTGCTAATCTGAACGTGCAGTGGAAGTATTTTTGTTCCTTTCCGTCATTAAAGCTAATATTATCGACAGACTTGGCTCATAACTATCATTTTACCTCCTATGTATTTTTAATTAATGATAATATGAAGATTAAATTATATAAATATTCGTGTATAGCATACTGTAACAGTGATTCATTTAAATTATGGTAATATTAAAATGGACGTAAAAGCAAAAAGTAAAAGTAAATCCTTGGCGCTACAACCCATAAAGGGCCAAGATCGACCAGCCGGTTACTGGCCTCATTTCCACATGCTGAAGCAGAGGTGGACGATCATTCAACCAGAATGGAGGTATCGCGTGGTTAGCACGATGATCCCCCCAGCCTTTATAGCCGGTTTGCGAAACCGGATTTTCGCTACCTATCCTAGATCCCTAAGTGCATCACGATACTGGGTGGGCACCAGTTCCATTCACTGGCCGAAATTTCATGAGAAAATTTCTTCCCCCATGAGGACTAGAACCAGCGCGCATTCCGTAACGCGAGTCCTGGGCAGGATGCTTTAGACCACGACGCCACAGCGCGGGACGGACGTAAAAGCAACGAAGATGAAATTGTGATAATCAATGAAATAATGTATACATACATAGGCGAGATCTTAATCTCAGATATAAAAAATGAAATACCGTCAAAGGGGTAACATTGGCCCATTAGGGATAACTTTAGCCCAACAGAGAATACATATTTGAATTTTCATATCGCTCACAAAATATTAGCTGGCGCTGCCATCTACACAGTATAGTTGAAGCTACTAAGATATACCACATTTTGCGGGAGTTACAGAAATTCAAATATGTATGCCCTTTTGGGCCAAAGTTATCCTTTATAGGCCAATTTTACTCCGTTGATGGTACATAAATATTAAGTACACGCGAAAATGTTATCATATAACAATAAGTCGATATAGGATTTTATTATTCTGAAAAAATATCACAGAGGACATTAATAGAGTTCATAATTTCTTATGGATGAAGTCAGCAGAGCCTCGGCCATCCGTTCAAACGATAGTCTTATGTCACAAGAAGTATTCATATAAATATGATTGAATAGAGATGATGATGATGATGATGATGATGATGATGATGATGATGATGATGATGAAATGGATAGCATATGGGGGATATGCAAGATATGAATATTAGCGGAAAGGAATTATGGAATAATATAGGGGAAGGTTACCTATATCGTAGCACTTTTCAGTCTTTCTTTATTTATTTCGAACTGGAAAGGAATTTTAATTGCATGTATTGTTAAATATTCAGAAAGGGCCATGGGACACAAAATATATATTTTTTTTTCAGAAATCTTTAACGATTATCAAATGTTTTTAAAAGGCATTATTTAAAACTCTGCGAGCGGTACGATTTATGAGCCCTGTTTCCTAAATCGTACATAGACGTTGCTTAAATCGTACCCATTTGTAAGATGTACATATCATTTTCAAAATAAAAACTACATCAAAGGCAAGCTACCTGACGTCTGTTATAGTAAGTTCAAAAAGATATTCTTCAAACATCAGAATATATTGAACCAATTCATCTTCTATTTTCCGTGGAAAATCTGTATTCCTCCCTTTGGCGGATCTATTTGCAGGATGATCTAGACCTCTCTTCACCTTGCCCATCAAATGTCGCTTGAAGTCTGTTTTTTAATTTCGTACTTATGGCTACATTCATTCAATCCCACCACTCGGATCGAAATTCATCCAATGCCTTAATCGTAAAGCACTTGGTTCCCATTTTCCATATTCTCGTTTGCCCATTATCCAGAGCTGCCAAGGGTCTCCATGGTAACTGAGTGAGATCACTGGTTAGAAGGAGTGAAATTCAGGGAAAATGATTGAGACAACAAATTTCTTTTATATATCCATTTGTTTCATAATTAATCATTAGCAAACCACAATTCTTTTATAATGCAAATTATTTTTATGTAATGTTCATCGTTTTTGTGGAAAACAACAGAACACAAAATAAGTTAATATACTGCGAATGCACTTCATCATCCATTCGGTAAATGTACCGACTTACGTGCACCTCATCTTGGACTTTAGCACTTTCCCATACATGTTTTAAAATTTTGTAATTCACAAATGCGTGAGATTTCAGCTCGGGTGCTTGTGAGCGTGATATCAGCCTCGAATCCGTGTGTCTTACTTGGCAGATCTGCATTATCTATTATCTATTCTGAAATTTAAAAATATTATGCACCTAACTTTAATTGTTCAAGTCGCCAAAATCGTACTGATACGATATGAGCAACCTTTCAAAGGTACGATTTAGGAAACCAGCACTCCAAGCAAACTATTCAGATTATAACCTAAACAAAGCTGTTACAGTGACTATTTTTATCATTTAAATAATGCAAACAATCTTATATGTTACGTGTAATAGAAGATATTCATTAAACTAACTCAATTTTTCAATAAAAACTTACGAAAGAGTAGCAAAATCTTATATGAGAAATCAAAACTTACCATTAAGTACGATTTAATACAGCTGATTTCTTGGGTGAAAGGAGGGAAACTGAATGCATGTCAGTTTCTATTTGTATTTCATGAAAAAATCTCTAGATGGTTCCTATATGCAATACTTTCCTCAATATTAATAGTGGTACGATTTCGGCGCCGGTAAGATTTAAGCTACTTTCCTCTACAAATTTCTCGTTGAAAACAATCGGCCATGGAACTTACTCCCGAATACAAACAAAAATGCTATTCACCTGTGCACGCTTCGGCATTTAATTCATTTAAGGGATTATGTACAGCTTACAGCAGTAAGATTTTTGAAAATATTAAACATTTTTTTCCTTCATTACTGTACCTTGTACAGTAATGAAAATTGGTATGTGTAAAACACTGTCCTTCTGCTATATGAAAAAAAGTATTTATATATTTTTTTCTAAATTCAAAATGTGCAGTGATTAAGCTTTTCTCTCATAACTCATAAACTTATTAACTTTCATATTTTCTCTTTTATTTTATTTCTGAAACTCACGTTTACTTCAACTACATTCCTTAATAAATAATATATTTTTTATTTTTTTAGAAGAAAATACTGATATTTGACAATTTTTTAAAATGAATTTATTTTTTATCAGACAATCAATCAAAGGTAGAGAAGTGATTTTTCATCATATTGGAGACATGACATGCATAAATACATATAAAAAATTTCATCGCAGAATGTTGGATAGTTTTTTTAGGTATGAGGGAAATGTTTCATCACTGCATAGTAAACTGCCACCAATTTGAATTTTGAAAAAAAAAAAAACCTAAAAGTATTTGTATCATATAGCAGAATAAAGTGTTTTAAACATATTAATTTTCATTATTGTACAAGATACAGAAATGGAGGAAAAAAAAGTTGAATATTTCCAAAATTTTACTGCTGTAAGCTGTACCTAACCCCTTAAATTGACGTTACGTAGAACAAACACTTTTAGGTGATAGCATACTAGTTAATGTTTTAAACAATAGATACTTATAAAAACTTATGTCATCTATACTAATAATAAATCTGTAGCCGACATTTTTCTGGTAATTTTCGATTTTCCAAAAATAATTGGTCCTAACATATATAATTAACCACCATGAAACCAAAAACGCTTTTTTGAAATTTTTTTTTGTATGTCTGTCTGTCTGTCTATCTGCATGTTTGTTACCTTTTCACGCGATAATTGCTGAACGGATTTCGATGAAAATTGGAATATAAATTAAGTTCGTTGTAACTTAGATTATAGGCTATATGGCATTCAAAATACATTATTTAAAAGGGGGTTTATAAGGGGGCTTGAATTAAATAAATCGAAATATCTCGCTTATTATTGATTTCTATGAAAAATGTTACATAACAAAAATTTCTTTAAAACTCATTTCCGATAAGTTTTAGTCTTTGCAAAATTTTGATAGGACTGATATTTAATGAGATAAATGAGTTAATAAATTAAAATAACTGCCATCTAAGGCCGTGTAATGAAATAAACAAATGACTTCGTCTATAAGGGGCCTTGGTCTACAACAATCGAAAGCTATGAATCATAGCCTACAGAAAATGTTTCTGTGTTCGTATGAAGCAATATCGGAAGCTAAATTAACCGATTTGTATAATTAATTATTATTTCACCATTGGAAAGTGTAGTTTCTCTGTATGGACATAATGCTTTAATGTTATTACAGTAACTTCTGAGTGAATTGAGGACAGGTAAGATTAAAATTGCTTCTTATGCACAGAAAACTTGATAGGCTATTCTGTGCATTCGTTTCCTGTATTTCTTAAAATAATGTTTATCTCGGACAATTAACGACCAACGAGAGTGTATTGATTTAGTATGCAGTAATAATACGTTAGCTTAGCATTTCATTATTTTATAATCCAAATTTTAACTATGCTCAATTGAATCGAGCTAAAATACATAAAATACATATGCATTAAATGCAATGCAAAAAATTTGGGTAATGAGCCAAGCAGATTATGTTGCCCTGTTGTAAAATAAAATTTGTTCCTCCTGAGATTCAAGAGCCCCCATAACAAATTGAAAACTTACTTATCGGGGTACATCCGTTATCAACACACTTTTTATATAATATAATATAATATAATATAATATAATATAATATAATATAATATAATATAATATAATATAATATAATATAATATAATATAATATAATATAATATAATATAATATAATGTAATGTAATGTAATGTAATATAATATAATATAATATAATATAATTTAAGTTATTTAAGTTATTTGAAGGGTTCAGAACCATAGTGGGCCAAGCGCCATTTACTGAATACGTAGAAAACAAGAGTTAAAATTAAGTTATTACCATAATTCAATGGAAACATATAACAAGTAAAATAAAGTATACACATTAAATGTAAATGATGTCAATGTTCATTGAACTATGGATGCATGTAATAAAAATTAAGAAACATGTTAAAGGAATTGTCAGTGCACCAAATGAGTGCTCTGTGGACCAAAATGATTCCGTTTTAATTATTTAAATATAATTTAAATTAAGTAACATATTAAAAGATTTATCCTTCTATCAAAAACGAATATTCCCTGGATCAAATGTCCTATTTTAATTATGTAATTACTTTATATTTATTTCTAATGGGTGCAGCGGAGCGCATGGGTACGGCTAGTGTAAAGTATAACTGAATAGTCACTAGTTTAAATCAACTTCAAGCGTCAATTAGATATTGAAAAATTTATATTGTTAATTTGCATTTAATGGTGAATTGTGATTAATAACAAAATACTTGTATGATTTCCACAGGACAATAATAATAAAAAATTGTTGTACTACTTATAAATCAGAGTGGCATTGCATGTATAGCGTATATAATAATACGGGATGGAGTCCATAAAAATAAGTCAAGATAGTTCGATTTCGTCTTGTGTACGAATTGCAGTACTTTTCACACTCCAGCGGACCTTCAGAAAAAAAAAAACTAAAAATGAGCTGAAATTTCATATTCTGCCACTGTGCTACCGGCTTTCGTCTTTAGGCAAGTAAGACATGCGTCAAATGAATGATTAACGCATAAAGTTTTCCTGAGGTTGGTATTAAAAATTGAAGACATGCAGCAATCGAACAAATGCAGTAATATCCATTTCACTGTAATGATTGTATAGAAGGTGGATGTTCAGCAAGACCATCCACTAATGAAGAGTCGTTTTTGAAGCCATTCGAAAAAGATTTATTCACAGTTCAAAGAAATCTGTACGTAAATATGATCTGCAAATATTCATGCAGATTTGAAAAAATGTCTTTACTCAAACTTAAACTGGTACACATGCGATCCACCGAGATGATAATCGCAAATATACGATTTTGCTGTGGACATTTTTATGAAATTGACAATTGCGAACAGTTTTTAGATCGTATAATGTTCAATGATGAGTCCATTTTTCATGTTTCAGGAATTATCCATCGGTACAATGTAAGAATATGGGTTAATGAACCTTCTTCCCCTATGATTTAGTTGAATTTGAGTGTGATAGCTCTGAAGTGGGTGTGCTTTTGACATAGATCGCCTGATTAGCCTATTTTTCTTTGTGGAATGCGCTGTAGAAAAACAAAATTACCTAGATATGTTGCACCTGTTCGCAATAATTCGATTGAAAGGGGCCTTCACACTCTCCGGACTTGATAATAATACAATAATAATAATAATAATAATAATAATAATAATAATAATAATAATAATAATAATATTTTTTGAATAATTTCAAGGGAAAAATTGTTCCGGGGCCGGGTATCGATCCCGGGACCTCTGGTTGAACGTACCAGCGCTCTACCACTGAGCTACCCGGTACAGGGAGCTTCACCTGAAAGACTAGATTTGAATAATATTTTTTATATACAGAAAAATACAATGTCTCTAGACTTTTGTTTTCGTATGACAAGCAAGCCGTCTACAACTGCAAATCAAGGAAACTATTGAATCTTTCATTTCTAATGCTCTCTATCGAGTATATGACGTTAGCAGAGCCACCAGTATAGCCCACATAGAACTTCTGAAAAATGTGACAAAATGATTTCAGTTGTTTTTAATTGAGTGTACCACGTTCCGTTTAATAGAATATATAATATTTTTTGTGCGAGATCGTGCGTATTTGCTTGGTTTCCTCACAAAACCAATCCGCGGTAAGTCTAAAATTCCACATTCAGTATTCCCAACCTAACATACATAACAATTTCCCTCTTCTTACCGCTTAAGTGACATATTGATTTTACTGCTTTAGGGGTTTAACATATTATTTTCAGAGACGTTCAATATAGTAATAATTATAAATTGGAAACTTACCACTGCAATTTCACCTAAATTGCACTCTTAATTATTGTTTTTAAATATTTGAAACAAATTAAGTAAACTCTACAACTCCACTAAAGTTACTGCATTCGTGATGCATGTAACATTAAGGAAGCCGTTTGTTTTAAGTTCGCATTTATAGACTGGGGAAAAAAAGACAGACGTATATCACGGCCTGCTGGAGTATAGAAAAACACAGAAAACATTTTATAGCAACAATGTTGAAGATAGATATTTTTGTTTTGCAAATTTGCCGTCATTGAACAGAAACCAAGATGGAGATTTCATTGCAACTAATTAGAAATTCCTCTTTCAGGTATGTAATAAACGATCTTCGCACAAAATATTGTACGATACACGAGCGGTATGTTTTCTTTCAATTCTCGTTTCGCTTTTTCAAACTTTTCCTTGAACATGAAAACTTCAACATGCCGGTCTTGTAACGCATATTACTATAAACACCACCATCACTTTTAGGATACAGTGTAGTAAAAATAAAAATGAAATTCATGTCTCTCGTCTTGGTGGTCCGTCGGATATTATTATTGCCGTTGGATTCGAGTTTCGGGGATTCAAACCGAGCTGAGAGCAATGGATTTTTGATGATGATGAGAACATTAGCATCACTCTCTCCTGAAACGGTGCAAAACAGAGTTGCATGCTAAAGAACCCTATTGCTGATCGAAATTTCCAGGTAAAACAGTGTGTCATTTCTCGCCGAAGTCGAGATTGGAGGTAAGACAATAAATCCACATCCGTGGCATAAATGCGTGTGTGCTTGTTCCACTCCCTGAGTCATCTTTCCACCCATTATTCCATCCATCGTTCCATACGTGACATGCATGTCTGTTGTCATTTGATATGAATTAGGGGCCATTATCACTACTTGTAATTAAAGACAAGGTTCAAATAATTTTTCTACCGTAAGTAGCAATGAAAGTAATAAAAAAGTTACATGAAATAAAGGCTAATTGGGATTTTCTGGTCTCTGATCGGGTCAAAAACCCTGCTAGAACTCTTGTGGTGAATTTCGGTGAAGTCCGGAGGACCTAATTAGTCAAATCCACTCTCCTCATCTCCACGCTGGGCCCCCTAGAATCTTTTAAGATGAGACAGAGAGAGTGGTGTGCGGAAGGCAACGAGAAGCTACTACATTTACCTTTCCCAATAAAAACTGCAAACATGGCATGATGCCCTTTATCACCTACTTGGAGGATTTAGTGAAGAACTGTTTTCAGAATATGGGAGGAGTGATAGTAGGAGGAAGAAGGATAAAGTGTATAATATTTGCTGATATGGCGTTGTTAGCAGAAGAGATAATACTAAGGGATATGCTACTGGAGCTAACTGACAGTTGTGAGCGGTATGGAATGAAGATAAATTCCAATGATGAAGACCATGGTCATAGGAAGAAAAGCGAAGAAGTTAAACTTGCGAATTCTATATGAGGCAGTAGAGCAAGTGGACAGCTTAAAATACTTGGGGTGTACTATAAGCAGTAACAAGGGCTGCTGCCAAGAAATCAAAACGAGAATAGAAATGGCGAAGGATGCTTTTAATAGAAAAAGAAGCATCTTCTGCTAATCTCTGGAGAAAGAATGAAGAAAGAGACTAGTGAAGTGATTTGTGTGGAGTGTAGCATTGTATGGGGCAAAAACATGATTATTACGACAAAGTGACGAGAAGCGACTAGAAGCATTTGAAATGTGGATATGGAGAAGAATGGAGCGTGTGAAGTGGACAGACAGAATACAATTAGAAATAAACTAAAAATCTTTAACTGAAATGAGATAATAATGGATAAGAAAGAAAACTGGCATGATCACATCTTACGGATGGACAATGAACGATTAACTCAGTAGAGTTTACTGCACAGATCCTTCGGATGTAGAAATGTGGGACGTCCTAAGGGAAGAGGGAGAGATGGCTTTTCTGTGTGATTGAAACTGACCGATAGATGCACCATGATGATGACGACGACGACGATGATGATGATGATGATGATGTATTTGAATCAAATCAGTTATGCAAACTCCGTTTCGAAGAAAATTGTCATAGCAGCAAAATATTCTGCATGTTGAGAAAGGACACATTTAGACATCAGTTTAGACGAATTTTAAAATATGAATAAATTTATTAAATATTCCCACTTATTACGAGACATTTACATTAAAGTTACGACCATCCAGATTAATCTTTTTAGCTAAGTGGCTTTACATAGTACATATCTCCTAATGGCCTTACTGCAGGTCAGTGAGAATCTCATTCCCAGAGGATTGTTTATGATTTATGGTGGCTAACACGTCTGTGAGGACACATTTCGACGAATACCATTTCGCTCAGCAAATCCATTGACGCTAGGTAATCGCTTAGTGATTCACGTCGTTAAATAATAGAGTAGAAAATAAATTAGCTTTCATTAAGAAAATACATTAATATGTTAATACATTACTGGCTAATATTATGTCTTTACAAATTAAATGTATGAGAAAATTACGGGTAAAAAGTTACAACAGGCTCATTTTCACTTCTAATCATGTTTTATACACCTAACAAATTACGCAGTTTCCTACATAAATATAAATTAATCCATATTTGTATATCCTAGATATAGGGATTTAGATTACTCATGAAAACTCATTTACACACTTGATAGAAACATGAATTATCATATTAGCTTAAAAGCATTGTTAAATAAGGAATCATTTTTCAGTTTCAGATAACATGGGTGCCAGTAGAAAGTGACCGTATCTGCAACTTTAATTTAGGTGAAGAGAACGTAGCCTAAGTAAATTGAGAAACTCTCCTCGCTTTTCTCCCTTGAAATAGGTCTATATTTAAATATTTATTATTAAATAAAAGCAAATATTTCTGATACTAAATTTAATAATACATTATTATTATTATTATTATTATTATTATTATTATTATTATTATTACAATTAATACTAAACATACAGTCATTTGAAATGTTTATAAATGTATACTTAATTTTAAAATGCTTAAAAATTATCAGTGCAGTTAAATTGAGGAGCAAACTTTCAAAACCTGACATGTTCACTTTCAGAAAGTGCTACACATATGTGTCTCTGTAACATTTTTTTTTCTATGCTGAAATTTTATAAGAATCTATAGCCAAAAAAATCATCTTTCATATTTCATCACAGAAAATATTTTGTTCATTGCAGAGATATAAGTTTTTGATATCTGAAGTGTATTTTCTGGAAATTTGCTCCTAAATTTATAAGAGTACTTATGTAACTCCCTGGTAACTAAGGTGTAGCACTCACCGCACGCTAGTCTTATTGTTTGAAGTTATTGACGATGAAATGATTAAATGATTCTAGGAGATACGGCAGTACTTCGGAAAACCTGCTTCAACACCACATTTGTCCACAATACTGTAGATCCGATTTGAGTATGTTTGGTCTAAAGTTTGAAAAATCAAATCTCTTACAATTTCATTTAGGCCCATAGTAGGCCTATATTTAAGACTCGCAAATATTTTAATCACCCCCAGTGACAGGACAGTAAACAGTAAGTGCACACAACTGCATAAGCCAGCAACTGATTTGGAATAACCGCTACAGTTTAAATTAGATGCTTAATATACATACGCAGAAGCCAGCAAAGTTGACATTTGGGTCGATAAATAGCCTTGACTTGTCTGTTGCGAGACATGGCTCCCACTCTCTGCCCACGTTAATTACACTCATTGAGACCCAGATGTAGGGTCATTCCTTCGGTGGTACTGAGTCATTCAAGGGATACTTCGAAAAGAGAAGAATATCTGGATGCATAGACAACTTGTCTCCTTTCTGTAACTTACGAGCAGCGCTTCAAGTTAAAAAAATCGCAAAAGTTTTGTTCGATTCTACAGAAGTAAGTAGAGATATATTATCTCCTTCGCGTTGTCGATTGCGGACGTATTTTGAATCTGTTATCTAATAAAGCTCAATAAAATACTAGGACTATTTGTTTATAAGGCAATGTAAGCGAAAAGGACATGGACGGGGCTTTCTGCGTGCCTTCCACTTCCCCTCTTATGCCCAGGGCAATTCTAGTCCAAGAAAAAAGGATCCATTTACTCTTCTGGTGGTTAGCACACTTATTGCCCTTTTACCATATGTTCAAGCTCAACGACCATAAATATCCTTCATAATCAGCCTCTTTCTTTCGAAGAATACTATGAGTAGCCTATATTATAGTCTCTTGACTATTCACCATTCACGGCATGGCTTGAAACTAAGACTAGTATTGTCCACCATTGTGGCTGAGTGGTTAGCAAGTCTAACTCCGAACCCAGCGGGCCAGGGTTCGATCCCCGGTCGGGACGAGTTGCCTTGCTGAGGTTTTTTCCTCACTCCTATGAATGAATATCAGGTACCTTTATCAGGCGATTGGAACCCCACTCATCTTCGCCACTTCATTTCCTCCCCTATTATCCTTTCATTCATCATCCTGGTTTTCAGATCGCTCTACAGGCGGCCTTCCGAAGCTGCTGGCTCTCTCGACCGGCCTCTGTGGAATTGTATTCAAGTGATGATGGATAGCTTCTGCAACGGAACCCTGGGCAGACTTCTCGGGGAGGACCGCCTCGGACCGTTAAGGGAGCCTTACGGGGGTTGCCGAAGCAGGAATGGTACATGGACTCTGTTGGCTGTAGGGACCGGTCGTTAAGGGGGTCGAGTGGTTAGGTCGGTGCGCGTAGAGGCTCGGTGGGCACGCAACTCATCCCATATCGGGTGGTGTACAATATACGACAGGTCGTAGTGCGTGGGATGTTCCCTCCCTCCTAACAAGGGAAAAAAGACCAGTACTTAACGCCTTTTAAGAAAAAATAAATACTAAATTGGAATTTATATGTAGATGGGTACTAGAGGCAATTTCTACTAATCCGATGGCCTGAAAAAATTGACTAATCAATAGTTGTGGCTTAGAATAAATCATAGACACCCAGGAGGAGATTAGGTACAGATAGGCATACGTTGAAGCAAAATGATCAAAGCACAGCAAAGAAGACTCCGGATTGTGATCCGCAAGGTTCGACAAGTAGATGAAGATCCAGAAACACACGATGAGGTAAGAAACAGGATGAAGGAGAGAACTAGGTACATTAGAAGCAGATGGTAGCTAACAGAGTACGTTGGTGTGCCTTCATGAAGGAGGTGAAAAAACGATGAAGATTATGATAATTTCCATAATATTTACAGTATAAATGAAGTGTCCCAATTTCAACCTAAAATTGGACTTAAAGAATGACATCATCCGAAATATTAAATTCTTTACGACGAAGCTTTTCCCTCGACAGCTGTTAAGAATTTTCAACAGTAAGTGGTATGTTAGTATTGAAATAAAATTAAAGTTCAAATAAAGACAGACTCTTATACTGCCATATGGTTTCGAGTGTTTTACAAATAATCTGTGTATGAGGTGTGTCTAATCGAGCTTTTCTAACCCATGCGTGATAATGATAAATATACTGCATGTAGCGTGAGGTAATTCTGGGTCACGTATGAGGTGACATCGTATTTGAGAACGATTTAATTTCTACCTAACATAGGAAAAAGAAGAATGAGGCAAAATGTTTGTTTCTGCAGCGAATTTGTAATGGTTTGACAACTGTTTGAAAACTGTTCCAATCTCAACTATTGCGTATGATCCGAGATGGTTGGTTTGAAATTAATTTCATACTCGCCCTGCACGAACGCTCAAGTAAGTACTGTAAAATATTTTACTCATATCATAAATTGAAGAGGCCACCGGCGTGGCTCAGTCGGTTAAGGCGCTTGCCTGTCGGTCTGAAATTGCGCTCGGACGCAGGTTCGATCCGCGCTTGGTCTGATTATTTGATTGGATTTTTCCGAGGTTTTCCCTAACCGTAAGGTGAATGCCAGGTAATCTACGGCGAATCCTCCCTCATCTCGCCAAATACCATTTCGCTATCACCAACATCATTGACGCTAAATAACCTAGTAGTTGATACAACGTCGTTAAATAACCAACACACTATGCGCAAAGGTGCACTCATTAGAAGTGACTAAGTGGCCGGGATCCGACGGAATGAGCGACGTCTTAAATCAATATGTGATTTAGGGTTGGCCACTAAAGGGAAACTAAGAGGTGGAACTTAAACTGAGAGGATTCAATCCGGCATCGGAACTGGAATCAGGTATGACTTAGTAGATAAAGTGTCAGCACGTAGAGCTGAAAGCTCGCGTTCGAGTCCCGGTGCCGGAAGAATTTTTCAACCGCTCAACCCATCCTTCATCATATGGTAATGCATATCTGGAAATATCGTATGCACTTCGGTACATCACAAATAATATCACTTTATAAAGATAAATATTGTTTAATGTATTGAAGAAATATGACGTGCAAAAAAGACTTGAGTAAACTGGGGATGAAAAGATGGAGGAATAAGATTTGAGGAGAATGGAATCTGCCATCGGGGAAGCTGAGGCTAGACTCTAAGGACCGTAAAACTACTACATGATGTTGATCATTTGAGAAAGCAAGTGTATTCTGTATACAATTTGCAACTGTGTATCAGCTATGTTCACTGAAAGAAAGTCGTATGGCCAATTTCTTCAGTGCTTAAAGCTGTACCCATGCCCTTAAATCAACTTAATTTCTGGATTTCTGTAAAACGTCATTCTTAATGAATTTTAGTTCTAAACAGTAACTTTGATAAAAATAGATAATTTTAGGCCTCACAATACTCATCTCACGGACGTTGGTAACGCTGGAATTAGGTCCACTGGACCGAGTTCATGATGTCACACAGGAAGAAAAGTCGACAACAACCATCGGGCTGAAGCTGCTCGGTAGTCAAGTATTGTGCCACAGTCTAGTATATACAGTCAAGAAACTCAATACTTAGTAAATATGCTTCCATAGATAGTTGCTAACCACTAGGATCGCTACTATCGCCTCATTACAGACAATGCGAAATAGTACCGGCACAGTCTATTGTTCCTAGCACCGTCAACAACTCAAGCTTCGTGACTATATACTCGACTGTGATTGTACTATGTTGTATTTATTTACGTTCCATGGTATTGGTACATCGCTTGTCAGCTAGAATGGGACCTGTCAAAAAATCTTAATAGTACTACGAAGTCTTAATTATAGTCACAGTCCAGTTTAAATATATACAGAAGAGTTTTACAATATACTAGTCATCGTTGTTGAATGTCGTAAATTCACCTATAGAATAGAAGGCGTGAGGAATTAGGTACTTCTTCAATTTGGCCCTAAATAATCTTATGTTTTGAGTTTGATTTTTTATATCCATAGCGAGTCTATTAAAAATTTTTACTGACATACGTATAAGTTTAACGTATTCCTTTTCGACAGCACGATAGAGACTTGCAAATGGAGTTATTTTTATGAGTATTTATGCTATGAACTGTTGCATTAGTTAGGAAGTTTTCAGGATTACATACGAGGAATTTTATTAATGAAGAAATATACTGACAAGCTATGGGCATTATTTGTAGTTTTTTTGAAAATGGTTCTACACGATTCTCTAGATATGGCACCTACTGTTATTCTAATTACTCTTTTTTGTAGTAGGAATTTACTGTTACTATCTGTAGAATTTCCCAAGAATATTATTCCAAAACTCATTACCTAGTAGAATTATGCAAAGTATAAATATTTACCTACTATCTCTAGGTTATGTTTAATACCAAACATGCTGAATTAATTTTGGGGATAATTTATTTAATATGATTTTTTCAATTTAACACATTATCGATTTGTAAGTCAAGAAATTTGGTCGTTGTTTCTATTAGGGAGATATTGTTAATTATTGCGCTTGAAATTTGCGAGGTTGACAGGACAGGATTTAAATTAGATTATGTTAGTTTTGTTACAATTTAATATTAATTTATTGGCTGAGAACCAATCACATATTTTGAGGAGAATTGCCTCTGTTGAAGATTGGAATGTGTTGGAGTTATAGCCTACTTGTGTCATCTGCAAATAATATGGAATGACCTACATCTTTTATTAGGGGGCAAGTACCTAGTACTTCACTGTATAATTTGTAGTGACTCAGGATTTGAAGTTTCAGAAAATTTGTTTTACTTCTCTTTCTAAAAGAAAGGAAATGTTTAAAATTTACCTTATTATGGGAAATAAGATACAGTGTACAATACTGTCACACACTTTGATACTTACGGCAAGCATCATAACCACTCAGTCGCGGTTGAAAAAAAGCCAGTGATTAGACCTGAATGTTTAGAAGTAAATCCCACGAAGAATCTGTGCACTATATTAAATTTTGTTAAAATTTCACATACGAGACCATAAAACGAGTTAACGTTTAGAGTGCGATGTGATGGCGTCATTATTATGCGAGGAAAGCGAGGCACCTCCTATAAAATGTGACGCTGTTATTTTGATTTTACAACAGGCCTCCTCTGTGAGGGAACTATGCACGCCGTGACCCGGTCACGTGACGATACCAGGTATCGATTCTCGATTGTTACGTCACGAGACCTACCCTAATTGAATTAGATACAGAGTTCAAAATTATGGCAGAAACACACATCCAACTGAACATCTTAAGATTTCCATGCAAGAAATTAATATTCCGAATCGAATTAGGTAGAAGGTTACAACTGCACCAGAAAGTTCGCTGACTAAATTGCCAAAAAAATTAAACATTATCCCTTGTAATATCAGTGTGATACACTACAGATTAGTGCAGTGGTTCCCAAAGTGGAGGTCGCATCCCTAGGGAGGCATGTAAAGAGATGAGGGGGGGGGTTGCGTGATTTAGTCTAAGCAGTGGTGGTCCACCGCTGTGGAGTAACGGTTAGCACGTCTGATAATGAAATGAGCGGGCCCGGGTTCAAAACCTGGTTAGGGCAAGTTATCTGGTTGGGTTTTTTCCGGGGGTTTTCCCTCAACTATTTGAAGCAGAATTGCTGAGTAACTTTCGGCGTTGTACCTCGTACTCATTTCGCCATCATTAATTCACATGTCATCACCCATATTATAGCTCAGATTAAGTTCACGGAACGGTGTGCTGTAATTGTAACAAGAGAGTGAACGTTCGACTACCCAATCATTCATAGAATAGAAGTGGCAAGCACAATAAGCCTCAGGATGGAGTGTAAGCCTTCGGGTCCCTCCACTGTACGAGAGCAAAAAAAAAATAGCAGTGGTAAATTTGGAAATGTTATCTCCATTTGGCTCGTTAGTAAATATTTTTATGACATACAAGAATTTTTTACAGTAACTTTTATTTATTGTACTCAACAAAATCTGTAACAACATTTTGTTATGTTCAAAGACTTTATATAAATAAATAAAAATACATCTACAAAATAAAACAGAAAATGCCTTATTAACATACATTTATTTGTATTTAGAAACATAAACATAAACAACGTTTAACATAAAAGAATTAAGTAAGAAGTAGGTATGAAGTAAAAAATAATTACTGTAAATATGTGCTTTTTTTCAGAAAATAGCTTCTCAAATTTGGATTAAGTATACGATATACACACAGATCTTATTTTCAAGTTTAAGGAGATTCCTCGCTTTTATTTTGATGAGAATCATAGACGAGAAGCTTATTTTGCCTCCTTCTCAGGCGGACGACTGTATAATACATATAGATAAATTAGTGATAAATTCTATATCGCCGCTATACAAAACGATCTTAACGTTACTGAAACCTGGACGACAGAAAATAAAATGAAAATCAATGTGAGTACAAGTAAGTCAATGTCCTTCTGTAGAACTAATAAAGAAATTTGTCTGAAATATCAGCTGAATGGTACATCGGTGCCACAAGGTAACATTTGTAAATACCTAGGTATATATTTAAGCAACAAACTGGGTTGGGAGGAACAAGTCACTAATATCACAAGGAAAGCCTGGAAAGCACTACATTTCTCTATGCGTGTTCTTAAGAAAGCTAGTCTAAGGTCAAAACAATTAGTGTACAAAACTCTTGTTCGTCCAATTATGGAATATGGAGCAGTAGGTTGGGATCCATACAGACAAAACCAATCGATTAGTGTTAATACACACATGCATGCATACATACATACATACATACATACATACATACATACATACATACATACATACATACATACATACATACATACATACATACATACATACATACATACATACATACATACATACATACATACATACATACATACATACATACATACATAAATGCGAGGTAGCAAATATTATGAACTTCGTTTAAAAAAATAAGAGCTACTGTACTTTTGCACGCTCTGGGTAGGCCTGTTTTTTTTTTTGTCAATAAAACTGGTATTATATGCTCTGCTAAAACACAACTGATTTTAACACTGCATCAGTATGTAATACTTCAATAAGTTTTTCCTTCCTATATATCCTATATATTTTTTTTGAATTTCAGCCTGTCGAACGGAATTGTCTAAAAACGGATCCAGTATCGATCTGTGTAACTGTTTTGAGTTTCTTCTGTAAAATACTAAAACAATTGTTTAAAATTGTATTTTGGGTGTTGTCCATTGGTTTTGTGTAAAATTATAGTGGTTTTTAGTTATACAGGGTTTTGTATTTTTCGAAAGTAGTCAAATAGCGATACGGTAGTGGAGGGTCGCAAACAGAAGTTTCGTCCAAATGAGGGTCGCGCCTTCAGGAAGTTTGGCAATATGCATTAGTGAAAAACATAGCGGAAAATCTAGCTGTCACTACAGTGAATTATAGTACATGTATATGTCTCCAGTCGTGGCTGTGGCGTGTAACGCGGGGGGGGGGGGGCTTGTGTAGTGCCTTCGTAGTAGTGGAGTGAAAATAACCTCAAATCTTATGCTAATTGAAACGCAAATCTTTGGTTGACATATATGTTATATGTAATATGGATCCACTTCTTCATTGTGAATCTGAGTTGGGATACAGTTACAAATATTTAGTGTTATAACAGTGTGTGCAAGTCGCAGTTCAAGTATGAGAGCCACGATATTTTATAGAATTTCAACTTTGAAAATTTTATGGCCTTAAATGGACAAGTTCTGCAAGTGGCGACCTGTTGAGCAAGGTTATGTGTTAAGATTATAGGAGAGCTTTGTAATGCATATCCGATATTGTTTAATATATCTTCCATCAAAGCATTGGAGCCCTTAATGTTTTTCTTTTTTTCATTCAGACTTTCAGGATTCATCAATTTAAATGGAAATCTGTTTATCATATTACTATTTGGAACTTTCACACTAGGGATCTTCACACATAAGAGTTTTTTTTTTAGTTCGTTATTTAACGACGCTGTTTCAACTACGAGATTATTTAGTGTCGATAAAATTGGTGATAGCGAGATGGTATTTGGCGAAATGAGGCCGAGGATTCGCCATAGATTACCTGGCATTCACCTTACGGTTGGGAAATCCTCGGAAAAAACCAAACCAGGTAATCAGCCCAAGAGGGGATCGAACCCGCGCCTGAGCGCAACTTCAGACCAGCAGGAAAGCGCCTTAACCGACTGAGCCACGCCGATGGCTCACACACAAGAGTCTGTATGCCCCAGGAGACATTTGTATATACTTTTGATTAAGTGTTGAAAAGAAAACTGAAAATCTGCATCTAATTGTAATGACAAAGGTAAAGAGAAAAGTGACACACATACAGTCACAACACTAGCTCTTCATTTACTGACAGCAGCTGTATACTGCAACTCACATTCACTTTGATGCTTACAGTCAATAATTTGGCTTGGCTCTGTTTACGAGCATGCTTTGACACATGTACCATAAATATGCGATGAATTTCCAAGTCTGATAGGTGGCCTGGGTGGCATTGGTGAATCCGATGCTGATAACTAGACCTTCCTGTTTGAGCCAGGTTCCGTTTCACGGACGAGTAGCCCGATAAGAACCAGGGGCCCGAAGTCCCAAGTCCTTCCTGTCATCGTCGGCTAACAGGCGCGCCATCCTGCTTCACCACCTGATAGAGCGGAGTTCCATCCGCACGCCAGTAGCTTGATAAGCACTAAGGACCTCTGCAACGTCTGCTTTTCTACCACAAATTCCAACACGACCTGGACGCGGATCGAACCAGAACCGTCCGAATGGGAGACCACTTGAACACTTGAGTCACTGACGCACCGTAGTCAGCAATTACATGCATGAGTCATTCCGTACATTGATTTCGCTATGATGTGAAGCGCAGTTGTGGAGAAAATTAAACGCACTATACTTCACCACTTCTTACAGATCACACGACTTAGGGCAACTTAATTGTTTACAGTTCAAATTTGCATCCAAATTTATACAGTCTTAAAGATTTTACAAGAATGATGTGATTTGTAACATTTGTTCTGATGAATTCGTAAGAAAAATGCAATTTTGTAGTTAAAAATGGGGTAAAAAAATCTGTACGAAGCAACTGTTGAATTAACAACACATTTTTAGCTTCAGAATTCTACACAATTAAAAAAATTGTATAATTTCGAGGGAAAAATTGTTCCGGAGCCGGGTATCGAACCCGGGACCTTTGGTTTAACGTACCAACGCTCTACCACTGAGCTACTCGGGAACTATAACCGGCACCGATCCAATTTTTCCCTCTATATCCACAGACCTCAAAGTGGGCTGACAACCGTCAAGCAACCAACTTCGAGTGCACACTAACTCCGTGTGACTTAAATTGTGGTTTTCTGTTAACGAACAGTGATTTGCATAATACATGTCACTGTTCGTTAACAGAAAACCACAATTTAAGTCACACGGAGTTAGTGTGCACTCGAAGTTGGTTGCTTGACGGTTGTCAGCCCACTTTGAGGTCTGTGGATATAGAGGGAAAAATTGGATCGGTGTCGGTTAGAGTTCCCGAGTAGCTCAGTGGTAGAGCGTTGGTACGTTAAACCAAAGGTCCCGGGTTCGATACCCGGCTCCGGAACAATTTTTCCCTCGAAATTATTCAAATCAACTTTACAGGGAGTTGTACCTGAAATCTTGATTTGCAAAAAAAATTGTACTTCTGAATAGTTCATTCTCTAATACTGTAATATTCCTTCTTTATGTACAGTAGTGGCAAAAAAACCGGACCGACCCTTGTAGCTGATTTCAGAGCCTTGTTCGTTCTAGAGCACGATAGACTGGTAACTAAGACTTCGTGGTTCAAATCTTGCCTGGGAAGGAAACTTTTTTTGTTCCTTATTCAAATTTATTCCCAATACTTTTCGATTGCAGCGATATTTTACTACTTAATTAACTTATTATTCCCATAACATGAATTTACCAGCAATCGAAAAATATTGGGAATAAATGTGAATAAGGAACACAAAAAGCTTCCTTCCCAGGCAGGATTCGAACCAAGAAAGTCTTAGTTACCAGTCTTTCGTGCTATGGAGTGAACAAGGCTCTGAAATCAGCTACAAGGGTCGGTCGGTTTTTTTTTGCCACTACTGTACACCACTATGGAGTAATGGCTATGAATGAGCGGACCAGGGTTCAAATCCTGGTTGGGACAAATTACCTGGTTGGGGTTTATTCCGGGGGTTTTCCCTCAACAAATTGAAGCAGAATTGCTGGATAATTTTCAGCGTTGGACCTCGGACTCATTTCGTCATCATTAATTCGCATATCATCATCATCATCATCATCATCATCGATACAATAGCCCGGGTTAAGTTCACGGTGCGGCGTGCTGTACTTGTACAAAAGCGCGGACGTTCGGCTACCCAATCATTCACAAGAATATGAGTGGTAAGCACAACAAGCCTCAGGCTTCAGTGTATGCCTTTGAGTCCCTTCTCCGTACACGACATTTTTTTTTTTTTTTGCTCGAAAAGTCTTTGGGAATATTCACCGTAATTGCCGGTAACTCCTCCTCAATCACCCTGCATATGTGTTTGTGTATGTGGGTCTTGTGCGAGCGTGCGTGTGTGTCTTGTGGTAACGGGCATGTGTATGTACAATCTGTATTGAGTATTGCTTTTCTCTCATTTCGTCATTTTCAACAGTTATATTCTCTCTTTCCTCCCAGTATTCGTTCTTTTCCTCACATTTCTCTCCATTATAATAACATATTGCAACGTGGAATGTAAGGTCTCTTCTGCAAGCAGGTAAGTTGGAAAACCTGAAGGATGGAAGGAATGAGAAGAAACAGAGTGGATGAGATGGGAATATCAGAAGTGAGGTGGGAAAATAGTGGTGTGTTGGTGAGTAATGAATTTAGGTTGTTTTATTCCAATGGTGAGTGCAAAGAAAGTCATGATGTTGGTGTATTACTGGGAACACGTGTGAAAGTTAAAGTGATATCAGTGTGTTATGTAGATGACCGGGTGATGTGAGGCTACAAGGGAAGAAAATGGACTTAGTGCTAGTGCAAGTTTATATGCCATATAGTGGATTAGCAGACGAAGAAATGCAATGAGTGTTGGAAATAGGCTACATTATTCCAACAACATAAACGAAGAAGAGACACATGGACATGCCCAAGAGACGAAAGCAGATAACAGATAGATTACATACTGGTATAGGAAAGATTCCGAAATTGCTTAAAAAATGCGAAGAGTTTACAAGGGGCAGATACTAACTCAGATCATGTCCTCCTGACAGGCGAAGTAGATATTCGTCTGAAGAAGATAAGATAAAGATAAGTGATGAAGAAATTGAACATGGAAAAACTGAATAATGGAGAAGAAAGAAGAAACTTTAAAGAAAATTTTCAAGAGAAAGCCGCTACATTAGAATCCACAGCTGAGAATAGTAATGAGTCCTTTTTTTTTACATTGGGGAATTTAGTAATGAGTACTGAACTCGTCTATAAAGCTGTATACAGACAATAACAGAAGACACAATAGGATACACAGAAGGTGGGAGAATTAAGAAAACTTAGGTCACGGGAAAATGTTGAGAAGATGGAGGAAAGGAGAAAATGGAAAAACATCAACACAGAAAAAGGTAAAAGAAACTACAGGAAAATTAACAACGAACTAAGAAGAGAAAAGGAAGATATGATTTAATGTATCACGAAGTAAAATGCTTATACTTCACAAATAAGAAAAGCAAATCCATGTGATTGATAGAGGACGAAATGGAAACGAAATAACAGACAGACCAGGAATACTGAATAGAAATGACGAAATATGTAGAAGAGTTATAGCCTATGAGACAAGGAATCGTTCAGATGACTTGGCTATAGAAGACGAAGCAGTCGTATCAGAAGTTGAGAAAGGATTTCCTATTTGAAGTTAAGAAGTTGAACTAGCGCTTAAGGAAATGAAGAATGGGAAAGCAACAGGAGTCGAGGGAATCCTCATTGAATTAGTGAAGTGCTTGGGTGAAGACAAGGAGGAAATTCTACCATTGTGCAACGAAATATATGAGCAAATCGACTGGCCCTTAAAATTTAAGGAGACATTGTTGCTTCCAATAGCGAAGAAAAATAATGCCAAGAGATGTAATGAGTTCAGGCCTATCAGCTTGATATCGCACTCGGCGAAGATTCTTATGTGAATACTGAATCGACGTTTATACTGTATTTTAAGATGGAAGAACAGTTGCAAGAAGAAGAGTTTGGCCTCAGGAAGGGAAATGGTACAAGAGATGCAATTGGTCTGCTACGAACAATCGGCGAAAGATACCAAGAGATGAATAAAGAAGTGTATATAGTATTTGTGGATCTAGAAAAGGCGTTTGACGGAGTGGATTGGAATAAACTGATGGGAATTCTAAAGAAAATTGACGTGAATTGGAAAGAGAGGAGGCTGTTCAGTAACCTTTGTATGAAACAACGAGTCAAAGTCAGGATAGGAGAAGAAATGTCTGAAGGAAGTGAAATAGGGAGAGGAGCATGACAAGGATGTAATTTATCACATACCCTGTTCAACATCTACTTGGAAATGCTGGGTAACTTTCGGTGCTGGACCCCGGACTCATTTCACCGGCATTATCACCTTCATATCATTCAGACGCTAAATAACCTAGATGTTGATACAGCGTCGTAAAATAACCCAATAAAAAAATCTACTTGGAGGATTTAATGAAGAACTGTTTTCAGAACATGGGAGGAGTGATAATAGGAGGAAGTAGAATAAAGTGCATAAGATTTGCTGATGATATGGCGTTGTAAGCAGACAGCTGTGAATAGTATGGAATGGAGATAAATGCCAACAAGACGAAGACCATGGTCATAGGAAGAAATGTAAAGAACGTAAACTTGCGAATTCTAAATAAGGCAGTAGAGCAAATGGACAGCTTCAAATACTTGGGGTGTACTATAACCAGTAACATGAGCTGCTTCCAAGAAGTCAAAAGGAGAATAGTAATGGCAAAGGAAGTTTTCAATAGAAAAAGGAGAATCTTCTGCGGGCCTCTGGAGAAAGAACTAAGGAAGAGACTAGTGAAGTGCTTTGTGTAGAGTGGAGCATTTTATGGAGCAGAAACCTGGACATTACGACAGAATGAAGAGAAGCGAATAGAAGCATTTGAAATATGGATATGGAGAAGGTTGGAGCGTGTGAAATGGACAGATAGAATAAGAAATGAAGTTGTGTTGGAAAGAGTGGATGAAGAAAGAATGATGCTCAAATTGATCAGAAAGAGGAAAAGGAATTGGCT
Organism: Periplaneta americana; assembly: GCF_040183065.1. Classification (NCBI taxonomy): domain Eukaryota; kingdom Metazoa; phylum Arthropoda; class Insecta; order Blattodea; family Blattidae; genus Periplaneta; species Periplaneta americana. Next base: position 88,709,176 of record NC_091121.1, read on the forward strand.
GGGTCACTGGTTGAGAAGAAACTGCCTACTGAAGGATGCACTAGGAAGAATGGTGAACGGGAGAAGAGTTCGGGACAGAAGAAGATATCAGATGATAGACGACATTAATAGATGTGGATAATAGGGGGAGAGAAAGAGGAAGGCAGAAAATAGGAAAGGCTGGAGAATGCTGGGTTTGCAGCTCGTCGCCAGTTTGGTGAGAACACTGTGAATGAATGAATGACTCAATCAATCAACCTTGACTATAGTAATTGTCACCTATAACTATCAGAACACTAACATCATTGCTATCAATGTCTTCATCATCATTATCATCCTCGTCCCCGTCGTCATGACGTCTTTTCTTTTCAGAATCTTTTTTCCCTGCCTTGTAACAATATTATCCGCTTTAACTTAATTGTTTATCTTATTTAGTAATTTATTTTTTCTGTCATTTATTATATCTTCTAAGGCAAGTAGCGTACTGTAGGTGTATATTTTCTCCGAGTTTCAAAATTGCCGATATTTTCGATCCTATTATAAACTTTTTAAATTATATTTTTTGTTCATTTTCGTTTCGGTTATTTCTCTTTTACAATCACTAATTTCATGTTACACATCAATATGTTTGTACACATAAATATAAAGCTTTACTCTTCATGCAATTTTTTTTTTGTATCTTTCTGTTAATTATTCTACAGAAATATATTAATTACTTGATGTTACATAATCATCATTGTCACAAATTACAGCCTGCAGTCTTCGCTACATGTTTAATCTTTATCATATACCGGTAAAAATGTAATTTCTAAGGCTTAGCCTCTACATTCCAAATGTTCGTTACATTTTAAAAGAACAATCGTAACATTCTCTATTAAAATTTGTTTTGAATAACAAAAAATTATTTGACAGGCATTATATTTATATATTAGTATGCATATAAAGTGCTTACGTCTGACAAGCCCTATCAGTTATATTATTTGAAATGTTTGTCATTTGTTGTGACATGAGTAAGGAAGAGCTGCAGTTATATACAGTGTAAATGTAAAAAAAAAGAATAAATTTAAAATCTTACTAACCCAGAGGCTATAGAAGACAAAACAGAACCAAGGAATAATTTAGTCTATTTATGGAAAGTTAATTATGATCATACAAATACTTCTATGGCAAAATATTGTCACGGCATTAAATGATACTGATACAATTAGAGGAAGCTCTCTACGACCAGGCGCTGCGGCCGTGTAGATCTTTTCTGCTAACTCCTATCTAGCAGTTTTCTCAACCTACATCAGCTGACTACGCTAAGGTTCGGTGTGTATCTTGATTTCTAAGTATTCAATACTGCTCGTGCATAGACAGATCGTCGCCAGCAGCCGGAGATCGGGGAAAGCAATGAAATTATAATAATTATCAATTATTCAATGGAGCTTGGGCAGATTGATACTGATATCCAATATGGGGAAACGGGAGAATCCCGAGAAAATTTCAATCCCAGGCCTGAACGGGACTAGTACTAGAACCGCCTGCTCATTTTTAGACTACTGAGCCCGAGGTAGGTTATCACTGCACTAAGTACTATTTACAGACACCTTTCATTCTTAAACAAACACGTCACCACTACGTAACCGCTTAATTCTATTCTACTGTTATCATCTTAACATTGAATTCTCAATCATAATCATCACCATTAATAGTTTCTTTAACCTACAAAATGTAAAGTAGTTCAGTATGCATGTCACAGTAGGCATATCTATTTTGCATTAGAAGCTGACGGATTGTCAACTTTTTAAGTTAAAAGAATGAGCTATCTGTTAGCAAAGTATGGAATTATATCTATTGTTGAGATTACAGTTATAATAATCATAATAGTGACAATAGTAATAAGCTAATAATAATGACCAGTTATTAGAATATTAAACATCTTTAAAAGTACGTGGTAAGTAATTTCAACATTTAGAAGTGAAAACTGATATTTTACAAGAAGAACTCGAAGTCAGTTCTGGAATACATTCATCAATCAGTATCAAATAAATTGCAACTACAGTCTTGCAAGAATGAGCTCTGTATTCTCAAAGCTGTTTGTATTAAATACAGTCCAACTGGATAACCTGTGACGCAGGAGAGCGTTTCCCGTCTCGGAACAGATCTGGTAGAACGCGTGAGGGAGAGTAACGTCACAGTCTACTATATACAGTCACGAAGCTTGAGTTTTGAGGGTGCTAGAAACAATAGACTGTGACGGTACTATTTTGCATTGCCTGTAATGAGGCGACATTAGCGATCCTCGTGGTGAGCAACTACCTAATGTTTGCATATTTACTACGTATTGACTTTCGCGACTGTATATACTAGACTGTGGTAACGTTGTATCTCCGCTATTTAAACATCTCCATTCCTTCCACTGCCACTCCCCTTACTTTGAGCGTATTCCGAATCTCAGCGCTGAGCAATCTTATGGCATCACGGTGTTCCGAATTTCAACGATGACGTCACTGATGGTTAGACAGAGGATGCGGGATGACTTATCGTTGAATGTAGGTGCACATTTACTATATGTTACATTTCTTTCATTCAAACCATTGGCTCAACAGGTTTTAAACGTAAACAGACAACATCAACATTGTACTGGATCTCCGTACAGCCAGAAGGAAAAGAAAAATAACGTACTGTAAGCACATACCATGCAAGTTCAGTCCTCGTCGTCATTGATGCAATTACCAGCGTTGCAGTAAACGACGATATATTCTCGTAAGTTGTCGAAGTTGAATCCTCTTCGCCTATCGCTTAAACAGTTTTTGTATCGAGAGAATTTCTGAAGAAAAACTCTAAAATGGGGATCACTCAATTTCTTTAGAGGAATATTTGCACTGAGCATCATGTTGCACGTGTCGTTTCGATCCGCACAACTAGATGATGATGATGATGATGATGATGATGATGGTTCCTCAGATTTCATTTCAACGCATTCCCTGTGCGATGTACTGTTGCAATGTTTCTCTATAGCCTGAGTTGTTCTGATTTTTAATTAAATTTTACATTCATTACACACGATATTGTCTTCGTTAATACATAAAATGTCACTCTCATACTACTTCTTAATTGCATTTCTTATCTCTAAGCGAATTTAATGTTTTGACTTCGACATTATGAATGAATCAGCACTACACTGTTCAACTCGTACTAAATACTTCAGCAGGATAACAAAACTGCACACATTGCGTTGCAATGTGGACCGGAGTTCCTTCGTTATGTACGCTGCTGTACTCGCCAGGAACACAAAAGACGAAAGACGCGGCACGTGCCATATACTCAGATACGAAACAACTTCACTTTTCCTTAAGTCATCCCGCATACACTGTCTGCTGATGGTCCACCAGTGTCGCACCGGTTTCATCAGCTTGCAGAAGTGGTGGCAGTCTCTATCAGCCGCCATCATTGAAGCTGATTGGTTGTTGTATAGGGCAGGAATTAGCAGACGAATGACATAGTGCACGGCGGTGTGTTCTGCTTTGGTTCTGCTGTATTATTTGTAATGAGCACAACGTAAAAAAAATATGTTAATGGCTTATGATCGAACATGTCAACGGACCAGTTAGTACTACTGGTCCAAGAAATAAATTGTTTATGCTCTCTTTTCTTTGAAGAGATGACAGTACAGAAATTTCGCAAAATCTTGCTAGCGTAGCACAGACAACAACTTGTACAGCCGCCATGATAGCTATCGAACCTTCCAGTAGTTTTGTTCCTATTTCGCTGCAGAGTGACGTCATTGTTGTCCACCGGTCCGGTGAGATTCGGAATACGCTGTTTGCTCTTTCACCTATGATTCCCCTCTCGAAGAGGACGAGAGCAGAGGTGTGTGACGTCACAGAGCTAGCAGTTAGAAATGCGTGACATACACGAAGAGGCCGAAGATATAATTATGAGTGGACCAGCAAAACGATGGCATGAAAATCTTATGTATAAGACCGTAACAATCTTGGGATCCAACACTTGTCATGGATGATGATGATGATGATGATGATGATGATGATAAGAGAACAGAAGATCGTTTTACTAATGGAATATGAAGTTAAAAACTGGAATCAGAAATATGTAGGGAGTTTTTTTTTTTTTTTTTTAGAAATACTGGATAGATCAAGAACTACATAAATAGACGTCGAAAATACATACTGTAGCCTATTTATTGGAAACGGAATGGTTAAAAAAAAAACTCACATATTAACTTTTCATTTTGTGATGAGGATTATGATTGCTATTACATTTTACAAGTTTTGGAGTTTCTTGATAGTGAACAGGACATTAACAAGTATCGAAACTCCAAGACCACACCTGATAGATTATAGAATATTCAAAAGTTGTGTGAAACACATCAGATCACTATGGAACATATATAAACCTAAATGTGCATTTCCTTGCCTGAAATCGAAGCTCGCTTCTCTGACCAACAGAAGGGGACAATGTATAAATTTTGTAAGTTAAATTTTTCTACTTCAGTTCTATTTTATGTCTCAAAAATATAAGTTCTTATACGTAAATAGCGAAACAATACCTAACGTGAATTAATTATGAAGGTTTTCAGGCGCTGGGCTTACATCGCTATCAATCTTGAAGACAGAGCAGTGAATCTGTGGCGTGGAAAACTCACACTGACATTTATTGAAAGTTGAGAGATGTGTACGGGAGAGAGAGAACAGATGGTTCTGATATAAGCAGATTGGCAATAAATCTCCAGTCGGGACGGAGAGACAAAGTTTCGCTTACTCTTCCCTTCTATCCCACATTGTGGCTCGTGGAAGAGCAATGTATTCTTTCCAAATGATTTTTATGTGCCTCCAATATGAATTGACAAGCAAATGACACAGCTTGTACATATTTCGATGCCATTCATTTCCGTTACACATACAGGTAAACGCCAAAATTACAATTTGTTATTTTTCTTCACGTTTCAAACTGTACAATAACGATTGATGTAACATACTTAAAATATATATTAATATGACTGTTTCACTCATACAATCATAGTGTTTAAGAATACAGTGTAAGCTCTTAAGATGGATAGAAAACAAGTTCGACATCCCATAGTTCGACTGCTTACGTAGGGGAATTAGACACGCCCCTATACGGGCACTAAGAAATGGGTTTGCCATTTGAATGAGAATTGGTTCTGTGTCTTGTAGTGATACTTTTGTTAAAGGAAAACAGAATATTTTATTGATTACGACATCCATATTTAATTACTGATTTTAAATTAATGAACTCTTCTTTTTCTATTTGAGAATTGTGCCGTTTGTGAGACGGAACTGTCGAAACCCACTGTGGTACTAGAAGCGCATACACAAGCCTCGGGGCGGGCAGGAAATGAAAGTACAGTACTGTATTCGCTGATGGATAACCAATAAGAATTTGTATTCATTTCACCTGCCACACCCGCTACCCTTATTGGACTGGACTTTCAATTCTGTTCAGTCGAACTTAGAGTCCACTGTACATTGAATTTCAACCGATCAAAGCCCTATAGGGCTACGCATAATGAATAGCTCAAGTCAATAAGTGACTACGTAACAAAAACCAAGTTTCGAGGAGGGGGGGGGGAAGTATTGCAATGTCAATTTTTCGTTTAGTCTTATAAAAAAATTAACTTAGTGCTTCGTGACAAGCTTAATATGATGACTGTACGGTACTTATTTATTTCTGTGGTCTTCAAATTTTTGGCAAAATTTAATTTTGTTTTAGTAACTTGGTTAGTTTTTGACTTTAGGTTGTCATTTGGCTATGTCTTGTGTTAAGTACAAGAATTTTTCATGTGATTTTTTATCAAACGTTTCTTAAAATACTATATTAATTTCGTTTCTCTTTTCTTTTTGGTAGTCTATTATAATTAACGCTTTAAAAATATTTTTGTTCAAATAATATAATACAGTTGCATTCACAATGAAATATTCTCAAATTAAATTTATTTTATTGTTTCTTTCATTCTTACATTCCTAATGAGACCTTAATAATAAAACAAAACATACCGGTACTGAAGTAATACTTGGGCTTGTCAAAGTAGCAACAATGATTCAAGGAGACATGCTGTACGTTTACTTTGGATAAATTCACCCGCCGAATGAAAAGCACTTGTAGTATTACCTAAGAAAATTGATTTGAAAGGGACACTTCTGAGAGATTCTCATCTGAAAGGACTGAATTTCGAGTGGTAGGGAAGTTGAGGTGATGGTAAGGCTTTCTCCAAGAATAAGTTTCCCGTTCCATAACAATTATATTGCACTTTCACGATAATATCATAATTCAATTCACTGAATAAATTCTAGGCCTATAAGTCAAATATAAGTTACACAATTTTCAGTTAATGTTTGATATATTATCATATAATATTACTTCTGCTTTCATTTTGATGGCTCAGTAAACAATACTTTCACGTTTGGTTATTCTTGAATGAAGATCTTAATTCTGTGTGTCAATACTATGTATTCGCAAAGAGTGGGGCTTCTTCGTTTTAAGCAGATTAAAGTGCAAGACGAGCTTTTAAATCTTCATTCCATACAAGGTGACTCCGCATATCAACAAACATGAGGAAAAATCCTTCCACACCCCTACCGCTTAATTCTTTCCATGTTCCCATCTCCTGTGTTTGGATTATGTTGTGAGTGGTGACGCAACTGCATGTCATCTTATCACTTCTCATATCCAACAACGGTCCCTCCTCGCCCCGCTTACTAATTACAATCTTTCTACAAAGACTTAGTAATTAGTTTTTCAACTGCTTCATATGTGTAATTTTTCTTCGTATTTAAGTCTTCGAAAATTTATAACAAGTTCCGTTTTCAGGATGGGTATCTACGAGTAAACTTGGCGATCTAGGCGCCATAAAGAGGTTCTTTGTCCTGCAGCCAATAGGATAGGATTCAGACACGTGCATTTGTTTATATACGGAGTCCACCAGGGGCGTATTTTGCGGACTACCGGGGCTACCGGCGGTAGCCCAAGGAAATTACAAAAGAAAAAGTTTATAATATAACATAATGTAATAATTTTGTATTACCGTATTAGTTTTACCACAGTAATTAAAATTAAAGTAATTGTTAGATTTATATGCGCTCTCTGCTCTCGAAAAGAAACAAGTTGTCAAGGCGGCATCACTGGAGAAATCGCTGCTACGAAGGGTAGCCTGTGAAAGTTCCGCTCACGTCGCACAACTCCCCGTCCCCCCCCCGCTCTCTTCTGTTTCCATCGTGCAGTGTAGGCGGGTGAGTTGCCGCTCTCGTGATCGGTTTCTTGGAAGGCGCGAAGCAACAATATGCTTAGTACGCTAGCTCATTAATGTTATTGTGTTCTTGCAGTACAGTATTTTAAATTTGTGATTTGTTCGAGTGTCTAAGAGTTATATTAATTGTGAATTATTAAGTTTTTAATTTCCCAATTAAGTGATATTGTGAAAAATATGGCAGAACAAGTTTCTGGAGAGGTTTGTGTTGAAAATGACTGTGTAATAGAAGGTTTATTAAAAGTGCCTTTTAACCGTCGTACATACAATGAGAAAGTTGAAATTGTGAAAATGTAAAGACCAACTCCTGAGTTAAATTTGTCCATGGACGTAAAAGAAAAACAGCGTGAGTACACACGCCATTTCACTTCAACATCATATGGTAAGTGGAATTGGTTGTGTGGTAGTTCTAAACTGTCTAAACTATTTTGCTGGCCATGTTTGTTATTTAGCCGCGAAACTAATGTGTGGTCAAAAGAGGGGTTTTCTAATATGAACTCCCTTCGAACGGCAGTCCTAAAACACGACAAATCAAAAGCTCATATTTATAGTAGCATGAACTTTGCAAACTTTGGGAAGACAAGAATTGATTTACAGCTAGATAAGCAAAAAGTTCTACACATCAACCAACACAATGCGCTTGTGAAAAAAAATCGGGAGATTTTACTGCGTCTTATTAACGCAGTCTGCTTTCTAGGAAAACAAGAATTGGCTTTTCGGGGTCATAATGAGAGTGTGGAATCAGACAATAGAGGAAATTATATTGAATATTTAAGTTCCTTAAGTGAATTTGACCATTTACTGGCCAATCATTTTGAGAGTTCAACAGTATTCCGTGGTACTTCTCCCGCAATTCAGAATGACTTAATATTTGCTGTAAGTGGGGTTATGATAAAGAACATAAAATCTGAAATAGAAGAAGCACCTTTTGTGGCCATTGTTGTTGATGAAACAAGTGACTGCTCTAATCAGAGTCAATTGTCCACTGTTTTAAGATACGTCGACAGTACAGCCAATGTTCAAGAACGGTTTATAGGATTCACAAATGTCAGTTCGGGCAAAACTGCTGCTGCTTTGTTTCAGCATGTGGAAGGTGTTATAGCAGAATACAATGTCGGCAATAAGTTAATTGCACAGACATACGATGGTGCTTCAGTTATGGCGGGAAATATTAATGGCTTAAAAACAAAAGTTCAAGAAAAGTATCCTCAAGCACTATTTGTCCATTGTTACAGCCATGTTCTCAATTTAGTTTTGCAACAAACTACTTTATCCATTCCAGAATGCCGCATTTTTTTCAAAACACTGTCGGGTTTAGCTGCATTTTTCTCATCATCTCCTAAAAGATCAGAAAAACTCAAGGAATTTATGAAAAAGAAACTCCCAAAAGTAGCACAAACTAGATGGAATTTTACATCTCGGCTTGTAAATACAGTAAAGGAATACAGAGAACAACTGACTGCTTTCTTTGAAAATATCATTTGTAATGACTCTGAAGAAAACTGGGATGATGATGTAATTGTGCAGGCTCAAGGATATTTGTATTTTTTCACACAGTTTCAGAATATATTTCTTCTTGAAGTCTATGCTAGAGTGTTCGCACATACAGATGTGCTCTACAATATTCTTCAGACAAAAAGTCTAGACATAGCATACTGCTTGCAAGAGGTATCAAAGTTAAAACATACCATATCCGAGTTCAGACGTAGTGGGTTTCCGACCATATGGAGTAATATGGAAAATGAAAATTCTTCACACAATACAATGGAACCACCATTAAAGCGAAGAAAAGGAGATGATGAATTGAAATACAGGCAGCTGTACTACAGCATACTAGATCGTATGCACATGGAAATTACTGACAGATTTTCTGATTATGGAAAGCTTTAGTTCACACATCTTCTAGATTCTCAAAAATTTTCTGCTTATAGAGAAAACTTCCCGAATGAGGCACTGAACAAATTATTTCAGTCCTATAACAGTCACTTTGATCAAGCACGTTTGAAAAATGAATTAAGTGTAATATATTCAGCAGAAGTCTTTGATTTTTCGAACAAACCTATCCATGAAATATTATCTGCCATATATGAAAACCAGCTGAACCAAGTTATTCCTGAAGTCCTTAAATTGGCAACATTAATTGTGACAATACCAGCTACGTCAGCATCGGTAAAAGAACATTTTCTGCGTTGAAGAGAATAAAATCCTACTGTAGATCAATTCATACACAAGAACGTTTATCCGGCTTGGCACTGATGTCAATTGAAAAGTCATTTCTACAGAAACTTCGCAAGCGGCCCAACTGTAATTTCAATGACGAAGTCATCAAAGTATTTTCGTCCCAATCAAGATGTCTGGAATTCACATATAAATAGGTAAGGAATTTTATTATAGGGTTTTTAAAATATATGTTGTGTAATAATAGGGTAAGTGGTAGCCCAGACCCTTAAACCAGTATACGCCACTGGAGTCCACTTATATGGAATGAAGATTAGGACAAAACAGATATAAGTAAGAAAGACGTAATTTTGTTGAGACCACAAAAGAAATCATATTTTACCTAATACATTCTCCTCTACGGAAAAACATGACTATTGGTTGAATATATCTGAAGTTTTATTATGAATTCTTTCTTTTTTATGACAGTAGTTATCATGTTTTATGAGATAAAATGTATATTGAAGTGTTTCAATTTTTTATACACGCCATAGTTACGCGTTGGTCTGTAATATTAGATGCCAATAAAAATATTACTTGAAGGCGTGTCCACAAATCAAGTAGACATATTTCTTGTTATAAGAAATAGTATTGTAAAATTACAAAATTTATTTTGCTGTGACATTTCTATTAATATTTATTTTTTTTAAAGAAGTTATACCTGAACTGTAAAGTCATATGGGAATATTAACGTTATTGCATTTGATATATTAAAATGAAATATTTTGCTTTTGATAGCAGAGTGGTAGAAGTGCCTAGGATCTGCGATTTGTAAGATAGGAAAACGTGATAAAGATATTATAAAAACAATAATGAAACTACTCTCGGAGGGAAGAAATAAAGCAAACTGTCTATAAACACTGACGTGAACATTAAAAAAAATGACACATGTGCTCTGTATATCGTCGTTGATTTTAGGACACCTTCTACGTGACTTTACAGGAAATAATTTTTCAGGAAGAATAGAACATTAATTAAAAATCAATGGGTCTACATAAGAATTTGAAGTAATTCGGTAGAAAATGTTGGTGAATATGATGAACATAAATGACATCATCGAGGATCAGGGTAGGCCTACTTCTATTAACACAATTAAACCCATACAACTAGAACTATTTACTACCATCACTACTAATCCTACGATCACGATTGTCACCATTACTAAAACTAACACGAGTACTACCACTACTAATACTACTACCACTATAACACTACTCCCCAACTACTACTACCACAACCACCATCACCACCATTACTACTTTACCACTACTACCACTATTTTACCACCACCACTACTACTACTACTGCCATATCTATCTTCATTTCTACCTATACTAATACAAATATAACCATCGCACTACTACCACTACTACAATTTAATTTTATAGTAAACTGTACCATTTTCTTATACCTTGTAATTTAATAAACAAACTGAAAACAGTAATATATTCGGTAACACGAAAAGAAGTTAAATTGCTAAGAAAGATAAAACATAATGGAAATGACAGTATTGGGTATAATGAATATGGGCTCCGAATTTTTGATTTCGAGAGAAATTTTTATTGCGTACCTATGTATACATACAGTCGGCGGTGTCTGTTAGGAAAACAGGATTAAGAACAAAATTCCTTGGGAGGACTACCACCTATGACATGCCTGATTATCTTTAATATACGTTGCACAATTCTAATGGAAAATTTTAATCAAGATGGAAGTCAACTCACAAATAACAATATAAATTCTAAGTAAAGAAACATGTTAATTCTACCCACAGTCTAGTATATAGTCACGAAGCTTGAGTTGTGAGGGTGCTAGGAACAATAGACTATGCCGGTACTATTTCGCATTGTCTGTAATGAGGCGATATTAGCGATCCTAGTGGTTAGCAACTATCTATAGATGCATATTTACTACGTATTGAGCTTCGTGACTGTATATACTAGACTGTAATTCTACCTATTAAGAATTATCATATCTGTAAAAGCATCTACCCTATGTATTTATCTCATTGACTTCACATTACACAATAACACGCTAGACTTCCCAATAGATGCAGTACGATGACGCCGAATCTCCTCTTAAGTAAGAATTCAATGGGAAGGGGTGACATTCTTATGATATGTGGGATCCAAACCTACACCGTGACATCTAACAGCAACAAAGCCGTGCGTTCACCGTAGAAAACTTCAATGCATCTAAATCAAGAGACATTGCATTAACGACCCCACAAATGATTTCACTTTCTACAGACGGAAGATTGCCTCCAGCTTCAGATGTTCTTTTCGATCCGCACATTTAAATTAGTGTCGTTCCCATTCATCTTGTGAGCGGAAGTTGAATGTAATAGGCAGTTACGTCGAGCAAAGGGCTTGAAAAAGTAGAACGAGATGAATAAAGAAAATTGCAATGAAAGATAATAGGTTAAGGAGTTCATGAGGTCTTCACTCGGTGACGAGGATCTGCGTGGGATATGCAGCGCTGAACAATCATGTTGCTAAGCAACACGTTCCAGTAATGTACCACCGAACAACACGGCATTGTGGGAATCCAATCCAATTCCATTTGCGAAAAACCACTACATGCTTACAAAAACTCACCAAAATAATATGTCATAAAACCCACCAGATTTTCGTTCCTAAAGATTTTTTTGCACTTCATTGTTAAATAATGCGAAGATATAATAGTATGAATAATTATTAAAAATTATAACAACATACACCACTCCGTCTTAGTGCAGCCCTAATTTCAAAACTGATTGAAATCCCCATCCTATTTCTAATTTTGATTTAATGATAATACTTTGAATCCACTTCTGAACTTCACCAAGCAAGACATAGACCCTAACATTGATGGCGCGAAGTCGGTAATTCTTTTAACGGGTTTTTGTTTGATACCTCTTTGTACTGGAAAACTTTACCCCAAAAATCAGTAGTAATGCTGAATTTTTTTCGTTTCATTAAGTTCATCTTGCGCCGCAAACTTGAACGTTTTCAGTCATTTTTTGGGCTGTGTTGAATTAAGAAAACCTTAATTTGTTGTAGAATATAATAGTAACATTTTTTTCCATACATTCATAAAACATTTTCATCGGTTGCTCGATTGGAGAACAACGAAAGAAACGCGCCGTCATCGAATTAATTTCTCACTTTGTGTGTTAAGACTGTGTTCTGTTTTCAGTTCCAGCCATTTAGTTGTTATACGGTTAACTGCAGAGTACATTGATAGAATCTAATATTGCAAGACAAGTATTTTGAAATGACAATGGTCATCATCGAAAGAGTCGTGTTTTATATGCAATCTGCCTTACAGATGTGTTTGAGAATTATTGCAAAATCACCAAAAATTTCCACTGACATTAAAATAAACTAGATTTCCAACTGCCCACAGTGTAATGAATTTTAGCCACTGACAGAGGACCAAAAAACTAGATTTAATGGATAGACCACCGTGTTGGCAACACTGGGAATTCATCATCGTTAGACACGGCAAAGAGGAAGATGGTTTGATACAAAGGGCTACAAACATGTCAAAACCAGCTACAGTGTGACGCTTCACGTGTTAATTTATTTACAGAAGCATGTGAACTGTCCGTCAAAGATTCTTGTGTACGCTCGGCTATTCGGCCAGACATATAATGAAAAGTATGACAAAATGGGATATTTACAAAAAGCGTCATGTATGTGTCTGTGTGCATGAACTACTGTCCGTCCGAGTCCGAGGTAGTCACGTGGCAGTTACTTATTTAACGGAACCTTTTCCTTTAAATTATTTTGAACAGTTGTATAATATTACATAGACTTCTAATTCCGTTCAGCAAATATTTTCAGGAAATAGCTTAACAGCCCAGCCACTAACCTTTACAGAGGGGCCAGCAGAAAAGGATGGGGGGAAACCAGCATGCGACATAACCACTTGGACGGATAGTACAGGTTCTACCAGAAGTTTAAGGACACACTTTCGAAAGAAATGTTTCACTCCTGTCCTTATGCTTATGTGAAATTCTCTTATTTTTATAAAGGGACCAAATGAAGTTTTTTTACTGCAAACACAGTCTCTCTATCTTTCAAACTGTGGATTATACAACAATTTTTCTGTTACGAAAACTTACTGAAAAATTACATTTTTCGTAAAAAAAAATTAATTACTCCAGAATGTATGTATTTAGATCAATGCATTTTGGGATAGAGTTAGATATTATCTCAAGTCATTCTTTCACATCTCAATAATCTGCCACTTCATGTCTACTCTCCTAAATTTCGACCCATTTTCACTTTTTTCAAGCAAGAAATCTTACCTTTCCACACTTGCAGCAAACTCCACAAGTATTTACTAATATGAAAGGAATAAGCTGATTGACCAATATTAACAACTCCCAATGTTATGATATAAGTGGCAGTGGCGGTCACGGGCCAATTTGCTGTAAATTTCAAACTGAAGAGAATTTTATAAAATGGCAATTATTCCTAAAGGAAATTTAAAAAAAATCTGGATTTTGATGCGTGAACGAGGTGTCACAATTTCTTTAAACAAAAAGTAATATTTGCACAAGAAGCTTTTCAGATATACCTAACTCCATCCTAAAATTAATTGATCTAAGTACATTCATTCTGAAGTAATTAATTTTTCTCCTACAAAAAAGTGTAATTTTTCAGTAAGTTTTCATAACAGAAAAATTATTATATAATGCACAGTTTGAAAGATAGAGAAATTGGTTTTGCAGTAAAAACAAACTTCACTTTTCACAGGAATTTGGTCCCTTTATAAACATAAGGGGATTTAACATAAGTATGAACGCAGGGATGTCCTTAAACTTTATCATCATGCAAACAAGTATAAAGCCCGAAGCCCATTACGGTCTCAGTGAGTCATTCTCCGTCCATTTTCATATACGTATATATACATATATAGCATGACCAAATGAAACCTGATTTCTCCGCTTCATGTGGTCTACTGGCCTTCAAGTATGATAACTTGGTATGTGGCTTGATTGTCGCCTTGGGTAGAGCATTCGAGAACATTTTGAACCTGAGTGTGTGTGTGTGTGTGTGTGTGTATGTGTATGTGTATGTGTATGTGTGCTTGCGCGGGTGTATGTATGCGTGTGAATGTATGATTACATCAGCAAAATTCTGCCTAATAATTTACACGCAATATTTTTAACGAATTGTTTACTAACGTTATCTCAGTAACACGTTGTTAAATATAGAAATAGTCAGTTTATAGCAGATTAAATTCAGCGAAGTTATTTATAATATTTTAAATGCTAAAACCTCTTTCATTGAGGTTATATTAGACATGGTACCTAAGTGTTTCAAGTAGACGTTTTTAGATTATTTTAATTTATGCCAGAACAATTCCGTAAAATTTTGTGTAATATGATTATTATTGCATTCAAACTGGCATATAAACGTACACTACATATGAATACTACAGGAATGTAAGAATGAGTGCCAGCATTCTTTTTCTTTAAATTTTAGTATCTTTAGACTTTTTGATCAGAGAAAGACGTTAGATCAATGTAGGCCTATTTATATCATTCTATATGTTTACAAATAGGGAGCAATTTTTCTTCTATAGCGTATATCTGAAAAATACAAAAAATTACTATTTTGTCAGAATGATTTTCAGAAAACAAGAGAATCAAGTACCAAACGTCTTAATAACCATACGGTATTTCAACAAGAAAAACGAAACCGAATTTTAATTTCGAATCACGTCCCGAATGTTTATAAACCCCTGAGAAATAGGATTTTTCTTTCAAGCAGATTGCACCCTTTAAAAGTCGGAGATTGGAGGAGATGCTAATCTGACAATCACAGGCAGAGAAAACACGTGTGCACATTTTCGCCCCTCAAATCTACTTGTGCACTTAGGGCAATTGGCAGTTTCCGGCTTTGATCGCCTTTACCCTCAGGAAACAAAGTCTAGCAACCGTTTGATGGCGTTGAGTGAACAGAACGCAATCTTGCCTTCTTATCTGAAATCGAATCCGCTCTTACAGTCCATTGGCGATCTCTAAGATGAAAACCTACGAGTAAGTGTGATCAGCTTGGGAAAGCTATAGGGAATCAATTCACTTTTTGGAACATACCTGGTTGAGTTACATTCACGCAGTTGAAATAAAGTGAAGAAAACAAGAATGTGATTTATGATGGAGTGTCTCAATGCCAGAGTTGTCTAAACCACAATTACATGGAAAGAAGATATTGAAGTTTAAATTTAGACATCGATTTTTTAATTATATGCTCTCATTTGGAAATTATTTCTCCTTTACTATAATCTAATATTTATTTATTACAAGTACTTTGGCACACATATAAATGATAATTTACAGTCATTCTATGCAGAAATCAGAGACTTAAAAATTTGTGGGTTAGGCAACTCTAGCACTGAGCCATTCAATTTATAAGTAATATGAAAAAAATACTAACTACGAAGTCTTTGCTTTGATTCCCGACTTTGCCAAAAGATTTTTCCTGTAGCAGGAACTGTTCCTTGGTATGTATGACCTAGATTTATGTGTTGTTTTTAAATTTAAGTAACATTTAATTACGTATAAGTGTTAGGAAGGTATTGGAACACCTTACCAGAAATCCGCCAAGAATATCCTTAAAGGATTACTAAAGGTATCTTATGCCGCGACGGACTTTGGATGTAGGAATGCGTTTCTGCAGCGTAGAGAGTTCAGTAGAGTCAGCTCTGGATATAGTGAACTCTGTTATAGTGAACCTAAATCTTTGGTTCCGACCCATATGCATTAAAAAGTACATTCATATTTCCGTTTATAGTGAATCCTGACTTCGGTTATAGGTGAACCTAAAACTAAAACTTCCCCAAGAAAATGTAATTTCAAAATGGCCAAAATGGTAATTTAGGAAACCCCTTCTCCTATAAACTTCCAAGAAAATGTTCAGAACAAAATCTCAAACCTTTTACTCCTTAAGTGCACTGAAAAACAAAGGATTTGTTCAGCTTCCTTAACAGCTTTAAACATGTTAAAGAGAATAGTGTACGCAGTGAGGGATAAAGGAAGGATTGTAGTTTTGACTCCTTTAAAAAGAAGTTATTAGAAGAATATGAAGAAAAAGTGTTTTCTTTTGTAAAAGGGAGTAGAGTGATGACCAATGGGTAAATACAAGAAGGATTAGAGTATAATGGTCCTCAACCCTTCCTCCCGCATCTTTATAAAAGTGAACCGGGGGAAATTCCAAGGCCGAGTACACAGCGTACTTCTAGTGGGAAGAGGAGTGAAATAGGTTAGTCCCTACTACCTACATGGCCAGATTAGATTCAAGTTGCGAACTATGAACATCAGGATATAGAAGCGTAAATTGTTTACGTTGGAAGATAAAGCGAACATTAGTACTGATATTGAACGTGGTTTGTCCCAAACAGGCATTTATACTGTTTATATAGCAACGTCAGTAGTATAAAAACAGGCACTTCGGTTTTAGTGAACGAAATATGCTGGTCCCCAGAGGTTCACTATAACCGGAGTTGACTGTATTTTATATTGATAACAGAGGATTTTAATTTTGACAGACTTAGATAGCATATCACTATTCTGTAACAGTACAATAAATATAGATATCCTATCTATTTGTTACTAGACAGAGTAACACATAAAAAATTGGTGAAGGGAAAAGAGATTGGAAAATACAAGGCCGAGCGAGTGACATCCGCCTCTTTCTCACACATTAAGATGATGATGATGATGATATGATGATGATGATGATGATGATGATGATGATGATGATGATGATGAGGACGACGACGACGAGGATCACGATTATTTTATAGCAATGGAAGAAAGACTATCGTATACGTACTGAGAAAACATGGCCCTAACAATTTTTGTTCAAAACTGCAGTTTACTTCACATGGGTTTGAATCTATATCTCGATTCACTAGCCATTAACTTAGTGGTGTGTGTCACCAAAGTTTCTCTTACATATCAGAATCCACAAATAAGCAATGTCTTATAAGATTAATGAAAGCAGTTAGCAATGACGTAGTCCGTGCATTTTCACTCTGTTGATTGCAACAGTAAGGAAACGGTTCACTTATTGCCTTCGCTTTGCATAACCTCCACACAGCCATGGGAATCTGCGTATTTACAAACAGGAACCTGTTTCGTTGTACATTTTAGTGGCGTGACTTAATTTCTTAGTGATGAACCAAACTTTTCTTTGTACCCATTTCACGGTCTGAGCCCTTTTTGCAGGCTCTGTGCTCAACATTGTGAGGAAACACACAAGTACTAAGCATATGCAAGTGTTACAAATAATTTTTTTTAACATGGAAGGCTTCTGTGATTACCACTGAGGAAAAATAGTAGCATAAATTGCAGAATTGCTCCTTATGGGAGTCGCGTCGATGCCATTTGTAATGCATTCGTAAGTTAAGAAATTATTGTTTATTTCATTGGCCCGGGTTATGCTTCTATGCTTGATCAAAATGAAATGCGTTACATATGATTATTGTATTGGAAGATCCATCATCATTTGTTTATATATTTTATGGGTTATTGATCGGAAGTGAATTCCTTTGCCAATGACTCTGCGCACAACATATACCAACACACAACAAAGTAAGAAACGACTACCGGTACTTGAAAGTACGTATCGCACAGAGTAAATAATGGGAGTCTTACTTACTTACTTACAAATGGCTTTTAAGGAACTCGCAGGTTTATTGCCACCCTCACATAAGCCCACCATCGGTCCCTGTCCTGTGCAAGATTATCCACTCTCTATCATCATAACCCACCTCCCTTAAATCCATTTTAAATTAATATTATCCTCCCATCTACGTCTCCATTTCCCCAAAGGTCTTATTCCTTCCGGTCTCCCAACTAACACTCTATATGCATTTCTGGATTCGCCCATACGCGCTACATGCCCTGCCCATCTCAAACGTCTGGATTTAATATTCCTAATTATGCCAGGTGAAGAATACAATGCGTGCAGTTCTGCGTTGTGTAACTTTCTCCATTCTCCTGTAACTTCATCCCTCTTAGCCCGAAATATTTTCCTAAGAACCTTATTCTCAAACACCCTTAATCTATGTTCCTTTCTCAAAGTGAGAGTTCAAGTTTCACAACCGTACAGAACAACCGGTAATATATCTGTTTTTTAAATTCTCACTTCCAGATATTTTGACAGCAGACTAGATGACAAAATCTTCTCAACCGAATAATAACACGCATTTCCCATATTTATTTTGCGTTTAATTTCCACCCGAGTGTCATTTACATTTGTTACTGTTGCTCCAAGATATTTGAATTTTTCAACCTCTTCGAAGGATAAATCTGCAATTTTTATGTTTCCATTTCGTACAATATTCTGGTCACGAGACATTATCATATACTTTGTCTTTTCGGGATTTACTGCCAAACCTATCGCTTTTCTTGCTTGAAGTAAATTTTCCGTGTTTTCCCTAATCGTTTGTGGATTTTTCCCTAACATATTCACGTCATCCGCATAGACAAGAAGCTTATTTAACCCGTTCAATTCCAAACCCTGTCTGTTATCATGAACTTACCTAATGGCATATTCTAGAGCAAAGTTAAAAAGTAAAGGTGATAGTGCATCTTCTTGCTTTAGCTCGCAGTGAATTGAAAAAGCATCAGATAGAAACTGACCTATACGGACTCTGATGTAAGTTTCACTGACACACATTTTAATTAATCGAAATAGTTAATAATGAAAGTCTATTACTACTAATTTATGCAAAATATATATTCTCATGACTTCTTCAAAATTTATCTGCATAGCCTACGGACTAAGTCCGTAGAAAAAACTTTGGCCAATTTTTAACTCCGGACTAGAGAACTTCCTTATGTATGAGTAGGCTAATCGTGGAAATCATTAGTGCACTTAATCTTACTTATTCTTGCCTTATTACTCAACTTTAACCCTTTATCGACTTACAAACCAATGCAATGTTGAAAAGTTTGTCTTAGAACGAACACTAGACTTTCTCAAATTGCGGGCTGCGCTGACTATGTGATCACCACACTGTTGACAAGTACAAGACCGGTCCAGAGGAAGGCATATAAATTTAATCTGACCACTACCTACGCCGGGAAATGTACCACTGGACACTTGGATGGGAAGTGCACACGCTATCCAAAGAGCCAAGACGCTTAAAATAGAATAATCTTTATTTCTGTGCTACAAATAATTTTCATGCTCTTTTTCAGCATGTCACACATAATACAAAATATTATGATTTATGCAAATTATTGAAAGTTAAACATCAGTATAGTCGTGTTGCGACATTTTATCCCAGACATCTGGTATATTTAGTTAAAATCATCTAAACTAACAGTTATTTATTTATAAAACTACCTTACTATGGACTAAAAGTCAAACATCATAACCATCATCATCAAATTCTTCTTTATACAGGGTGTCAGACTCAAGCCGTTCATAAATTGTTTAGACATCACGCACAACACGACTAGGGGTGGACACACAATACTTTTCGTCGTTGAAATTCTCTTTGAAACGTTAATTCATGCGTCTGAGTAAAGAAACAAACATTTGTAATACGCGGATCTCTCGAGGATAGTTCATGGCTCTTAGCTGGAGTGATGTGTTCGTATGAATGTTTCGACTGCCTAAGAGGGTTCGATACTCGGTGCTTCCTTTCGTACTTTTTAATTTAGGCCTATAACTTCGATTCCAGGTGATTCTAGAATATTCTAATTAATACTACTTTAAAGTAGAAATATGTAATCCATCGTACGATCGTGTGAACCAGAATATTTTACAGCAATCGCTATAAACGCTCAAACTCTACAGGTATTTACGGTTCGAATAACTGAAGGTCGTAACAGCAAAATTTAAATATATCGAGAGAAGAATTAAGGAAACTACATCGACATCGTCCAACACCATGCGGGTTGTTATCGATCTGGTATGTCTTAGACCATAATGGTCTAGCATATTCTGTATCCAATTTTTTTTCTTGGTCTTCCCAGGTTTTGACGTTCTCATGAGTTTCACTAGGTGTGATATATTAAAAAATATTGAAATAAATTAATAAACTGTGTTAAAATTTTGCACTGTCTGTTCTTTAAAGATACGTTGTTTATACTGAATGAAGCAAACTAAATAAATTAATTTGAAGGATGTTATAGGAACTATAAGGAGAGCAAATGACTCGGTAAAACATTATCCAAAACTGGAATACACGTTGGAAAAGAGAAAGAAAATAAATAATTAACATAATATTATCATACGAAGGGTAAAACTCGTAACATTCACGTGATGTCAGTGAACATCATACCCACACCTGGTTCCGCCTATGCAAATAGGTATGAACTGCTTAAGTCAGACACTCTGTACAGAAATTAGGCACTTGTTCCTGGTACCTTCTCAAAGAATTATAGCCAGCATCTTGGTTTTGACGCTTAAAGCTTTCAATGCCTTGGCTTAGTGTAAGTCTTTTCTGATAATATTACTGTGGTACTGTTTATTTAAGACTTTTTAAATTTACTTCTGTATTCTATTATTATTATTATTGCATTTAATGAGGAATGTTTAGTTTCTTTCCGATATTTCTCTTTCTTTGCAATAGCCTACTTCATTTTCACTGCATGGATTAGTTTATATCATTTATTGTTAACGTAAATATAACAAAGCAGGAATGACCATCACTTCATAAAACTTCAATAGGGTATCCGGCTTTAAAAATGTTTTAATAAATTTTGCCACGTACAATATATTTAGGAACCAGGAAATTATTTCTTCTAATTCAAACTTACATTGCATCCTAAATATTTAAAATATTAATTTACTCCATTATCCTGTTATTTAAAATTGTCTTACATTTTATTGGCTCTTTTCCACAAACGTTTTTGATTTTATTTTCTGAATAGATATAAATTGTAGCCATTAACCACTTTTCAAGATAAAATAATAGTTTTTATAATATGTCTTTCTATTCTGACAATAGAATATAGTCTGAAATTATAGGCCAATATCTACATTTTATTACATAATCTAAATACACAATAAATTAAAGTTGGAAATGTTGAGGAGCCTTGTCGAACTCTTTTATTGCCACAAATTTTACATTATATCTTAATTTTTATGTTACAGCCTTCATGTAGGTCTATGTCTGTAAGTACTTTAATTATGTGTAACAGTATCTCTCTTCTGTTCAAAATTTTCTATCAATGTATATACAGTAGAACATCTATTACCCGTGGTACTGAAGGGGATGGGTCGAAAAAATAGGATAATCCGTACCATAAGAATGTCGTGAATTTAGTGAATAATACACTTCGGTAATTTTCTCCACGACCTTATATTTAACATCCTAGGTAGTGGATCAGAAGTTCACTAATTTAAGTCAACAACGGATTTTAAGGGGTAAGGAAACTCCTTGTAATGGCTATGTGTGGAAAGATATGAATAGTGGAGGTCCCATATTGTAGATTTACATAGTTTCTACACACCAATGTCATATTCTGATACGAGATGAGCCACAGTTCCTCTTGCTCCAAGCCATTAAATTATTTACACTTTTTATACCTAGCACAATAAGATTTCTTTTGACACCCATAGAAGACATTTCATATAGAAGTTACACAGTACGACAATTCGAACAGTAGACCATACTTACAAGGGAAAAGGCTTGTAATAACACTCTCTGGAAAAAATAGTGGCAATACAATGTACAGCACTTAATATA
Organism: Periplaneta americana; assembly: GCF_040183065.1. NCBI lineage: Eukaryota > Metazoa > Arthropoda > Insecta > Blattodea > Blattidae > Periplaneta > Periplaneta americana. The sequence goes on from NC_091121.1 coordinate 88,731,347, forward strand.
TTTCTGCAGCAAAAAAAAAAAAAAAATGTGAGAGAAAGACAGATGGTTAATCCACCAGTCTGTTAATAGGGTGACGGATAATTGGGATTCTACTGTACCTAAATTTAAATTGAAACGTATATGGATATCAGTATGCATCCGGGAAATTCTTGTGTACATGTCAGTATACTTATTTCAGTTTTATATTATGTACAGTATTAAAACAGATCGTCCACCACTGCTTCGGCATGTGGGCGTGAGGCCTGCAGCCGGCTGGTCGGTCTTGGCCCTACATGGGCTGTAGCGTCATGAATTTACTTTACTTTTTACAATATTAAAATTGTAGGCCTACTATTGTGATTTCTTTAGGTCTATTTCAAACAATCCACATTCGTTCTTTCGAAGGCATTATAGAAAATTATAATTGACCTTATATCTTAAGTAGGGTAAAAGTTGGTAATATTGTGATACGAGTAATATTGTGATAGTTCTTTTTGAGAATCTATTACATTTTTCTGAGAGAGAGGAAGATCGGTTTTTTGCGTCAACGTATTAAGGGAATGTACGTGGACAAGTTGCTGCACTATACCGGTCTTTCTCTCGCTCAGTAAAATTGTAATAAATTCTCAAAAAGAGCTATCACAATATTACTCGTATCACATTACCAGCCTTTACCCTACTTATAATACCCTTCCATTTTTTATGTCACATATGACACGTTCCGTAAGAGAAGGGCGAACTCGCCAAATGTACCTATAGAGATAATCGATGTTCAAAGTATTTTACCTGTAAACGAGATAAGGGCGAATTCGCCAAGGACACGTCTGTAAATAATGATAATTATTTTGTACCCTGAAAAACGAATACCTTTATTGAAAATTGCAATTAAATGTCCAATTTAATATTCCAACTTAATAGTGATCATAGATGATATGAATTGATCAATATTATTCGAATAATTTGAAAACAGTATATTAGAAAATAGCAAAGGGCGTAGAATGAACTGAATAGTGGCAGACATTAATAATGAAAATAATAATAATAATAATAATAATAATAATAATTAATAATAACAATAATAATAATAATATAATAATAATAATAAGAAGAAGACGAAGAACACTTAATCGCACTGTGATATGACATTTTCAAAGTGTCTGAAATTATTAATAAACAAAAAATAAGTAGATCCCTGTCATGTTATTACCCTTGCTATCAAAAGTGGTCTCACTTGTTCTGGGAATAGAGGTGCTAATAATCCATTACATCACCTTAATGAAGATGTTCCTCTGAGTCGGTCACTGCTAATTTTCGTACTAATGTACGATTTACCTTTGTTCCTTTCAATCTTAGCGTGTACGTTTTTCCATTTTTCGACATGCTTCTGACGTTTCCTACAATAACCAGATATACCTGGTTGATTATCACTGTCACTATTACTCATAATAAGCTATTACAATGTCCATAAATACACGTAATACGGTTGTACTCGTCTGTGTGGTTACAACACTGAGACAATTAATGGCGCGCGTCTTCAGGCAGAGTGGCGTATTCGCCCTTCTCGTACGTAGTAATATTAATATTATGAAAGCCAACGGTGTAGCTCAGTCGGCTAAGGGTTTCCTCCGAGATTTTCCCCAATCGTAAGACAAATATCAGGTAATCTATGGCGAATCCTCGGCCTCATCTCTCCAAATACCATCTCGCTATCACCAATTTCATCGACGTTAAATAGCCTCGTAGTTGATACAGCGCCATTAAATAACCAACTAAAAAACATTATGAACCTGTCACAGGTTACGCAGTTTCTCCAACCTTACAAACAATGATAATTTCGATGTAGTAAGGGCAAACCCGCCTACGTCTGTCAGGTTTATGTTGCAGATATGTCTTAAATATTCGTAGGAATAAAAAACACAAAATTCGACCCTTGGCGGGCTCGCCCTTCTCTTACGGAACGTCTCATATGTATAAATAAATAATAGTAAAACCTGTATTCTCCGGAATCTCTAATAGAGCATAACAATGAAGAGAGACATGTGAATGTTTTTGCACTGATATCTTTCTTCAATTAGCATGCCGTAACTAACTGTGCTTACGTGATGTGTGACTCATTTCCCTGAAGTATCAAATCAGTAAGCTGTTTCAAAAGTGTGTACGCAATATACTCGTTGACGCAGGTATTATTCGTAGATCCAAAGTCGTCACATAAATTTAACGTGATCTTCTAATCGTCCTCGGAACTCTAATGGTTACAATGCTTCCTCTACATTCGCGCAAGGCGAATTCATACATGGCCGAGTATGATTCTTAGATAGCATAAACATAATTAGCATGACTTTCCTTCCAAAGGAAGTGAGTCTGTGGTTCAGTGTCACTGACAACAGGAAAATTTGCTAACATTTTTCTTTGACAATATGTAAATATGAGTTTTATGGTTATAGAGTAGGATGGAGTGAATCTATACATGAAATTGTTTTTGATCTCTTTTCCAAATGTAATAGTTGCAAAAATCTGTATGTTCACTTAACTTAGGAATGTGAAAAACATGGAGTTTCTATATTTAATTTTTGAGGTGCCCCAAGAGTTTTGAAGTTTCTTAAAATTATAATTGTTTTTTTGCTCTTTGTATATTTGTTCTATTATTTTGTTTTTCATTACATAGCTAATGAATTGCTGTAAAATCACATATTAAACTTTATTTGGAAAACTCTAAATTGAGATTGCAGTGTACAGTATTTTTGAGGGGATCCAATGGAACAAAATATACAGTATTTTACGTAAAATATAACAAAAATTCCATTTCAGCCCATTAATTTTGTTTAGTTAGAATTTATTCTTGTTTTCTTTTTCAGTTCTTTCTGAGTGGTAACTAAATCAACAGGTCCAATTTTATTATCCTTCTTTCTGTTCTTTGCTCTAGTAAAACATTCTTTCTTGTTTTGGAACACGGCGGTCTTTATCATAATTAGGTCTATAGTATTAATGTTTTTTTTTTTTTTGCATTTGCAACTGCATATATCAAATAGTTTCTTTGCTTCTTCTTTGAATTTTGCAATGTTGTCATTTTAGTTGTCGTCACTATGTCATTTCTTACAAGGCTTCATTAAGTTTGTGTATTGATCATGGTAAGCACGAATCAGTTTAATATTCTTGTATGACTGATTTTCGGAATTTATACCTTCACCTGGATTTCCTTAGTTTTGATAGCGACTCTTTCTTAAATCTCTCCAACAGTGGATTCTTTTGATTTGAAGTCAGATTTTAATTCATTTTTGACGCATAGATAATATTTCATTACGTTATGATAGGTAGGTAATTGTGATGGGTTCAGCCCCTCTGGCATTGCGAAAACAGGGTAGGTCAGATTTCTTGTATTAATAAGAGATATTCTGATTTAAATACCTTGCAACATAAGAAAAATGAATTTCCATTAATTTTGTTATATTAATTATATCATACGTAAGAGTTTCGTAATTATTCCCAATTTTCTCATAAATTGAGATTTTTGTGACACTTCAAGATGAAACAACAGGGGACCAAAAATATGCCGAGTCTTTTAACATGTATTTTTTTAACATGTTTCTGATATCTTGTTCAGATTAAATCACTGAAGAATATTCTCTCGCTAAAAAATCTGAACCTCAAAATTTTGTGAAAATTTAAAGATATGATGCTCTGTATATATTAATCTAGAGAAAATATATTTTACATTGTTCTTTATGATACCACCCTACACTTTTCATTGGTATTACATTTTGATTCCATAAACATCATATTTTCACTCCACCCTATTGTAGAGTCTTGATAATATTATTCGTGCCGTAATGCCAACTCACACCTTATCTACAAATGTCTTGACAGGAGGAAAACTGTTGTGTGAAAGAACAAAAATGGACGCCATAACAATAACTATACAAATTACAACACGTTAATCTCACGGTTTCTCAGAAAAAAATTAATAATCTCCCACTAATAGACTTCCGCTTTGGTGTTTCTCCACCTCACAAATTAAATTTCACACAGCATGATATTCAGTGATACAACAGGTATTACTTTTAAAACAATCAAACCGAGCCTGGAATTCTAAAGTTCCATAAGGAATTGATGATGACTCAGACATAAACTTATCGATTACTGTTCCTAAAAGAAAGATAACGATTTCAGATATGCAAAATCATCACCAAAGAACGTCATCGGAATACAAACTGTCATTTATTTATCATTTTACATTTTATTGACTTATCTTTCTTTATATATCGTTATTATACAAATCATTCATATGTCAGAAATTTTAATTTTGACAAGTTATTATGTTTTAATTCGTTTATGATTTTGTAATGATCCACGCAGAAGTCGACTTACCGATTTCCAGGACTGCATTCCTACCTGAACGTGACTACACATTTGAATTAATTCAATTTGCAATATAATGGATTTTATTCGTTTTATGTATTTCTACTGATTACACAGGGCCTAAACTCTTAATTTTGTTACATTTTTGTAGATTATGAAATTTCCTTTGAATTATTGACAAAGTCTCGAAAAATATTGTTATATTGCAGCCTGATCAATGCAGAAAAAAAATTATGATAAGCGTTTAAAACTATCAATAATAAATCAACTTCCAATGAGAGTAAAGGATAAAGATATACTGCATAATACGTAATACATAATCCAGTATTATCGTTTTTATTTCAATACAACCCCTTAGGAGGCGCCAGACGTCGCTGACGATGACGCCAAACATAGATTAGACAGAGTTTTGAAAAAGATAATAAGAAATTTTAAAATAATTTTATGGAAATGAGCAAAAGAAATGAATTTGTTCAATTTGTTTGATATTCCACGACAGACATAACTCAATCCAGCACAGGACACATCATTTAAATCACGAACTAGCCTGGGAAATTCAGGACGTCTGGCAACCCTGGTAATAAATAATAAAGTGATACAGATAATATTTCTATATTGTCAACGAAGAATTTTTATTTTTTTATTTTTGGTAATATGATAGTGTGGAGAATTTCATTACTGGGGTGGAAACACTGCAAGACGAATTATTACACCTCATGATAGCCCAGAATATGACTAACAAAGTTAAATTTTGACATGGAGGACAAATGGCCAAGAATATTTACCCTGGGGCCCTCTGTTTTATTTTCCTTTCGGATTAACATAGGGTTGGACTCTCAAATCCAGTATATAATGGCAAACAGGAAACCTCTGACATGAGAGAACAACAAAGGATAAATTTTATTGTCTCTAAATCAGTTTTCATTGAATACTGATACCTATATTTTTTAAACTATATTATTTCTGCTGTTCCTTTATTACAAAAATGAATATCACGCTAATTCTAAACATTTTCTGCAGTGTAAAACTTCGTAAAATAAACAACCGATTGTGTGATACATCAAATGAGAGAAACTGCGCAGTCTTGCACTGTAAAAATCTGACTGTCACGCTGAGTATTGAAGCAGTATTAAGAATTTATTACTATAGAAAGTGTATAAAGTATCTTACCACAGAAGCATGACACATTCAGGTGTGATAACTTCGTTTTGTATTCACTAGTTTACGACACCAACCGAGTCGCATGAGCACACATACTGCAGGAAGATACCGCGACTAGCGAAAGTGTTGTCAGCTGGAAACTGGCCGACCTTGAATTGACTGCGTGGTGGGAGGACGCAGGCCGGCCGCTTGAATTTCCCTTGCCAGATCATTTTCATAGAAATTGCCCGCGATGTACTGCCAACTGCCTCTTTCATTATTATAGTGATTAGAGAACTTTGATACGGACTTACAGAGCTCATTCTTGAGGCAGTTTTTAACAGAAATAATTTAAGTGAACACGAGTCAAATTCCAAACAAGTACTCTATAATAATAATAATAATAATAATAATAATAATAATAATAATAATAATAATAATAATAATTCTTTATTTATACTGGCAGAGTTAAAGCCATAGGGCCTTCTCTTACACTCTACACTCTACAATAAGAATCTTTAAAAAATTGTTGGTGTGTGCACCGACGGAACTGACTGAAAACCTTCTATATTTAGAACGTAATTGAGTCATTGTACATGGATAGGAGTAGCGATGCTCAACCTACGAGTTCCGTCCAGCTGAGCCCTATTCCACAAATGTATGGTGTAGTACACTACAAATTACTTACAACTTACTTACAAATGGCTTTTAAGCAACCCATAGGTTCATTGCCGTCCTCACATAAGCCCGCCATCGGTCCCTATTCTGTGCAACATTAATCCTGTCTCTATCATCATATACCACCTCCTTCAAATCCATTTTAATATTATCCTCCCATCTACGTTTCGGCCTCCCCAAAGATCTTTTTCCCTCCAGCCTCCCAACTAACACTCTATATGCATTTCCGGATTCGCCCATACGTGCTACCTGCCCATCTCAAACGTCTGGATTTAATGTTCCTAATTATGTCAGGTGAAGAATACAGTGCTATAAGTTCTCCGTTGTGTAATTTTCTCCATTCTCCTGTAACTTCATCCCACTTAGCCTCAAATATTTTCCTAAGAACCTTATTCTCAAACACCCTTAATCCCTGTTCCTCTCTCAAAGTGTGAGTCCAAGTTTGACAACCATAAACAACCGCCAATATAATTATTTTATAAATTCTAACTTTCAGATTTTTTGACAGCAGACTAGGTGACAAAAGCTCCTCAACCGAATAATAAAACGCATTTCCCATATTTACTCTTCGTTTAATTTTCTTCCGAGTGTCATTTATATTTGTTACTGTTGCTCCAAGATATTTGAATTTTTCAACCTCTTCGAAGGATAAAGCTCCAATTTTTATATTTCCATTTCGTACAATATTCTCGTCACGAGACATAATCATATACGTTGTCTTTTCGGGATTTACTTCCAAACCTATCGCTTTACTTGCTTGAAGTAAAATTTCCGTATTTTCCCTAATCGTTTGTGGATTTTCTTCTAACATATTCACACTACAAATTACAACTGAAATTTGGAGTTATACCGGTATCTTTGTGTTCCACAAAATTATGTATAATATCAAAGAAAATGTTACAAGTGATGTCATAGTAGTGATTATGTATATAACGCTGCTTTTATCAATACTTTACGCTATTATTTATGTATAAACGCAGTGATTTTCATTATCATCTCTATCACTTTCACTGTACCATATATTTAATAAATTATGTATTGATAGAATAGTAATAAAATTGTTTGTACATACCCTGATATTAAAAATATCAGTTTCCTTCGGCTCGCAGAGAAAACTGTTTAATCGTAGGCCTACATATGGACTAATACCTTCGTGGAATATATCAGTGGTAATTTCATTTGTAATTTGTAAGTATGGGGTACTAAGTACAATATTGTACATCAAACTTTTGAGGAACACAATCGTTATAATTTGTACAAATTACAGGCAAATTTAGTTATAATGTAGTCATTAAAATATATAGCTGCCGCATAAGGCGGCATACCGGTCCTGAGAAAATGACACTGTACTTGTCCGCAGTCGCGTTACGCGTTCTTGTCTATTCTACTATTCTATTTTCAAGACGGGATTCTATTTTCAAAGAAAAGCGACTTCTTTTGGGCTTTTCACTCACGAGATTTAAGTCCTCATGATTTCTTTTTATGGAGATATTCAAAGGTCAATGTTCACGCGCAGAAGTCTAGAATTGTCTGTAAGCTGAAGAAGAACGTGAAGAACTTCATTGACTCTATATCTGACGACGCTTCCATGACGATACGTCCACAGCAGTACGTCCAAGAGACAATTTGTCCACTATCTCACGTCCACAGCTATTTTTCCCAAGAAAACTAGTCCAGCAAACATTTCGTCCACCAAAAAATTTGTACATTAATATTTCGGTCAAGAATTGGTGTGTCTATAATTTTTATCCCAATTTTTCTTTGTCCACCAGTTTGTGTCAATTAGTATTTTGTCCTGGAATATTTTGTTCATTTTTGGGTAACAAGTATTTCAAATATGCAATTTAAAGGAGAAGGGTTGCTATTAAAATGTATTTAATTATTTTGTAGCATAATAATGTTCATTTCTATGGAAATACCTTTGTAGTTCATAGCTTCAATATTAAATTTTGAAGTAAGCCCTAAGTGAAAATATTTAAAATGGCTTATATGATAACAACTGTAAGAGGGCAGAACATGCTAGTCCACAACAATTATACTACCACTTTCATTATTATTATTATTATTATTATCATTATTATTATTATTATCATTATTATTATCATTATTATTATTATCATTATTATTATTATTATTATTATTATTATTATTATTATTATTATTATAGCAGTGGTAGTGGCATAGTAATAATAGTGTATTAATTTTAAACCATTAATGCAAATGGACAATCAGGAATTTTGGACGCAGTGTACTGGACGAGACAATAAAATGGACAACTTAATAAAGAGAACAAAGTTAATTGTAGGACATAATAAAATGTGGACCAAACTTTCAGAGGACAAAATAGCACAATGGATATTTAAACTGTGGACGAAATAATAATGGACATAAAACACCAGAGGACGAAAAAATATAGTGGACAGAATATCAAAGGAACGTACGAAACGGTGGATGAAATATCTGTGGACACTGCATCTGGGAACGCTGACGACGTGTGTCAGAGAGTTATCGACATTTTTAAAGAACGTTTAAATCATCGTATTGCCATTCGCGGTGATAATTATGGAAAAGTTATTCATTGTGCATGAATCTCCCATATCCTGTATTTAAACATATGCAGTAATAATCGGAATATATAAAATTAATTTAAGGTTATTAAAATCATTCATATTTTACTGGCGTTCTTGGTAGTAATAAAATTCGCAAAACGTGTTTACAGTATTTTAAATTAAGTTTGAACTGTCCCCTGCATTAGCATTAAAAGCCAGAATTTCTGTATTTTAGAAATAAAAAAGTACTCCTTGCAATAAGTGGAATAAAGTTCAAAGTTCAGGGGGTTTGCTCGTTTGCCTATTCTTCTGGGGATACCCTTGGGCGTGGATTTTTCCCAACTGAAAAGCATATGTCAGATAAGCACATGGCGAATCTCGACTCATCTCGTCAAATACCATCTCGCTATCCACAATTCCATCTAAGCTAAATAGCCTGGTAGTTGATACAGCATCGTTAAATAATCGACCAAAAAACTCCAGGCTAATGCAGGTATTTTTGATAAACTGGGCCCAAACTGGAAAAAAATGACCAAAATGGAACATAAATATTTCCGGTGCCCTCTATCATAAATAGGATTCTCCCGGAAGAAACCAACATACAAATTTTATCGTCCTCTGATATTCCTAGTCTCGAAGGTTTTGAACTCCCGAAACTCGGATTCCACGTTAACATACTAGTAACCGTGATACCACCAACGACGACTCAGAATGATGAAATCGGACATCATATTACGTATTAGAGATCGGGAAAGATACAAAAAGTAATAATAATTACATTGTTTTTAAAATAAAGGATGCTTACGTAACAGCTATCCGTCATTTTCTTCATTCCCTGACTTGTAGACAACAGGTCACGATAGCTATTATTACTCCGATTAAAAACACACGCCGGATCCATTCTACCACAAGAAATGACAATTAATAGCTTAAATAAGATGTAATGAACTGACACACAATAGAGAATTAGAAAATTAAAGGCTATTTTATATAAAATGATTTCATTCATCGACTTCTTTAAGTTTCCTCGGAACTTCGTCAAACTCCAAATAAGATACATGCTTTTATTCTGTGTTGCTGTAATTGTAAACGTTCTTGTTTTTCTTGAATGAACGCCGACTACCTACCACTTTTACATCAAAAGAAACAACGATTGTACCGGTACATTTAAGAATATAAAGTTTTCTTAGACTATAAGCTTCGAAAAGCCCTAAACGTAGCGGATTGTTTAAAGGCTACAATGTCACCAGACAATCGGTACTCGGTTAGAATAGAGATACTAGTCCTATATGCTAGCCACATTTTTACTAGTTCCTGAGGAACCCAAGAGCCTTAGAGCGACCAGAAGGATGGATCAATGGAGTTGATTTTTTACTCTATCGGGAATCGAACCCGTGACCTTTCGAATTGAAGTGCGACACCTTAATCATGCCACTATTTTGTGCTTCCAATTTAAGAATCTTCTATTAATTTATTACTGTGACCACCACATTAATTAAGGTACGGATCCTAAGCTTTGCTGTAACATAACTTACCCCAAACTGAATAGGTTTTTGATATTAGTAATTAAGAAATGCATTTGCTCCAATATGTGGCGTACCGGAAATTTCGCCCCTCCCCTCGGCGGACATCTGCTCTAAGACTCATCCAAAATTAACCATATCAACCCTATTTTATATTATGCAGACCAACGTCAATTTCAAAATGCAATAGAGAATACAAGAACACAGGAAATGCATTTAAAAATGCGTGATTCCTCCCGGTTTGCGGATGTTGCGGAGAATATGTGGACACTGTTGATTTTATTACATAAAAGTAGTTATCAGCCTACAGAATTTAGCAGCGTTTACTTTATCTTACACTCTGCATGGGCGCTTGAAAGAAATTCTACAACGAATCAAATTAAACTCTTAAATAGTAAGAGTAGAAAATTTCTATTAAATTATTTTTTTTTGTTTACCTGTTCAGTCCAAAAGTAGGATGGAGTGTTAAATGTTGGTCTTCACAGTGCGAACATAACCTATAGCGCACTATCAGAAACCCGAGGCAAAATGTAAACACGTACATATTTAAATTTCTTTTACACACACACACACATCTAAATTCTCCGCCTTCTCTCATTATTAAAGTTCTAGTTTGTTTCATATGTATATGCCATTTCTTCCGAAAGATCATATAAAACAATAACGCAAATAGAAAAACAGAGACCTATTGAAATTGCTTCCGAAAGATCATATAAAACAACAATTGGAATAGAAAAACAAAGACCTGTAGAAATGCAATGCTTCCTTGATACCACGCAAGCATGTTAAGCAGCACACACTGAAATTACAACAAGTTTGCAATTTCAATCGTGCATGCCTTTTTTTTTTTTTTTTAATTTATTGAGTATGCCCTAACGAGTATAACTCATATGTAGGGGCTATACAAGAACACATACATATGTTATACAATGTAATTGAAAACGTCATGAACTAAAATCTGTGAAAACAAACAATAACACAAGAATTTATTAAAGAAAGAAAGCAAAATAAGAACAAATAGTAAGATAACATAACGTTTTGGGCAGAAAGAAGAAAAAGTTTGAAACCATGAAATAAATAAATCAACTGAGAATTAAAATAAATAATCTTCCCAAAAACGTATTTTTAAACAATTCTTAAAACACCGTGAATTTGGTAAAATTCTATATTATAAAGGAAGTTGGTTAAAATTTGTTGTTAAAAAAATGGTTAAGTCTTTTCGTTCCATAAGTTACTGAGCTATGCTGAGAAAAAATATATTGCCTTTTTGTCTTGTTAAATAAATATGTATATCTTTATTAAATTGAAATACAGTATAATATTACTATGTTTTAAATTGTTAATAACTTTGTACATGAAAATGGCAGCACCTAATTTGATAATTGATTCAACTGGTAGAACGAAAAATGTAATTCTAAGAGTGTTTGGAGAATCCTGCGAAATAAGTTCCTAAAAAACTGCAATAGAATAATTGTCGTTAATTTTAATGTAACAATAAGATACACAAAATATTCGTCTCCTTAATGCAAGAGTACAATATACTGCAATAAATAGAAATTGAGATAAATAGGTACATCTTTTGTTCAGAATAGGAAGCCCTTTTCAATACAACAGAGGATTAAAATATATTTCCATTAATAATGATGGTATAATACTGTACATATTTTGCCTCTGATTGACCTTCTGGCTGATATGTACATCTATTATCAGACAGTAATCTCACTTGACGATATGTGTCAGAGAAAGATGTTGTTTGTATACATCTGAAGTTCTGAAGTCCAATTTAGTGTAATATGTATATGGTTAGCAGTGTATGCAAGGGAGGAGAAAAAGGTACTGGCCATCCTAACCCATTATCTCCTGACTCAGTTGCCTCATGAGTGATGCCTTATTGGTGTCACTTGCGAGGTTCAAACCTGTCTTCGGACAGTTAACTAAACAACAAACATCATCTTAAGTCTGATTAATGTATTAATGTGTAACTAGTCAGCGATGTATACAAGGGAGGGGGAAAGAAACTGGTCACCCTCCCTCATTATCTCCTGACTTGTTTCCCTCATGAGTGTTGCCTTATTGGTGTCACTCGTGAGGTTTAAACCTGTTTTCGGATAGTTCAACAGCAACAATAACATATATTCCACTCTGTAATTATAGGCCTACTAAATATGACATGTCTGTTGTCTGTAAATGCAATAGTAAGATAAGTTGTATGTCTCAGTATTGCAGTTATTTTCTTCATGCTCATAGATTTTTCATTGAATGCGATACTGCGATATTTTAAAATTTTCACTGTTGAAATTAGAGATTAGTGACAAAGCAGAAAGCGTTATGAAACTATTCTGATTATTATGGTTATTATGTGTGTGTAGTCTGTATTATTTTGAGAATATTTTGAAATAAAGATATAAATTTGATGCGTAAAAAGTACGATTAACTGCATAATATTCAGTTCCAATTTTAAAATAAACAATATTCATTTTACAAATAAGAATCCACTTGACTATTCAAAGTATGCATCTTCAGTGCGTTTAATGTGGATATAATATTTTGAGAAAGAATTGTGTTGTTTCATTAACAAATTGTTTCTTGTATATTAAATTAAACTTTAATTTCTTTAAAAAGTTAATAATAACTCATAGCAAGTCTTAAAAATAGAACCAATGTTCAATGCAATACTGGATTATCTTACAAAATGCATAAGATAACTTAATGTACAAGTAATAGGCCTATATATAGGCCCTAATACTTCACTGCAATAATAGGCTATTTGATAAAATTATAATTATCATAAAACAATTTAACTAATTGTTTACCATATTTAATGTAAAACTAAATAAAATAATATAAAAAATTACATTTCCATGCCAAATTTAAAGTTTGTCCTTGAAAATTTTGCTCTTGAAAAGCCCGATAAATATATATAATTTTCTCAAAGTGATTTATTTGCAACATATCTCACCCTTGCAATAAGGCGACATTAGTCCACCCCTGTAGAGTAATATTAACACGTCTGGCCATGAAACGAGCGGGCCCGGATTCAAATCCTGGTTGGGACAAGTTACCTGTTTGGGGTTTTTCCGGGGTTTTCCCTCAAGCAATTGAAGCAGAATTGGTAGATAACTTTCGATGTTGGACCTCGGACTCATTTCGCCATCATTAATTCACATATCGTCATCGTCATCGTCATCATCATCATCATCATCATCAATACAATATCCTGGGTTAAGTTCACGGTGCGGCGTGGTGTACTTGTACAAGAACGCGGCCGTTCGGCTACCCAGTCATTCACAGAATAGGAGTGGTAAGGATAATAAGCCCCAGGGTGCAGTGCAAGCCTACGGGTCCCTCCTCCGTACAAGAAAAAAAAGACGACTTTTGTGTACTGCGCTTAATAGAACTTTCGTTCTTCTTCACTTCAAGTTTTAGATGTTTAATATGAGTGTTACAATACCGGTACCAATTCTTTGCGTGGTCTATCTATATTTCTTCTTAATATAATTTCATGACACATTTTAGTACGAAATATTATTCCCTGAATGAATATAATTTATTCGTAAGGGACATATAAATTGTACACTTAACGTTAAGTACCAACGTACTGTATGCGTCCTTAACAAAATTTCAGAATTTCAAGGTCAGTATATAATATTTTGCAAAAGCAATTAAGGAAAACTAAATTTTTACTTTTGTAATATTTGAGTACGAGAGAAGTTCAGGAGTCATTCAAACACTTCCAAATTCAAACAGAATGACTGATTCTGAGGTTTTTGAAGGTGACTCAAACGCGCAAATAAACGCGCTTTTCTAAATACAACAAAAATAAGTTGCATAATGAGACAAATAAAAATATAAGAATTGCAACATTATTATATTGTCATTTATGTAACAACACCAATCACATTCAAGTTTTGAAAATTATATCCAGCAGTTGACGGCCTTGACTATGTTCACACTCCGAGACCCTGCGATGAAACTCAATCATGGCACGTTCTAATATCACAATAGGGATAGAGTCTGTTTCAACACGGATGTTGTTCTTGATCTCTTCAACGGTGTGTTTTTTCAGGTGCTCCCATAGGAAATAATCACACGCAGTTAAATGAGGGAGTCTGAGGGTCAATCAATGTCACCATTTCTGGAGATGACGCGGTTGTGGCAATGGGAAGATGTAAGTGGGTTATAAGTGGGACATAAAATTGCTCCTACTCCAAGAATAGAATAGAATTTGAGCTCTCTTAGTTGTTACTGCTAAAACTACAGGAAAGTAAATAATTTCCATCTGAAATCTACCTTGTAGTAATTCTGTTATCCCAAGGGTATAGTTACCTCGGAGCGCTTTCTCTGTTGGTCTATATTCTATGATTGTTTTGCGAATTAAGTTACTGTAAAAATATTCGTGAAAAGTGGCTTAATGGCAACTTTATGTATGTATGTATGTATGTATGTATGTATGTATGTATGTATGTATGTATGTATGTATGTATGTATGTATGTATGTATTTATTTATTAACACTACAATTGGATATACACCCAGTGCCAGTGATATATGTAATATAAAATAATACCATTATAATTCTACAATAATTACAGCAATAAAATAAAAATAAAAAAAATTAAATTAAATAAACCTAAATTTATTTCTAACTATAAATAAATAGATGCAATAAACCTAGGACTATAAATAAAAACTGTTCTATAATAACGCCTACAATAAGCAAAATTGAACCTAATTTATAAGTAGGTACTTCTAATTCACCCAACTATTACCAATTTAAGTAATTACATATCACCTTAATTAATTACAAATCAACTTAACTAAATATCATCTTAATTAATTACACATCACCTTAATTTATTTACATATCAACTAAATTACATATCATCTTAATTACATATCAACTTAATTAATTACATGACACAACTTAGATATTTACACTGCACCTACAATTACATTTTCAGTCTAATCTTCTCAACCTTTCCTTAAATGTATTGATTTTGAGAGGACCACCCTGAAAGATTGCCGCAGGTAAGCTGTTCCAGTCTACTACTGTGCGGTTAACAAAGGACAATTTTGCCAAGTCCATATATCAATCAAAACTGTTCTAGCAGCCTTCTTTCGTGGTTTCTAAGATTCTATTGCAGTATGTAGACTTCAAAGGTTTTTTGTGAACACAAGTTCATACTACAACTATTTTTAAAGTCTTTAAAAACTGTGGTTGCGATATTTGAACACTAATCTTTAATTAAGTCGGTTCAAAGAGATCACGACTCTAATAACTTTCTAATATTTATCATGACATAATACACACATAAAAATTGTCTAAGGAACAACTAAAAAATTAGAAATATTAAGCAAATTGACCAAGTTACAAAACTGAAAGGAAGTGGATATTAAAGTACTAGTCATTTGTCATTATACTAGGTTACTATAGTAACCAACGTTGTTATTTTGTATTGTTACATTGGAAAGAATTAAATTAGTGTGTTTTAACAGGCTACAATTTTGTAACTAAAAACCGTGTAAAATCGTAATAAACAGTTAAGAATAGTTTTAATGGTGGAAGAACGTCGTCATTTAAACAATCATTAAATGTCTAAGCCGATTGGCATAATTGAAAGCAGCGGAACACAAGCTGATGCTTCAAGGGCTGTAAATACGGGAAGAGGTGTAATTTCAAGAATGTGGAACAATTTGGCAGTCCAGAAGAAAGGCACTAAGGAAAACCAAGGGTTGCCACTGTAGGACAAGACAGATTTCTGTACTTCGGAGCCCTGAGAGAAAGAACTTAAACTGTCACAGTGTTAAGAAGTGCCTTGCAAAATGTAAGTAACGTAATTGTTTCAACTCAGACTATCAGAAATAGACTGCATGAAAAAGACCTTCATGCCTGTTGACCTTTAAGGTATCCAGCTAATCGCCATGGAAATCGAGCACGTCGTATTTTGTGATACCAAGAACATCAAAATTGGACAGTGGATTAATGGGGACAGGTCCTCTTTACAGATGAATCACGCTTCAGTTTGCAATCAGACTCAAAAAGAGTGCTCATATGGAGGCTAGCAGGTGACGCAGAAAGGCTTAGGAACGTACAGGAGACCCACAAATTTCAAGGAGTTCCATCATGGTCTGGAGGAGCGAGCAAATTCAAAACATTTTGCAACCGTTGGTGCTTCCGATCGCTGATGAGTATGGGCCTGAATTCCCCTGCATGATAATGCCAGAGCACATGTTGCCTGAGTGATGCGTCAGTGGTTTCAAACACACAATATTAAAGTGGTACAGTGGCCTGCGCAATCTCCTGATCTAAACCCCATACAGCACCATTGAGATAACCTTCAAAGAAAAGTTTCGGAGGATCTAGACAACATCCAGTGTCTGGATCAGCTGTACGCTCGGCTTAGACATCCTCAAGATGAGATTTCTCATCTTATTTCGTCAATGCCAAGGAGGTGCCGAGCCGAGCTGTACTTAACACAAGAGGAGGTGCTGCCACTTCCTGATGCCAGAGAAGTACTGACAATTGAAAGTGATAAGGTTTTATGAACTTCAAAATTCTATGACTGTTTCTTTACAATTCTCATCCTGCGTTATTTATTCTGAAAAAATGTTCAATATGATACTCGGGAGGAAATTAAACACAGAATAAATATGGGAAATGCCTGTTGTTATTCGGTTGAGAAACTTTTATCATCCACTCTGCTGTCAAAAAATCTGAAAGTTAGAATTTATAAAACAGTTATATTACCGGTTGTTCTGTATGGTTGTGAAACTTGGACTCTCACTTTGAGAGAGGAACAGAGATTAAGGGTGTTTGAGAATAAGGTGCTTAGGAAAATATTTGGGGCTAAGAGGGATGAAGTTACAGGAGAATGGAAAAAGTTACACAACACAGAGCTGCACGCATTGTATTCTTCACCTGACGTAATTAGGAACATTAAATCCAGACGTTTGAGATGGGCAGGGCATGTAGTATGAATGGGTGAATCCAGAAGTGTATATAGAGTGTTAGTTGGGAGGCCGCAGGGAAAAAGACCTTTAGGGCGGCCGAGACGTAGATGGGAAGATAATATTAAAATAAATTTGAGGGAGGTGGGCTATGATGATAGAGAATGGATTAATTTTGCTCAGGATAGGGACCAATGGCGGGCTTATATGAGAGCGGCAATGAACCTCCGGGTTCCTTAAAAGCCAGTAAGTAAGTAAGTAATGTTACCTATATATATGATACATAGATACTAAATATACCTCTTATGATTTTTCATTCAGAGAAAAATACTGTGCTCCTTAGACAATTTTGATGTGTGTAATAATATAATTGTGTTATTAAACTGTTAAATTATTTTTATTTCGTAAGTGACAGTAAATTTCTCTCGACTATACATATTTAAACTGTAGAAAATTCAGGTCAGTTTTAACAGGCGCCTAGCTTCAGATCCTGACAGTCTATTACATATTTATCCACTAAATTCCAGTCTAGTTCAGTTATCTCAGTTGTAGATTTACATTTAGATTATATTTGGGGTGAAGGGTAAGGCTCTAAGTAAATCAGCTTCTACGGTGTTTTGTACATCACTGAACATTTAACACTGTTAACTCAAATTCTACCTCAGATCAATGTTGTAAACTCGACTTTTAACCCGCTATGAAATGGTGCAGAAGTCGCTGAATTCTTATGAGTATATTATCAACAGTAATATCACTAAAGGTTTTGATTTATCTAGAGAAAATCAAAACTCGAATGGGATTTAATTGACAATTACACGATTGGAAGAAAGTATATAAAAATTATAAGAAATAATGTAGGCCTACTCTAATACAATAAAATATTAATTGACTTACTGAAATTCTATTTCACTAATATTAGCTTCACCAAAACGTTTGAACAGAGCCGCCATTTTCAGTTGACTGTCTATAGCAAATGACGATCGTAAAGCATGTTTTCTAGTACCGTAAAGAATTTGCAGTTTGAAATGTTGGCAAACAAAGAAACAAATGCTAGGGTAGTAATAAAAACAAACAAATGCTAGGAAAGCGATAAAATTAAACAAATGCTAGGGAAACGATAAAATTGTGCGATAAGCAGCCATGATTGATTGAAAGACGTCCATTCATATCGTTTTATTGCTCAAAAGTAGTATGACGTAGGCCTAGTAAAAGTGTGATAGTCAAATTAAAATGCGATTATTTTGCCGCTGTGACTGCTAAAAATGCCCGCCAAATCTTTACATTAGCAAATAAAAATTTCATAAATTTTACCCGCTAAACTAACACTGAAAAACGCCAGATCTGCCGGGAAAACTGCTGAATTGGCAACACTGCCTCAGATTTTAATTGCCTTGTAAATTCTCCAGACTTTTCGGAACCGGGGCTGGGGAACCTTCCCCTACTCCATGCAATTCCATAAGGGTTATAACATGGCTGCTTTTGCAGTTGCTAGATGGTAGTATTGCAAAATTAATCAAGGTGGTTGGTTGTCTTCAAAGTCCATTAGGTTGATCAGTGTGTTATATGTGATCAGAGGTAGTAGGCTATTTAGAAGGACCTGAATCTTATTTATGATTTCCTTATTCAAACAACAGAGATCGCTGAAGTCGTACAGATATGTATACCGGTATAAAAGTTTTCATGGAAATTTGATATGGGCAGTAAATTTTATGTGAAGTTCCCTCTCTCAGGAACATGGTATCTTCACAGTCCACAATTAATAATTTTAAGTAGATGTCCTACTTAACTATATGAATTATATTTCATTCTGAGTTACCATGTTCCCTCATTTATTTCAATATATCATTCTATGTTGTTATGAAACGTACACAACTTGAAATGTAAATATATCTACCAGCCTATTTGAATTGAAATCATGTTGATACAGAGCTACGGGCAGAAAAAAACTGCGTCAACTTGTGTGCCTATATTTGAACATTATAAGGGTATATTTGAAGACAGTGAAGCCTTTTGAGAATACCTAAGAAATTAAACTGTTCTTTAGTTAAATTTCTCAGTCTGTTGCTCTCAACATCAAGGAATACATCGGCGAATTTGCAATAACGTTAAAGCATTGTGTTCCAGAGTAGGCTAAATTATATGTTGACACAGTCGTAATATGTCACCGCTCTGGTCATAATTTGTGGTAATGAATAAACGTTAGAACTATGTAATTGCCTTTAATGGATACATCCAAATAGAAATAAAGGATTATACAACTAATTAACTAATGAATAAGATAAACATGATCTGATATTCCAGCCCATTTACAGAATTACATGAATTTACACCATCAGTTTTGACATCCTTGCTACTATCCTATCGAATATATTAGTTACGAGATTTCAATTTGAGAGAGTTACTCATTGTAAAAGAAAACATAGGTAATTATTGTTTATTATTACGATGTACCGAAGTACATATAATATTTCCGTGTAGATATTCATATGATGACGCAGAATATCTGCACGGAAATATCATATGTACTTCGGTACATGGTAATAATATATGATATGCGAAAAATAATCACTTTGTGATTTAAGACGGCGCTTATTCCGTCGGATTCCGACCACTTAGTCACTCATAACGAGTGCACCTCTGCACATGTGTGGACATTGTGCCACTGTCATACATCTATGACGTAGTGCATGAGGGTAGCCCACTAGAAGTAGCACAAGAGGTAGAACTTAAACTGAGAGGATTCGATCCGACATCGGGATGGGAATCTGGTGTGGCTTAGTGGATAGAGCGCCAGCACGTAGAGCTGAAAACCCGGGTTCAATCAATTTTTCTCCGTTCCACTCATCTTTCATCATATAATTATTGTTGTTTTTTCATTTTCTAAAATACTATATATTCACATGATGTTAGTACGTGACGTTGCAGTCCATCAAAGCAGACGTGCATTATTTACTTTATTACTAAAGAAATATTTCGTTTGATGCTGGATACTTAACACTGCAGCTCATCAAAAAAACATGACTAGTTCATTCATTATTTAATTTTTTAAAAAACATTTCACCTTTATTGCCATACACTTAACAATGCATTCTGTCGGTGAGTTTATCGTGTTACTAGTCATACAGCATTATTCCTACTCATAAATAGGACATCAGATGATGATCATCAGCGATTCTCTTCCTCAGTTGAGTCTTTATTTCGTTCATTGCAGAGAATGCTGACTCTCATAAGTATGTAGATCCAACAAATGCCGTTAAATGCCAATATTTCGATAGGATTCTTCAGACAATAATTTCCAGAAGTCGGTGTATTGTTATCAATAGCTCTTCCTTTCAGAAACTGAAATATAGCAGCACAACTTCACTATTTCTTCTTTTAATTTTTGGAGTCACCTTCCATTAATACTGACATATTATTAGAACTGAGTTCATTCACGCTTTCACTTTTTAATTCCTTAAATATAAATGCTATGAAAGTCACAACGCTTTTTCAACTCGGAGAACTATTTAAATCTCGTTTAAAATTCCGTGTAGGCTAGAAATCATCTAATTGCTTTGCAAAGTATCCGAATCAAAGAATACATGTCTGAAGAAACTTTTGAGAGAAGTCTCTAAGAAGTTTTTGATAATGATCTGTATTGCACTGTCAACAGATGGGTTAAAGTTAGATATGAATAAAACTAACTGCCGCGTCTCGCTCGCTGTGTTCGTTGAATTTGTCGTCCGAGGCTCGTCTCGTCATTCTTGTGCGATTCGAGTCTAGCTCATCATTCTCGAAATAGCATTTGGTCGGCGTGGAAAGATTTCTTAACATTGAATAACTTACATCATTGAAATAAATAATATTATAAATGTTTAAATGAGACAAAAAGACAAAAGAGAATAGTATCTTGTTATCAAAATGTTCTGGTTCTATTATCTATAACGATGTTACCTATGGTTATATACTATAAAAAGAAAAAAAAATCTCAAATAAATTTGCATTTCTAAGAAACATAAAACATAACGTTAATATCTTATGGCTTGATATTGAACATTTGATCTCAAACATATGAAAAGAAAATTCCTAGCCTTTTAATAAGGGCCTAGTAATTAAATAGAGACTGGGGAACGGATTATTATATACTAAAAGGTAGAGATGATGTTTCAAATAGGCTACTTAATTGTTTATACATATATAACAGTTGCCAAGGTAGATAAAAGTTCAGTCAGGTAAAAACAACTGTGGCGATTCAAGGCTGCTTGACGTTCGGAACTTCGGGAATGATCAATCTCGAGGTCTCGAAACACTCACAAGCAGTCTTTACGTCAACGACGCGACGTATAGAACATTGTCGTGCGGATTTTCTGCTTTGCGGGCGCTGTTAGTCTTGCTTTCTCGATCGTTGTTCATCTCTAGTTGATGTCTTCCGACGAGAAGTGAGAACATCAAATAAGGCACAACAAACTGTAGGCATCCTGTTACTTACGCAGTTGAGAAACGTGTGAAGCCATTTTAAAGTTGTTATTTGCAGAGAGATATGCAACATTGTCTCTTCTTATCTATGCCATTTTCATAAAGAAACTGGGAATGAGGAAACTAGAGCTCTGTCGGTGCTCCACCCTATCAAATATATGCAGAAATGGCATAGATTGGAATCAACGCAACTTCATTTTGAGCGCAAAGAGTATAAAGAGAAGCATTTCTGACTCTGGTCGTTAATTGGTTAAACATGGACAAGATTCTGCGTACCAGGGTTGACACTACAATGAAAGCCATAATTTTAGTGTTATCATCGAAAAATTGGACGAAGTAAAGCGTGATCAAGACTTTCAAGTTAAGGATTACGATATTTGCAACTCACCTGAGGAAGAATGATTTAAAGAACTTCAGTTGCATGGAATAAATGTGCAGGGGTAAAACATTTTAAGTTTCGGATACTTCGCAAAGCAATTAGATGATTTGTACATGGAATTTTAAAGGATATTTAAATAGTTATCCGAGTTGGAAAACATGTGACTTTGATACCATTTATATTTAACCCTTAAATTGGCAATGTATCCTAGAGGATACAACAGGTTAATAGGCTATATGCTATAATTTTAATAGAAGAATAGAAAAAAATTGGTAGGAAAATTAAAATATCACATTACTATAATATTGCACAACATATAAAATAAGGACATTGCGATAGTTGTTTTCTTTACAGTCCGACACGATTTAATAAAGTATGAGAAATGAAGTTTTGCCAGTTTAAGGGCTAAGGACTTAAAAACTGAATGTATATGGATGAACTGAGTTCTAATAATACGTCAGTATTAGTGGAAGGTGACTCCAAAAATTATAAGAAAAAATCTTCGCTCTTGTCCGCCTTCCTCTTTGTCCCCGCATATGGTACCCATATTGTAATATTCTCTATCATCTGATATCTTTTTCTCTCCCAACTATCCTCCGTTCACCATTCCAGTATATCTTTCAATAAGCAGTTTCTCCTTTGCCAGTGATCCAACGAATTCCTTCTTCTCTTCCTGATCAAATTCAGCATTATTCTTTCTTCACACATTCTTTCCAACACAACTTCATTTATTATTCTGTCTGTCAATTTCACACGCTCCATTCTTCTCTATATCCACATTTCCAATGCTTCTCATCAATGACAACAATACGTTGTAGGAATACGTCTCCTTCGTTGTGGTATCTCTGTAAGTGGAGTTGAGCTATTGCGTATCTGTGCTTCTGTCAGGTTATGTACTGAATTATAAAACTGGTTGCTATGACGACAGATGTTCTTGTGCATGATTATAGAGTACTATTTTTAACTGTTCTAAAGCATGTTTACTAAACTTGAGCAGGAAAAAAAATCGAGGTAGCCCGTGGTAGAAATGCACGCCAATGTTATCAAGGGTTACTTGAAACTTGTGGAAACGATGCACTACCGTATCGGACGGTTCCAAGATGGGTCTCTGCATTTCGTACGAGTCGGAATAAGACGACACATATGTCTGGCACAGATCGCCCGTCCATTTGTGACGAACAAGTGGAGTTAGTGCGAAGTCTCCTTGTTGACCACATGATAAAAATTGCAGCACTCTCAGTTCCTCGAGTTCCGGTGCCGGAGAGAATTTTTCTCCGCTCCACCCATCCTTCATTATCAATCTAATTTAGTTGTAGTATATCGTCGTTCCTATGTGCAAAATATAAAAGTTTTCATTAGGAAGAAAAACACATTTATTCATCCTATGGCAGCCATACATAGGAGACTGTGAATTCTTATATTTTCGAAACAAAGAAATATAATTACAAATACGAGAGTTTATTATATGCTGTATCACTATTTAAGTTATTTAATAGAGCAAACATCTAAAATTTGATAAATATGTCACACAGGAGTTATTGCAGGAACAACAACGATATGTAACTTTTATTGGTGTATTTGAGATTATGGCTTAAAGAAAACAAACATGTATATGTATACTATTTCAATTATTGAAATTTTGTTCTAGTAATGTTTACCAATAAACAGCTCAGAGCTGAATGACAAAGCATATTTTGAAATGTGATTGTTTTATTTAATGAATAAGAACGTCAGCTGTTGTAAACAAAATCACATGCTATTATTTACATGCACACTGTGACCCTTGTCTCTGTACACAGAATTGTAAATAAAAAGTCAATTAATCCTTTTACCTTACATCAATTTATAGTTTTATTGTTAGAGAATTCGTTCATTTGAACACGATTCAGTGTTTTCACAATGGGATTCATTAAACAACAAATTATTGCGTAGAACGATAGATAGCTATACAAAGCTGAATAAAAAACGAGAGTTTGTATTTACAAATCGGTTTTCTGTTTCTCAAGAACAACTTCCTAAGTAATTATTCTGGCCACGATATTGAAATGTATCATTTTTCCTTAAGGAATGGTTGCGTTTTTTTTTGTGTTCATCTTTCTTATCTCTTAACTAGTGGCTTCTGTTTCTACTGATTGCAGGTTTTAGGATGGATGTCTTGTGTTGACTTACAATTTTATACAATGTGGAAACAGATCTTATGCATTTATTTATAAGTGCAATAAAGAAAATTTTTCTGTCATAACACGGATTGTCTGCAAAGGTAGGAGTCTTAATTTTACGCCTCCGTGGATTTTAATAGACATAACTTTGCATACCTCACTTATAATAAATATTTTAATTGCGACGAAAGTATTAGAATTAAAATGTTCCTAAGACATTCAGCTTCCCAAATATTATTACTTTTCATAAAAATCAAAAGGAAATAACTGCAATATCACAGATATACTACCTGCACTTTATAACAATACTGTAACATTATAAATATTACGTAACTAATATTCTCACTAGTCCACCGTTGTGGCTGAGGTGTTAGCGAGTCTAACTCCGAACCCAGCGGTCATCTTCGCCACTTCCTTTCCTTCTCCATTATCCTTTCCTCATCATCCCGTTTTTGGTTTTTCAGATCACCCTATCGGCGGCCTCCCGAAGCTGCTGACTCTCTCGACCGGCCTCCGTAGAATGTAGTTACGCTATGTTGGATGGCTTCTGCAATGGCACCCGAGGCGGACGTACTCGTTTCGCCTCGGACCGACAATGGGGAATCTGCCAAAGCAGGAATGGTATATGGATTTTGTCGGCTGTAGGGTCCGATCGTTAAGGGAGTCATGTGGTTAGGACGGTGCGCGTAGGGGATCTGCGGCACGAGGGTTAGCGCAATAGATCTCAATAGGTCGCAGTGTTGGGCCATCCGTGCCCTCTCAGTTAAATTCCATTCCATTCCAGTTCAATTCCATTCCACGACCCTCACTAACTTGCTTGCCCGATCAGAAAAATTAATGTGACGCTTTGAGCTCCTAATTACGTACTGCTGATGACTAAACTGTACTCTTTATATAGAAACACCCTCATAACATTTTATTGAAATCAGAATGCTGCACAATACTAATTATACAAACTATACGTAAAAATAACTAATTTTCTTCATATGAGTCACCAAAGTGGTTCTAGAGTATTTGTACGTGACCGCATGAAAAAATTTGCTAATAATTATCTGTTTTCATCTATAATTTGATGTAATATTACAGCGTTGCAATGGATTATTTAGGAATATTTTAAGATTCAACGTCTATATGCCTCAGCATAGGTGAACAATAATGCACCAGTATTTGTGTAACGTGTGGTTAGCACGATGATTTCCCCAGCTGATTTACTAAACAAATTTCGCTGATCACTGTAGCTCCCCAAAATAATCACCATGCTGGATGGACATCGGTTTCATACACTGGTCGAGATTTCTTGAGAAAACTTCTCCCCCACGAAGAATCAAACCGTGTCGCTTTCTGTGACGCTAGTCTAAAACATAACATCTTAAGAATATGGAAAACTACTGCATTATATGCAATGATACGACATCAATAAGTTAATAAAATAAAATAAAAGTTACTTACGGATCTGATGTTCATAACTTTCTATTCTTCCTAATCGTAATATTTTGTCCATTGCTAATGTAACTTGTGATATGCAGGTGAAGACCCGATGTCGCATCAATTCCCGTTTACGCAGGACTATATCTCTATGCATATAATGCTGAAACTCAGCTTAAATAAATTAACCAGGAAATTGGGACACCCTTTAAGCATAAAACTGTGGCTTCAAAATACAAAAAAATCAATCGGCTGATAACGTTTTATCTGCGTCATAATGTTATCAGCATGTGGAGTTAAAAATAGTTCTTCGCCAATTACTGTAGATTCAACAGAACTTTTAGGAGCAAGCCCAGTTCTAAAGTTCGTGTTCTGGCAAAAATTTATGTTTTGTTCATCAGTATGTAGGAATTAATTGTATTCGATTTAACAATTTCTCCAATTTGAGGAGTGATTTCTCGTAGAATATGAATTTACATTCACTAATACTATTAAATAATTTTACTAGGCCTATGTGTATTTTATAAATCGACAGATGTATAGCATTATTATGCTGCATATCTTCATGTAGAACAACGCGTGATTCCTACCACCTGTCGACAGGTGTATAGCTTTATTATGCTGCATAATTTTACATAGCACGCGGGGTCCTTCCACCTGTCGACAGATGCATAGTTTTATTATGCTGCAATAATATCTTTACATAGTGCGCGTGGGTCCTACCACCTGTCGACAGGTGCATAGCTTTATTATGCTGCATATCTTTACGTAGAACACGTGGGTCCTACCACCTGTCGACAGGTGCATAGCTTTCTTATGCTGCATATCTTTATGTAGAACACGTGGATCCTACCACCTGTCGACAGGTGCATAGCTTTCTTATGCTGCATATCTTTACGTAGAACGCGTGGGTTCTACCGCCAATCGACAGGTGTACAGCTTTATTATACTGCATATCTTTACGTAGAGCGTATGGATCCTACTACCTGTCGACAGGTGCATAGCATTCATGGTACATATCTTTACGTAGAACACGTGATTCCTAACATCTGTCAACAGGTGCATAGCTTTATTATGCTACATATTTTTACGGAGAACAACTAGTGTGTGCTATCACGCTTTGACAAGTACATAACATTACTATGCGCGCTGAAGAAGATCCGTGGAAACACAGGTAAAACAAGGGGAATTTAAGATATACAAAGGAAATAATCGACATTAAGGGGAATACAAATGTAACAAGGAGAATACAAGGACAACAAGAGGAATATAAAGTTGATAATGAAACTGTAAAGAGAAGAATGGAAATACAAGCAGACAATTGAAAAAGAGAAAAGTGAGATTACAAGCAGAACAAGGGGAATATAAGGAGAATACAATGAAGACAAGTGGAATATAAGGAGAACAAGGGAGATACAGGAACAACTTGGAGAATACAAGGAAACAGGGATAATGAAAGGAGAACAGGAGGAATACAAGGAAAAGAGGAGGAATACAAGGACAAGCATAGGAATAGGACAACCCAGGTTAGACAAAGAGAGCAAGGGGAATACCGGTAATTTGTGAACTAGAGAATGGTTGCATTTTTATATCACAGTCAGTTCCCAAGTTACTCCTTTCTCATAAATAATAATAATAATAATAATAATAATAATAATAATAATAATTATAATAATAATAACAATATATAACAATGATAATAATAATAAAAATCATTTATTTTACCTGGCAGAGTTAAGACCTTGAGACCTTCTCTTCCACTCAATCAGGTCTACAATTAATACATCATCATCATCATCATCATCCTCCAAACAAATCGCTATCGTCAGCATCTTCTTCTAGTCATATCGTAATTTCCCGTAACTATAGTCCAGGCACCCAACTATGGTGCAAAACGCATTATGTACTACTTAGACCTCCAAGAGTTCGGTGTTTGCCATTTAAGGCGCCACTGTGATGGAATTATGTTCCCCATAGCTGTTTCTATCTACCATTACACGCGGAAATGATATGGATGCTTAACAAGGTCAGTGTGCATCGTTCTATTGAATGTGTGAAGGCACGAAATCATTCAGTTTGTGATTGTTTTATTAAGCTCTCCTCTGTAGAACTGGTACGTTATAGATATACGATTCTTTGTACAATTAAATCTGGCTATATAGTGTTTACTTTCATGTAATAATTACACTGGCAGAGGTTAAGGACTCTACGTGAAAAATGTTTAACCTCAAGGCTAGAAGTCGGTCCTCAACTATGTACCACAATTTTTCGTGGACCATAGTTGTATTTGATTTTGAAATATTTGTTTCAATAAAATGTAATCAATGTGATTATTTACTTCTGCAAATACGGTATCTTAGTATATTCTAAAACACCATTTAACATTATAGTCAAGTAAACAAAGAAACAGGCTGTTCCAGCATCAATGGTACTAGCACGAATGATGGCCCGGTAAAACGAAAACTTCAGGGTGGAAGGAAAACAACCGTCCCTGTAAGTGACTATGAGAGGAAAACATAATAAAACAAATTGAAAACCTCAAATGCGTCTCGAAAAAGAGAGATCTATTTTCAATTTCATAATTACAAGAGAAGTGGAGATTCAAAGGATCGAAATAAGCCTAATGAATGTAGTTCTCAGTACGATAAATAAACATTATCAGTGAATTTATTTGCATAATATTTTGCTAAGAATGTGTTAGTTTATTTTGATACCGTACTTTTGTTCTTTAATATACATTCACCTGCAAAAAAACTGGGCCAACTACATTTTCTTTAAAATTTTTGAAAATTGTAGGATTTTTTAAATAATTGTATATGTGCTGAGGTTCATTTAGTTATTCATTTATTTTGTGATGCGTAACAATGTAATAATATACACGTAATAGCCAACAATGATCTGAAAAGAAGATTCGTTCTTGTAATATTGAGTGTAAACTTCTCGGACTCATTTCGAGCTAAGCTGAAGATGTCTACAGACTGTAAGCTCTTTTGAGGCAGTATTGGAGTACTTCATTGTATATAAATGTCACTAAGTCCTACCGATTCAGCAAAAGTGGTTGCATTGATAGAAGGTGGGAATAGTCAGCGTTATGTGGCTGCAGTTCTTGGGATTCCTCGATCGTCCGTACAACGAGTGTACCATCGCTTTAGAGAGACAGGAGGTTATTCCAGGAGACCCGATTCAGGGAGAAAACGAGTAACTTTGGCTCGTGACGACCATTTTATTGTCCTAAACACATTAAGAAATCGCCAATCCACAGCTATTGAGACCAGAGGAGTCTTCCAGAAAATAAGACAAGTTAACGTGAGTGAGAGAACTGGAAGAGGACGTCTGGATGAATGTGGGCTGATTCCAGAAGACCAGCTAAAGGCCCAGAATTTCTCCAGCGACATCATGTTGAACGATTACGATTTGCTCACAATCATGCTAATTGGAACCTGGGGGAGTGGCGACGAGTGCTCTTCACAGATGAACCGAGATTTAGTTTACGGATGGACGTGAAAGAGTGTGGAGAAGAGAAGGAGAACGTTTTTCTTCATGTACCTTCAGTTCACGTGTCAGTTTCCAAGGTGGATCACTAATGGTATGGAGTGGCATTTCGTAAGAAGCTCACACAAAACTTGTTTTCATTAATGGAGGTTCTTTGACTGCTCCAAGATACATCGAAGAAAGTCTAATTTAACATGTGGTACCATATGCCCCACTTATTGGTGGGGCATATGCTACAAGAATCGTGGATGAGTTCCTTCACGACATTGGATTGAATAGGATGACATGGCCAGCAAGAAGTCCAGATATAAACCCTATTGAACATGCGTGGGGCATGCTAGGAAAGCGAGTTAGAAGTCCTCTAACTCCTCACAGCAACTTACAACAGCTCCGAAATGTTCTAAGTACAGAATGGAATAGAATCGACCAGACTGACATCCAGAAACTGATCGAAGGGTTGAATCGGCGAATGGTAACAGTGATACAGTCACGGGGAGGCAGTACCCGCTATTACCAACATCTGGGTGGCCACAAAATCAGTTGAACATATGGAAGAAAATTGATATAATTTGTAAGTTTTTACACCTTTTAATTATATCTAATGTTTGGCGTTGAATATAATAGCGCAAATGATAATGAATAATTTTTTTTTTCTGGGAAGCGATGTTTTCTTCATTTCTTAAAGGATTTTCTGATTCTCACCTCATAAAATATTGAGAAACTTTAGGTGGCCCGGTTTTTTTTTTTTTTTTTTTTTTTTTTTTTTTTTTTTTTTTTTTTTTTTTTTTGCCGGTGAGTGTAGTTATTCATTATTGCAGAAAAATGACTTTCAGATTTCACTTGTTTATTGAGTGTTTATGCAATGTATACTAATAAAAAGAATCCATGTACTTTTAATTTATTTCTCTGCTAGATTATGTTTCTACCCTTAAATTAGAAACTCAATGTATTGATTTACGAATAATTACAGCTCCAGCTATAGTCCATTCATGCTTTCAAGCATGAATATATGAGTGGACCATAGTTGGGCAACTCAGAATACAACTATGTACCAGTGCTTATTATTTTTTAACACTTGTAATAAAATAATTTCAAACACATAGGCCCATGTCAATATTTATTTATTGTAAACTTACAAGAGTCCGAAGCCAAAATTTCACTTAATCTGGAGGAATGGTACTGAATATACAAAGAAAAATGTGACAAATGTGGACCATGGTTAGGGGAAACTACGGTACTCCTTCTGACGCCATCCAACCATTGTTCTCTTGGTTTTCCTGCTCTTGTTCTACCCTCCGCAGTCCACTCGAAACATTATCTTCGATATTGTTCCATTTTCCATCTTCTTCACGTGTCCAAACCATTTTAGTCGTCTGTCTTCAGTTGCTTCTATAGCGTACTTCTCTATCTCCATAATTTTTCTAAACCTTTAATTTCTAATTTTTTTCCCTTTCTTGATTTTCTTGCTTCTCTCCACCAGAAATGATGATGATGATGATGATAATAATAATAATAATAATAATAATAATAATAATAATAATAATAATAATACTTACTTACTTACTGGCTTTTAAGGAACCCGGAGGTTCATTGCCGCCCTCACATAAGCCCGCCATTGGTCCCTATCCTGAGCAAAATTAATCCATTCTCTATCATCATATCCCACCTCCCTCAAATCCATTTTAATATTATCTTCCCATCTACGTCTCGTCCTCCCTAAAGGTCTTTTTCCCTCCGGCCTCCCAACTAACACTCTATATGCAATAATAATAATAATAATAATAATAATAATAATAATAATATTAATAATAATCATCATCGCCATCATCATAAAAGTTTCTTGCTAGAAAAATAGCTATACAAATTTATTACATACATTTCAAAATTTGAAACTGTTTGAGTTATATAGATTAGGGAATTTCTTTATTAATTCATCGTAAATTACAGGGCCGATATTAATACTGTGATTGAAAGCAGCGCTCTTTAAACACTTGGGTCCAAATGTATTGTATCCATGCCTTTCGTTTTGTGATTATATGATGTTAGTGTGATTTTTAGGTTATAAAATTTGATAATTCCATTGATATAAATTTGTTATATTTCCAAAACTTTAAATTAAAACAGTTTTTCGGAAAGCTAATAAATAGCATTTTTAGACGTATAATTATTCTTTTCTGCAATAAATCTAGTGGATTAAGCTTAGTTTTATAAGTAGTACCCCATCCTAATTTTCCATACTGAGTTACAGACTGAATTAACGCAAGGTAAACTGTACGTAGTACATTTATTGGTAAGCAATTTCGTAACTGAACAAAATAACATATAATTTTACGTAGGTAATTTGTTATAAAGATGGTTGATATATTTGTCTCATTAGGGATGTTTATTAATAATGATCCCTAAATATTTAACTTCTGAAGATTCCTTTATAATTGGACAATCGCAGTTAATATGGGCGTATATATGAAGAATGCTCGGTGATTAAAATTTGTAAAATTGAGAGGCACGAGAGTACCAACAGTGAAATGTCTCATCAGCCTGTTAAGTCCATCATAATTACCACTCCAGTTAATTACTGGAAATCGGAATGGAATTCGTGGAATGATAAGCCAACGCTTTAGCATAGTTATTACAGTAAGAGCTTAATAATATAGAAGACAACATTCATGTTCGACGTTTCATATCCATCCACAAACAACGATAAGAAGTAGTACACAAAGCAAAAAATTATACGTGTTCGACAGATGAAGTTATATTGTTTTCGGAAAAATAAGATATCTTCGAAGTTCTCATCATTTCAAAAAAATACTCAATTTTCTATAAGAATTTCAAGTGTCTAGTTTATCTTCTCCTAGGAAAAATTACAGATAGTGAAGGTTTGCTTCCTGTAACCAGTGGAATAGCATATCCAAGTCATCACCAGTATATTATATAACACATGTTAGTGATCACAATTGAATTTAAGATTCTGCCCAATATACAATGCTCAAATATGGTAATAATGTTGAGGTTAAATAAATCTATACTAATAATAAATCTGTAGACGAAATTTTTCTGGTAATTTTCGATTTCCCAAAAATAATTGGTCCTAACATATATAATTAACCACCCTGAAACCGAAAATCGCTTTTTTGAAATTTTTGTTTGTATGTCTGTCTGTCTGTCTGTCTGTATGTTTGTTACCTTTTCACGCGATAATGGCAGAACGGAGTTAGATGAAAATTGGAATATAAATTAAGTTAGTTGTAACTTAGATTTTAGGCTATATGGCATTCAAAATACATTATTTAAAAGGGGGGTTATAAGGGGGCCTGAATTAAATAAATCGAAATATCTCGCTTATTATTGATTTTTGTAAAAAATGTTACATAACAAAAAGTTCTTTACAAATAATTTCCGATAATTTTTATTCTTTTAAAAATTTTGACAGGACTGATATTTAATGAGTTAAATGAGTTATAAAATTAAAATAACTGCCATCTAAGGCGGTGTAATGAAATAAAGAACAAATGACTTCGTCTATAAGGGGCCTTGGTCAACAACAATCGAAAGCTATGAATCATAGCCTACAGAAAATGTTTCTGTGATTGTATGAAGTAATATCGGAAGCTAAATTAATCGATTTGTGTAATTAATTATTATTTCACCATTGGAAAGTGTAGTTTCTCTATATGGACATCATGCTATAATATTATTACAGTAACATCTGAGTGAATTGAGGACAGGTAAGATTAAAATAGCTTCTTATGCACAGGAAACTTGAAGGATATTCTGTATATTCGTTTTCTGTATTTCTTAAAATAATGTTTATCTCAGAGAATTAACGAACATCGAGAGTGTATTCATTTAGTATGCAGTAATAATATATTAGGTTAACATTCCATTATTTTATAATCCAAATTTTAACTATGCTTAATTGAATCGTGTAAAAATACATAAAATGCATATGCATTAAATGCAATGCAAAAAAAAATGGGCAATGAGCCAAACAGATTATGTTGCGCTGTTGTAAAATAAAATTTGTTCCTCCTGAGATTCAAGAGCCCCCATAACAAATTAAAAACTTACTTATCGGAGTACATCCGTTATCAACACACTTTTTATATAATATAATATAATATAATATAATATAATATAATATAATATAATATAATATAATATAATATAATATAATATAATATAATATAATATAATATAATATAATATAATATAATTTATTTCAAGGGTTCAGAACCATAGTGGGCCAAGCGCCATTTACTGAATACGTAGAAAACAAGGGTTAAAATTAAGTTATTACCATAATTCAATGGAAACATATAACAAGTAAAATAAAGTATACGCATTAAATCTAAATGATGTCAATGTTCATTAAATTATGGTTGCATGTAATAACAATTAAGAAACATGTTAAAGGAATTGGCATTGCACCAAATGAGTGTCTCTGGATCAAAATGATCGCATTTTAATTATTTAAATACAATTTAAATTAAGTAACATATTAAACGATTTATCCTTCTATCAAACACGAATGCTCCCTGGGTCAAATGTCCTATTTTAATTATGTAATTACTTTATATTTATTTCTAACGGGTGCAGCGGAGAGCACGGGTACGGCTAGTAAATAAATAAATAAATAAATAATAATAATAAAGCGAAACAATTGAAGATTGGACATCAAGAAGGCTGTAGGCTATGTAAAAATAGAAAAACTGTACAAAGCAGGTACAACTAGTAATGCAATATCATATATTTTCTGCTCATCTACGAGAGAAGGTACGTTCTAAATAAAATTACAGTGGGACTGATCCTTCTTTCTTAGTGGAATAAGCCATGACATAGACTTTTTTTGTGGAAAAACTAATTTTCAAAGATCTTTCTTATGTCCAGTCTTCAATTATTTATTTAGCAGTGTATGAAACAAATAAATAATAAGATTCAACAAAATATGATTGAATTATAAGAACCTAAAGCTATGAAACAAGGAAATGGAACCATTTCTTATTAATGGAGAAAAAAACTCGCTTCGGCGCCGAGGATCGAACCCACGACCCCCAGTTCTACATACTGATTGCTCTAACCACTGAGCTACGCCAAAGTTCAACCCATCGCACCGGATCGAATCTTTCTCCATTAGTTCTTTTACCTTAGTGGCCTTACTCCATGTTCGACTGATAAATTGACATAAGTTACATTTTTAAAATGAAGAAGGCAAACTTACGAATTCTAAACGAGGCAGTAGAGCAAGTGACAGTTTCAAATACTTGGGTTGTTCTATAAGCAGTAACTTGAGCTGCTGCCAGAAAATCAAAAGGAGGATAGCAATGGCAAAGGAAGCTTTTAATGGAAAAAGGAGCATCTTCTGAGGACCTCTGGAAAATAACTAAGGAAGAGAATAGTGAAGTGCTTTGTGTGAAGTGTAGCATTGTATGGGGCAGAAACATGGATATTACGACGAAATAGAGAGAAAAGAATAGAATCTTTTGAAATGTGGATATGGAGAAGAATGAAGTGTGTGAAGTGGACAGACAGAATAAGAAATGAAGCTGTGACGGAATGAGTGGGTGAAGAATGAATGATGCTGAAACTGATCAGAAAGAGAAAAAGGAATTGGTTGGGTCACTGCTGAGAATAAACTGCTTACTGAAGGATGCACTGGAAGGAATGGTGAACGGGAGAAGAGTTCGGGGCAGAAGAAGGCATCAGATGATAGAAGACATTAAGATATGTATGTGGATTTATTTTAGTAGATTATTTTACGACGCTTTATCAACATCTTAGGTTATTTAGCGTCTGAATGAGATGAAGGTGATAATGCCGGTGAAATGAGTCCGGGGTCCAGCACCGAAAGTTACCCAGCATTTGCTCATATTGGGTTGAGGAAAAACCCCGGAAAAAATCTCAACCGGGTAACTTGCCCCGACCGGGAATCGAACCCGGGCCACCTGGTTTCGCGGCCAGACGCGCTGACCGTTACTCCACAGGCGTGGACATATGTGGATCATATGCGGACACTATGAGAAAGGCAGCAAATAGGAACGATTGGAGAATGCTGGGTTTGCAGTGAAAGACATGAACATGGATAGAACACTATGTATGTATGTATGTATGTATGTATGTATGTACTATGTATGTATGTATGTATGTATGTATGTATGTATGTATGTATGTATGTATGTATGTATTTTAAGTCAACAGTCATCACACAAGGAGAGCTCTATGAATAAGAAATAGTAACCATCATAGATTTTTATAGGACCAAAAAATTAATCTTTACATAAGTAAATGGAAGCTTAGAATCTACCATTATATCTATAACAATCGGTGCTCTGGAAACAAAACGTAAGACTCCAAATATTACAGTGATGAAATATTAGCATCATTTATAGACGAATGGAAGGAAGCTCTGGAATTCTGTGCAAGCGATATGGCTTCACTCTATCATTTACTACATTAATTTTCATGATATAATAAAATACGCAACTACAATAAGGATAAACATAACTTCAAAACTGTATTGCCGACGTGATTATGAATTCAAAAAATGTGGACCATGTATAAATTGCAGCCACACACAATAGCAATCGATACCATGAACCATAAACAAAGGACCGTACTTTCCACCAGGGCAGTAAGTGATAGAGGTCATATTATCAATCCGATGCTCGCAAATCATCTTTGATTTAACGTTGTGCGATAGTTTTGGGATTTTGCAATCCGTCACACACGTAGAATTGTCCAAAACCTGGGAGCTATGAATCGGCTCATCATCAGAATAAAATAAGAAAAAGCGAACATGTGTGTTGGATCCGTTATCAAGACCGTACACTTCTTTTTTCCTATGTTCCTGACAATGGAGCCGACACGCTCTGCATCTATTACGTGATGCAAACAAAAACATCTGGCACCAGATATTGAAAGCTCAGCTCCGGAAACAGAATTCACACTGAGACCGGCAATGTAAATTTCCACGTGACCTAAGAAAAACATGGAATTACGAGATAAACTAACAATTTTAAATCACAAGGTTGTGAAACCTAAAAGCTGCAATCACACCAGTATAGTAATAACACGTTTTCTTTTTTTTCAACTAATCGGTGCTCTAGGAACAATATTCGAAGAATTCACATATAGGAACTACACCAGTTAACCAACCATGGGTAAGTAACTGGTTGTAAATCACTTCAGGAAAAAATTATACAAAGACGGACAGTGTGAACTTGAGGTATTATGATCTAAGATATAGGATGATGTGTCGCTGTCTAAAATCGTATAGGATTTGTCTGAGACGACGAGGACGATGATGATAATGATAATGATGATGATAAATTGTTAAAGATTTCTTATCTGGAGAGAATATCAGATGATAAGGTCTAAAACTTGGAGCTGAATTAATATTATATTATATTATTTATTTATTTATTTATTTATTTATTTATTTATTTATTTATTTATTTACTCACTCACTCACTCACTCACTCACTCACTCACTCACTCACTCACTCACTCACTCATTTATTTATTTTACTTATTGGCCGGCTAGCTCAGCTGGTAGAGCAGCTGGCTACGGACTGGAAGGTCCGGGGTTCGATCCCAGGTGGTGACAGGATTTTTTTCTCGTTGCCAAACTTTCAGGACGGCCCCGAGGTTCACTCAGCCTCCTGTAAAATTGAGTACCGGGTCTTTCCCGGGGTAAAAGGCGGTCAGAGCGTGGTGCCAACCACACCACCTCATTCTAGTGTCGAGGTCATGGAAAGCAAGGGGCTCTACCTCCATGCCCCCCAAGTGCTTTCATGGCATGTTACGGGGATACCTTTACCTTTTTTTACTTAAATATATTAACGTCCTAACCAACAGTGATTGTCCAATATTAGTTTAGTATAAGGGTTACAATAATATTGCAACACTATTAATGAAGATAATCAAAATAATAACAGTAGTAGACTAATATTTACATTCGATATTTTACAATCATGCAAATTCTGAGTTTATAATTTAAATGGCTAAAATTATTCTCTATGAAAGTTGGCAGTTTTAATGCAACTCGAGACCGGGGAAAGAGATTATTAATTTTAGAGTTTCTTCTAGAAACGTTTATAATTTGTCATACCTTTCGTAGGAAGACGGACGTTAACGTTGTTTATGAAAGATTCACATGTTGTATGACCTTTGAAGTCCTTGGATAAAAATAGGACACCAAGGTCTTAGCGTCTAGAATATAAATAAAATTGTGGCATTTAAAACAATCATATATCTTCTTTCGTAACTATTCTTGGAGTCAGTGGGCAGAAATCTATATGAATATGCGTTGGATACTTTCAAATTTAGCCGAATGTGGTTTTAACAGAATTCGCGACTACAGATTAAGTTTCGATGTCGCTAACACAAAGTAAAGAATCAGGAGTAAATCAGGCCTTGAGAATGAGTAAGTTGTATGTATTGAACGTGTTAAACCTAACATTCTAATTGAATAATTACATGCTTGAGAAAATAAAGGTAACCGTCAAGAATTACTCAAAGATTTTTAGGTACGATTTATTCTACTCATTTTATTATTATTTAAGTTATAATTGAATTTGAGTGAAACAGATTTCCTTGAAAAGTATTTGAAATTATTCTTGAAAACATTAATTTTCATGCCGTTCATTGGAAACAATAATAATAATAATAATAATAATAATAATAATAATAATAATAATAATAATAATAAATTAATATTAAGGCAACTTCTACTGAAGTTACTTGCTGAGATTTGATAAAACCAGCATTAAATTTTAAGTCGTGCGGCTGGGATGGGATAAAACAGTTGCATGAGATATCAAATAAAACAAACAGTAGACAAGAAATCGCTATGAAAGAGACATTTCTCTCATTGGACTCGCTAGATTTGTAAGAAGAACTAAAACTTTCCTAGATTACTATTTTTCGTAACATTTACACCATGGCTATGAAACACTGTTTACTAATGAATGCCCTTGAACTGTTTCACCTTCACCAAAGAGAATGCTGGGTGGTCCATAGAAATATGATAAGTGGCAAGTCTAAAGTATAAAGCACTCATTGACTTAATTTCGTGGCATGTTAGTAATAAATTCAAAGCTAAAAATAAACTATGCTATAAATGTCCAGAGACGAAGCACAAGACGCGAACTTTTGAACTGGATGCTTGATGTTGTAGCCTGCTGTGCTCCAACCACGAGAAAGTCTCTGCGGAATGAAACGAAGCGGGGTAATGCTGTGAATGAATGTTGATATCATAAGGTGTCATAAGGTCACACACGTGGGTACTCGTATCTCTATTGGCTCGCTCTCACAGCACAAACAATAACATTGTTACACACATATTTATACTACCGTAGTTACAAAATTAGGTCACTGTTAATCTCCTGGTCTTTTAATCCCTCCATATAGGATATAACATATGCAGGAGAGCGCATGGTTTTTAAACTGACGGTATAACGATAATATTATCTATCTACTTCGCTCCAATAGATGACGCAATAGTAAGCACATTCCTTTCACTGTTGATCTCCTGGTTGGAGAACAGTAGGCCTACTCCAGCTATGAAAGATACTGAAAGATGAAGAATGCACGTTCTTTATGAATCCACATTCTTAAGCATTGAGAACGGGTTATTTTTAAAGTATTGCTTATTAATATACGTATATTATAACTGCAGCAATGAGGAAGTAGAACAAGTGGGCAGATACATTCTGTCTTTTAAGTTTCGTTACTCATTGCTGTGGTGGCATCCGTTATTGCCAAGAATTGACAACAGATTAATGGCAAGCTTACATATATAATTTTGTCTTTGTACTCCTTCTTTAGCATAATCTCATAATCACTATCGACAGTCCTATTTATATGCTGGTTCTAGTAGACATATAGACATATAAAAAAGTCATTAAAGTTTCCCTTCTGCACTGAAAGATACGTAGAAAGTACCTCTGATGTGGCTGAATTTATCTAAATTTATCTAATACTAGGAGTGTACTATAACTAGTAACATGAGCTGTTGCCAGCAAGCCAAAGGAGAATAGTAGGCTAATAAATCATTGCAAAGGAGGCTTACTTACTTACTTACAAATGGCTTTAAAGGAACCCTCAGGTTCATTGCCGCTCTCACGTAAACCCGCCATCGGTCCCTATCCTGTGCAAGATTAATCCAGTCTTTATCATCATATCCCACCTCACTCAAATCTATTTTAATATTATCCTCTCGTCTACGTCTCGGCCTCCCCAAAAGTCTTTTTCCTTCCGGTCTCCCAACTAACACTCTATATGCATTTCTGGATTCGCTCATACGTGCGAAGGAGGCTTTTAATAGAAAGAGAAGCGGACCTCTGGAAAAAATACTAAGGCAGAGACTAGTGAAGTGCTTCGTGTGGAGTGTGACAGAAATGTGAACATTACGACGAAGTGAAGAGAAACGACTAGAAGTATTTGAAATGTTGATAGTGAGAAGGATGGAGCGTGTGAAATAGACAAACAGAATAAGAAATGAATCTGTGAAGAAAGAATAAGAGTGAAACTGATCAGGAAGAGGAAAAGGAATTGACTAGATCACTGTCTGAGAAGCAACTAACTACTGAAGGATGCACTGAAAGGAATGGTGAACGGGAAAAGAGTTCGGGTCAGAAGAAGATATCAGATGATAGACAATATTAAGATATGTGAATCGTATGCGAAGACTAAGAGGAAGACGGAAAATAGGAAAGATTTGAGAATGCTGGATTTGTAGGGAAAGGTCTGCTCTTAGGGAGAACATTGTGAATGCAGCATAGAGATTTGTTGCGGTTGTCCCGCTTTTCTGATGAATGATGGTGGTAATGCTGAGGTGAGGTTAGTCTTATTACTAAGTCAGTTAATTAACGGCATTGTGTAACTACTAAGTTATTTACACAGCGAGATGCTATTTAGTAAGGTGAGGCGGTTGATTCGTCATCGGAGTACCTGACATTCGCCCTATCCAGGTTGGCGATAGAATAGTTGTAACGTAAAAATTTGAGACTCCTTGATCATGTGGATAGCATGACAGAAAATCATCACCTACAGCAACCAAAATAAAAACATGTATACACATACATAGAACATGTTAAACCACAGAAAGAAGATGTTAAGTCAGTTTTCAAAAAATTTGCTTGGGAGCATTTTTTAACTTTAATACACTGTCATGACATTATTAATTTACATACCATTTAGTTTATATCAACATAATTGGAAAGAACATGTAAATAGAATGCCAACAACAAGTATAATGAGAGCAGCCATGAATTATAATCCATCAGGAAGGAGATCATTAGGAAGACCAGTAAAACGTTGGCGAGATCAATTTTAATGGAGGCGGAACAGGCCGAAAGGCCTAAACCTTGATGATGATGATGATGATGATGATGATGATGATGATGATGATGATGATGATGACCATTTAGTTTAAGATAACCGTGTTACAATGCAAGCTTTTTGTCATTATGATTTACTAGAAACATAGTTCACTTTGTGAGCTACCAGATGGTACCAAAAACAAAAAATAAAAAAGTGAATTAGCGCGTTCTTTTCGTGGATCCTTCGTACGTAATAAAGTATTTTTATTTGTATGATTTAAAACAAACAAGAGGAAATCAAAATAATTAAATAATTTTTAAAAAGTATTCTCTTATTAATACTTACGATGCTGTCTGTGTAACATGTGAGAGGAGCAAAGATTTAAATAAAAGATAGAAAACGTGAATTGGCAAACATATCAAGTTCATTGAAGTAAATTGTTCAGGATACTATATATTTTTCTAAATTATAGACATCACCTCAAAGAATTTGAGTGACCACAAGGGTCCTGAATACAATAAACATGTACAATATGATGTGATGTGATACATTAAAGAAAAAAGAAAGTTAATTTTTGAAGGCAAATATAAGTGGATTAATTGAAATAGAGATGATGATGTAATATTTGAAGAGAATCCTTGATAATATTTATAAGAATAGACATTTCATAATCAAAAGGAATGTGAAGTTCCTTAAGATAATTCCATGTGAATTTTGTAATTGAACCTCTACTGCCAAACAGCAAACCAATGACAGACCATTGTTTAAGAGGGACGTTGTACTTTTGAGAAAGATACGGCAGACAAGGTTCATATATAGACTTCTTCTCAATATCAACTTTGGTGGCCTGATTTAGGTTTCTTTCGAAACGGATAGTAGGGTCAAGAACAAGAGCCCGTTTTAAGCGTCCCTTGATAGCAATGTCTGCCCGTCTAAAAGAACTACATAGGCTTGCCATATAAGAAAAATATTGAAATATTTGTATTCAAATCCACAGGCTTAGAGTCGGATTCGGGGTATTCTTTTTTAAAGGATGGTAACGTATGCAAGACACAACATATGTCGGGTAAAAAGTCAATTTTGAAGTTGGGATGTTTGCCAATTGAGGTCTTCAATTACAGGTAAGCCTATATGTTAGAAAATATGTACATCTTTGTAACAGAAACTTTAAAAGGGGAATTGTAACAGAATGAAATTATAAACATTTTGTAATAAAGTTCCGAAAGTTAAGTATATGTTGATCAGCAATATCAGCAGGGGATATTTCTTTATAAAGAAAAACAATCTCTTCTGAAAGGTTGAAGTTTTTTCGTCTTTCAATGAATATCCTGATGCAAGCATTTTTTTTTTCCTACAAATTTTGAAATATCTCGTAATTGTTGGACATCGATTTTTTCACCTTTGTCTTTTAAATTAATAATAAAAAAGCGCAAATTAATATGAAAACTATAAAACTGAAAAATCTAAAAAATCTAAGAAAATGCAGTGACACACGAATATTTAGAACATACCTAGTAGATTTAAACATAAGGCAAGGATTATGAAGTTTGTTACATAAAACTTAGTAGGAAATCTTAATAAAAAAAATGGGAAATGCCACGGATTCTAATGTAGATACAACATTTACCTATCCACTATTCAAAAAAGGGATAACAAAAAATATGAAATGAGACATCTATTGAGGACAGAATGGGACTCCCTTTAAACCCATAAAATGATGATGATGATGATGATGATGATGATGATGATGATGATGATGATGATGTACATATTTTATGTACACAACTCGTCTTAGATTCATAGTGATGTTTTACTTGAATATACACGAAAATTAAATCATATTTGTCTCACATACATTAAACTGCATAAAATAATATACAGAGTAAACAGCATTCCGTCACTTTGTTTCAGCATGTTTATTTTTCGTCTAGAATGAGTAGCAACTAGAGAGAAGCTGTCTA
This sequence comes from Periplaneta americana, assembly GCF_040183065.1. Lineage (NCBI taxonomy): Eukaryota > Metazoa > Arthropoda > Insecta > Blattodea > Blattidae > Periplaneta > Periplaneta americana. The sequence goes on from NC_091121.1 coordinate 88,773,712, forward strand.
ACAACTCACAGAACCAGTGTAGCACTTCATCCCTGACAGCGAAAGCAGTTTTGGCGTCAACTGTACGAGAAGGTTGTGACATCGGTGCAGTATGAATAATGTACTCACATGTAGACAAGCGTAGCTCCATGTTGAGAGGCTTCATCTCAGCTGACTGCATGAATGGAGCAGGACCCACCATCACACAATCTGCAGGCTGTCTATCGTGATAAAACCAATTTCCACCAATCGAGTGTGAAGCACAGGGAGGACGGTCCGCCGCCTGGGTTGGCAGCGCGTCCTGTGTCCGTTATTGATTTTCACCCAGGCCGTTGCTGCAACGCCCTTGAATCGCTCGAGTAATGTATGATTATATTTTACTGTTCGCCCCCGTCACTTTCTGAAGGAATGACGATCGGGTTAGCACTTCGGCCAACTGATAACGGCTCGAGTTATCTTGGATTCGAGACCTGGGTTCGTGCTGAAGAATCTGGGTTAGTAGTGGGTCTAGATAACGATCCGCCAGCAGTGTTGTAGAAGGCGCTGGTGTGGCGAGATAGTTGCCTAGCAACGTTCACACTTTGCAGTCATTTGTTTCGCACTTCGGCTACAGTTTTCTACGTAAAATTTTGTTGTAATGTTATGCACTAAACTTCAGTCCATCATAGGATTATCATCCGTCCGACAAAAGGAGGACATGTGCTCTATTTTAATCATTTTATACTGTCCGACAGGCATTTAAAGAAATTGAAATATCCGGAATTTCGCATTTTCAACTAGAATTAATATGAATATTGAATAATATGCGATATTATGCGTAGAATATTTAAATAAATGCTGAAAACCTATGAAAGAATTTAACTGCTTTCAATGGTTGAAGCTGGAGCACATAAAAAAACAAAATATGATGACCTATTGACATGCATTGGATTCTTACACTCTAAAAATGTCACTATTCATGATTCTAAGGTATTTTATCAATTTTATTCTGCAATGTACAAAGATATGCCAATGAAGTTAATTTTGACAAAGGTTTAAGTTTAGATAAACAATGGTGCAAATTCTTCAATTCCAATAGTTCTGCGAGCACTGAAACTTTCTCAGAAAACTTAAAAATATGTCAATTCTATTTATTTATCACAAGTCACAATGGAAGTGCTGAGAGAGTATTTTCCCTGATATCTGCTCAGTGGACAAAAGAACGAAATCGCATGCTAACGGAGACAGTCAGAGGTAAAATATAATTTCAAGGACATGTCCTGTGAACAGTTACATAGTTATTTGTTACAAGATATAAGTTGGTTTCTTCAGGCTCTTGTGCACAAAAAGAACCTCCACCGATAAGTAAGGTACAGATGTAATACTGATTCAGCAACTAGCGAGAAAACTAAGGCGAGCCATTGTTTTTATCTTTAATTTTGTTCATACCAATTTTTAAAAAGTCCTCCTTTTCAGAAATGTCCTCTTATTTTAGATTCTATGTCCTCCTATAGAATTTCTTCTCATAGTAACCCTAGTCCATCGTCACTTTCTGAATTTTGATTTTTAATAAACGCCAACATATTATATTTATTAATATTTATACAGTGAAATCTCTCTAACCTGAACACGAATGGGTCAATAAAAAAATTGTCCAACCTAACGGGGTGTACAAGGAAGACGGAAGTAGATATTTTTTTAACATTGGATAGGAAATTACTGTACATAATGTTAAGGAACTACAGTATTCAAACACTTTGTCATTTGGATTCGTCATCAACAGTTTTGCAAATTCTTTTTCTTTTCCCACTACAATTTTCTTTCCATGAATTTGATATTGACGTCCTATTATTGCTAATGTTTGAACCTATTGATTTATAAATTTCAAACTCCGCTGAACTTTTCCTACAACTAATACCATAACGCAAACGATCAATAACTTCTTTCTTACTTTCAGTGGTTAATTTTACCAATTTACGCTTACTCATTCAGGCACTATACAAACTGCAGAAAGTGATCCTCACAGGTAAAAACCTCAGCAGAGACTGATTTCTACACTGCAGGCCTATTTAAATGATTTCTCTTCATAAAGATTACTGTTATGAAAAATAATGCCACTTCACTCCACACTCAAATTTAGTCACATTACAGTTACATGAAGGATAAAGTGGGTAATTCCAAGAAAATAGAAAGAGGTTCACAGTTGCTGTACTGTACAAGGAAAACACACTCTCATTTCACTGGGCTGATATTCTTGTAAAATACAAGGGTTCAATGAATAAAAATTGACTTACAACTTTACAATGGTGTTCATTATTCTTATGCAGATGACACAGTTTTACTTTTTGGTGGAAAAACCTGGTGTGATGCATATAATAATTCAAATAATGGATTTAAATTAATAAAAAAAAGTGGTTTGACATAAATTATCTTCCTATCAACAAAAATATCAATTCTCATTATCTGAAAAATGTAATAAATCTCCTACATCTATATTAAGTATTAAATTACATACCTCTATCTGTTACCTTAGTATAGTGTAAATGTCCGATAATTAAGGAGTCCTCTGGAGTTAAGTATTTAGGCATAATTTTCGAAAATCTTTTGAAATGGAGCCAACACATTAATTACGTTTGTAATGAATTACGTAAAATAATATATTATTTTGTTTTATTGAGGAATTACTTGTCAATACGTTTATTACACACAATATACTTAACTTTATTTGAATCGGTAATTATGTATGGAATTATAGGATGGGGTAGCTTATTTAAATTCAGTTTTAATCCACTTTATTTATTACAGAATAAAATAATTAAAATATATATTCATAAACCTCTTGATTTTCCATCTCAAAAATTGTTTTTACACTTTAATGTTCTTAAAATAAGACAAATTTATTATATTGTATTAGTAAAATTCACACGAGTACATAAAAATCGAAATAATTTTGAATTGTATTGTCATAGTTATGAAACAAAACTTATGATGAATTCTTTAAGATTGTTTGAACCAAAATACAACACTGCTACAATTTTTAATCTTAGTAGTAATCTAGGCACAAGAATATGTAACAAATTTACATTTAAATATCCTAATCTTGTCAATTCTAATAGTTCTAGTATTAAATTTAAAAAGTTGTGTATAGATTTTATAAAACTTGAAAAATTGTAAATTTAAATTTATATATATTCTTATTGCGTAGTAGACATAACACAAATTGTATTACACACTTCTTAATTTCAATTCAGGAATCCGCCCCTGAGCAAGAGTTCTACTCTTTGAGGGGCGAGCTAAAGTTTTTCTGTTTATATTACATTTTATGTTACAATTATTAGCAAAATAAATAAATAAATAAATAAATAAATAAATAAATAAATAAATAAATAAATAAATAAATAAATAAATAAATAAATAAATAAATAAATAAATAAATAAATAAAAATAAATAAATAAATAAATAAAAATAAATAAATAGGTAGAACAAATACACAATAGACCAAGAGGATACTCCAAGATATTATTATTATTATTATTATTAATGTTACAAAGTATCTTTGTAAATATTATTGCTTGTGTATAATTGAACCTAAAAATAATATTACGTTTCTATACTCTAGAGACGATAATGTGATGTATTGTAACCAACGTAATATTTACGTTTGTCCTTTAGGCGAACATTAATTTTTTTTCTTGCTCGGCCTTTACGTATTGCTTCAATTAACATGATGTGTGTAAGAGGGTAGAGGACTACCTTGCCAGCTACTTTGTAAACACTGTATTATTCTGTGTGTACTTAACTTCAGAGTAAATGTACCTCAACTTCGAAGTCAACACGCCCTGTCCGAGAAAGAATGTCCGATGCGGCATGCTGCCGGTCTTTAGGATACACTGAGGCTGGGCAGTTCCGTTGGGAGAGCAAATGTCGAAGGACTGAAAGTTACCAGTTCAATCCCAGATGTGACGGGATATTTTTCGTTAACGGAATTTTCAGAGCGAGTCCCGCATAGCCTCTGTCAAATTCAATACAGCGCACAATGATACTTTTACGCTATCTGGCCGCGCAAAATTCGATTCAGTTTTAAAATTATGTAGAAACAATAAAAATAACAATTTGTACATATGTTAAGCATTTTCCGTATCCATATCGACATGATTCGAATTCAATTTAAGCTTAATATTAACTCAGTCACAGACATATAGGTATTCTATAGGTAACAACACTGTAGGACTTCAGGTCTTTATCACTGCATGTATGAAATATATAAGTAAAATGCATGGAAGAAATCAGTTACATTACAATTTTTATTTTAATTGCACTCTTAACTTCACACATGACATAATATGTCAATAAAAACACTACATGGTTATTTTTATGTTAATCAAATAAGATTTTCACTACAATCAGTAAGTACATTTTCTTTCCATACAGAGTAGTGGGAGCCTCAAATTTTAACAACAAAATACAGAGTGAGTGAAAAGTCTGGAACCATATAAATATCTTCCATATGCTTGATTTTCGATTATTATAGGTGTTAACAGTATTTATAACACCAAATTCTGTGACAGTGACACATTCGATTCTAGCCCTCAGCTATCTCAAAAGCCGCCATTTTAAATGCAACTTTGAAATTTTAAATGTAAAGGAGTTCATGTAGGTACTTAAAATCATGTGCAATTTTCTGAGAAAAACAATGGTGCAACCCGTTTCGAAATATCTCTAATCGTTTTCAAGTTATTTAAAAATAACTGTAATAATGACACAAACATTAGTTACTGCACCTACAGATATTTTATAACATGGTACAGTACTAAGGAGGCTTTGGAAGATGTATTTTTATGCAATTCTGGTAATTAAGTTTTCTTGATTTACTGTTTGGTTAACCTGTGACAGTTTCAATGCATTGTTGTGATTATTTGAAGATTTCTTGTAACAAATTTCTTTATTTTCATGATCACATTATCGAAAGAGGAAACAATTGATATCATTCTTTATCCTGGTAGGTTAAGCCACAGAAATGTTGTAGCAGACTGGACGAACAGTTTCCTGGACATTGGATTGGTCGACGTGGACCAATAAAATGGCTGGCCAGGTCTTCAGATTTGACACCCCTTGATTTTTTTTCTTTTGGGGTTTGGGATACGATAAGAAATACCATACTTCTGACTTCTTTTACAATGCAAGAGCTACACAAATAAACATAACTATAACAAATCTCGTGTCCTTGGATATTATAGTAATTGAAAACTCCATAAAACATGAAAATATGTGATCACTGTACAGCGTACCTCTCAGAAATAGAAGGCGATTGGAGCTTGGTGCCGATCACACCTAAACCTAGTGCGGAGGACATGAAAATACGAGCCCCATCTCCATGCCAACCATGCGTCTTTTCTTTATTTTAGCAGACAGTTTAAAATCATAACCATTTTTTCTTAGATCGTGAATATCTTTGTTATTCTTTAGAAATCGGAATGTGCTGATATAACTTATTATTTTTATTGTCTCTTAGTTTAAGCCTACTCATATTTGAGTGATATTATTCTCTGTGAAGCAGTGAGGCGGAAGGTTATATTGCAGAACATTTGGACCTATAACTTTGAATAATTAATTCACACCTGCGAAACAAGCCTGTAATATTCAAAACAATCGGGGTGGGAAGACTAATTTTATTGGGGACAGAATGGATCGGATGACTAAATCATAATTTTTGGGATGAAGAAGTTGATGATAATTGTACTGAATTTTTTGCCGATGTAACGGAGTGAAATAATTCATTTAAATTCAACCATTCAAGGTCATCTATCACACGAATATTGTCAATTTTATACTGTCACTTTTGTCTTCTCATTGATGATTCACAATTGCTTTCAGTTTGGTAGGCTACATAAATACTGTAGTTATTTACACCGTGTCCGAAATGAAACCTACCGATAAAGATACTAAATAATTTATTCTTTAATTATGACACACTAAAACAAGTTAGGGGAAAATATTAATCAACTCAACAAATTTATATCACCATCAGTAAATCTCAACATGTCCCCCTCTAGTAGCAAGTCACACATCTAACCTGTATTCAATCTCTCTCCAGGCATTGTGTAACATCTACGGAGTTACAGATCTTACTGCGTCGATAATCCTTTGACGTAACACATAAAGGTTATACACTCTGGTGTTGCAGACACGGTCTTTCACGAATCTCCAAAGAAAAAGGTCCAATGGTGTAAGATCAGGAGATCGTGGGGGCCATGAAATAGGATCACCACGACCAATCCATCGTCCCGAGAAATGATTTTGTAAAGTTTCAACGACTGGTCCCCAATAATGAGGGGGCACTCCGTCTTGCTGGAAGGTGAACCTCTCTAGAATCTGGGGTAGCGCAAAAATTTTCAAGCATATCGAGATATACCGCACCATTCACTGTGTTCTCTATGAAGAAAAAGATCCGATCATTTCTGAACTGGTTAATCCACACCAATCATTTAACTTTGGAGAGTTATGTTCATGTTCAAAAAAACACGATTCTCAGAACCCCAGAACCTGCAATTGTGGCGATTAACATAGCCATAGCCTATACATGAAACGTTGCCGTCACCATGTCGCTGAAAGTCCCCATTTTCTAGCCAATGTTTGTGCTATTGAACAATGGTGTGCCTATCAAGAACTGCACTGCCGTATTTTTCACGAAATCTCCGCTGAACTGTAACCGGAAACTTAAACTCTGGTAACCAGTAACAGCACTGCACTTTTTCGTGGGGTGTGAATGGAGTCATTTTGGGAAACAATTGTGTATACACAGCAATAGGAATAACAGGTTCGCCAATTTCGCGACATAAAAACCTGTTGAGTTTCTCTATATTTTGGTGCAAGCTGGCCGTATGTAACTTTTATGGATGTTTAGTTAGTTCATTTCTTTATCGGTAGGTTTCATTTCGGACACGCTGTAGAATGTTCGGAAAACATAGTATGTCCATACAATTCAGTGAGAAACACCAAAACCTAATTAACAAGAAACTCAGAAATAAGCAATTAACATATAAATTTCCTGAGCAACAAGTAGGCCTACATCCAACAAATTTGCTTTTATAGAATACTACTTCCATAATAATTCTACATTTAATTAAATGTTAATTATTTTTAAATGTCATTGTCTTTGTAGTAGAAATTAATATTTGCATTAGTCCGTTGTTTCTGTCATTCATGCAATTAACATTAAGAGGCTCTGAGCATATTTCTAAATAAATAACATAGTAGGACGCTATCATACGATGCGACTGAAATATCTTACCCAATAATGAAATGCATTACTATCTTTACTGTATTTGATTGAATAGTTATTTATTATCCTTTTCGTAAAATATTCTGTTAAATATCACTGAGGTTTTAATTTCCTTTGCACATATTCGTGAATTTATCGACATTATGAAAACCTCTTGTAATATTATTGCCTGTGATAATAATAATTATTATGTTAGTTTGTTTTGTAATTTATTCAGATTTAATTCTTATACTCTCGTTTTATTATTGTTTCAGATGCCATTATTCATGAATTTCACTGCAATTTCTTCTTTGAGCGGTAAGTAAATGAATATTCAGGATGAAATGAAACCCTATGATACTGTATATCTGGACCTTCACATCATATGAGGAAAATTACACACTACATATTATGTAAATATTTTCTTAGAGCAACTAAAGATAGAAAACTGGTAATCATTATTGGCAGAAGCATATGTGCGTAAAAATTAGACAATAAAGCAAGAGTGTAATATTCAGGCAGTTGCGGTACGCTAGCATGAGTTACGTTAAACGACACTCAGGGTCTCAATTGAACGCTCTATGGGGAAAGTGATTATTTACTTTCATAGATAGAAAATGGAGTACAGCGTTTCCTTTGTGTGAGAGTTGTAATCGCTAGAGCTAGGAAGTTGGTACCGAAACGATTAAGTTGTGTGAGCTTGGACTATATCTCTACCGAATGAAAATAGTAACGTAGCTCTAAACTTCAACAAACCAGCAAAACAAGCATGTACAATCGGGTGGTAACCTTCGTAATTTTCACTCTAAAATAATTTACGCATACGTATATAAAAGTAGGAAATAGTGATACGTCCCTAGACTTGTTATAAAACTTAATAATGTACATTTTCATTTCATCGAAACAAATACTCCTATGTTCAGAAAAACTACCCCATGTTCCCCTTAGAGGGATCGAGCAATAAATGCTTACTACTTAAAATCAGATAAAGATATCGTTGTGATTTACATCCGACAAGATAGAGAAACTGTTCAAGTTTATGCAAAAAAAGTTTGAAAACAGCTGCATGCGTAACTTTCGTTTGTTTGTTGATAGGGCACTAAAACAACCCTAGCGCCATTTTGTAGGAGAACACGCTGTGGTAAACATCAAGTGGACACCACAACAGAAAGTTCAGTGCGTGCTATGAATTGCGGAAGAACAATCTGTTACTCAAGTTATTGGACCATTCTTCTTCGTATAGGCTACAATTACAGGAAATATGTATCTGGACATCTTGCGGAACTTTGTTGTTGACCAACTTCCCCCAGGATCGGTTTTTCAACAGAATGGGGCCCCATCCCATTATCATCAACGGGTGCTTGAGTTCTTGGATGAAAAAATCCCCGATAGGTTGATCGGAAGACGAGGATCCCTTTCCTGACCACCCAGGTCACCCGATCTGACCCCTTGGACTTTTTTTCTTGTGCTTGTGAAGGAAGCAGAGCTAACACTTTGGAGGAACTGAAGCAACGCATCACAAATGTAGCTGTGCTAGTGATTCCATAAATGCTACACAACACTTGGCGGGAGGTTGAATACCGTTTAGATGTCTGTAGAGCAACTCAAGGCGCACACATCGAGTTGCATTGACCATTCTTCGAAGCTCGGAGAGTTTTTATATCAAGTTATGTAGAGAGGTATGTTAATAAACCATTATTTACACTTGAAATTATCGATTATTTCTCGATTCCTCCAAGCTGCACGGTGTATTTGTATGCGGAAAATTTTCGTTCTGCGTCACAAGAAGTGACTGGAGCAAATCTGAATTACGATAGAGTATTCCTTACTAGACTATATCATCAAGTGGACAATGACTTTGTGAATCTCATAGCACATCTTTTAAGTGGCACATCATATTAAACCATAATTCGTTTTAAGGATACTTTTCATATTTTCTTTAATGACTATAAGGACATCTGTGGATTGGTATACGTATACTTGAACAATATTATTCTTCCATATATTTCACGGCTTCTGTTATTTCCACATTTTTGTACTGCAGCAATATGATTGTTACAGGCAATTCATTTGTTTAAAGGCATATTTCAATACACAAACATTATATAGGGTTTGGCAGTGGGATATGGCGGTTTTTATAGCCCTATTGTGGCACACTCAGGATAAATTAAAAGAAAATACATATACTGGAAGTAATCTAGTGCAATGCAATTTATAAATGTCTGATTACTTTTTAAAAACTACATTTCGTAAGTAGCCTCCACGATAACAAATACATTCCTGCAATCTGCTATGAAAGTTCTGCATAACTCGCCCCAACAAAACAGGTTCGATGGCACTAATTTCGTTCCTTATGTTTTGTTTCAGCTGGATGATGGTGCGAGGCTTGTTGCGATACAACCTACTTTTCAGATAACCCCATAGGGAGTAATCAGCGCACACTGCTCATGGTTCAATTAACTGTCTGCGAAACATGTTTCCAGGACGAACAATTTCACGATTTGGAGATACTGCCTGGCCGCCAAGATCTCCTGACCTGACTACAGCTGATTACTTCCTATGGGGTTATCTCAAAAGTAGGTTGTATCGCAACAAGCCTCGCACCATCATCCAACTGAAACAAAACATAAGGATCGAAATTAGTCCCACCGAACCTGTTTTGATGGGGCGAGTTATGCAGAACTTTCATAGCAGATTACAGGAATGTATTCGTTGCCATAGAAGCTACTTACTAAATGTAGTTTTTAAAAAGTAATCAGACATTAATAAATTGCACTGTACTAGATTACTTCCAGTATATGTGTTTTCTTTTAATTCGTCCTGAGTGTCCCACAACAGGGCTATAAAAACCGTCATATCCCACTGCCGCACCCTATACATATGCCTAATCGATAAAGAATTATGTACACTTGACTTGGTTTTGAAGAAGATGGTTCATCTTAATTGCTGTATTTCCCATGTAAAAAGAGCTATTCCGGTGTTTTTCATAGCACAGTGTTCTGAACTACTATTCGTTTTATAGATTACATATCCAGTCACATAATTTCCAGTATAATATTTCTCCATTTGTAACTATGATTACATTTTTTTTTTAAGGGTTGCATTCAGTTTCTGTGATATAGGATTCAACTACTGTTATGTTGAAAACCCCTCCACTGCGAACGTTAGTAATGTTAGTAGATAATGAAACTGCTTCTCTACTATGCACATTATTGTAATGTAATGACTGGAGCCATCCACTATAATTGCAGATATATACTGTGAGTTGTTTACATGAACACAGTATAGTAAGTTAATGTAATAGATCCATATGCCGGCTGCACTCAACCTGAAAACAGTGTTTTGGTACGAATTACCTAAGACTAGTAAACACTCCTATAAAATTTATTTTAGATCGCCATTATTAAATATCATATTATTCAGTATAAAGATAGCGTAGGATTGCAACGTGAAGCCCTTCTGAATTCTTTCCGTAAGGATGAACGCATGTGATTTATTTCATTTTGTTTGCACAATAAAAACAACTCGTTCATTCTTAACCAATTTTTATGCCATTATGGTAGCGCTTGGGCAGAAAACCCAGTTACACGCGCACGGATTATTTACGTCCTTTCTGTTCTTGCACACTGCAGGAAACATTTACTGAAGTAGTGTAGTACGAAGAGCAAAGAGGGTACACCAGATACGAAAAGATGACAGCAATTATACTACAGAAAGGATGGTTTCCAAAATAGATTTTATTACCATTTATAGCATTCATATTAGTATACAGGGTTGTTTCCCATCTGTGATAATGAATTTGAATTACATCATGTGCGTCAGGAGTCAAACTACAGCTGAACTGTAGCGCGAGGTGACAGATCAGTAGTAAGTGGTCTCATAGAGTACACGGCGACTCAAAGCAGAAATTCCAAAGAAAATCGAGTCTTTTTGGGAGGGGTATATAAGAACCCTTTCCGATGCCATGTACAGTTTAAGTGAAAATAAAAGAAGCCTGCAATAAACCAGGTTTCGTTATTTCCAAGAAAGGCATCTTCTGTGTACTTAATAAGATTGGCAAAGCTCGAATGGAATTAATTTGTATCATCTCATGGGGTGCGGCGACTTGTGACGGGGGGGGGGTGGATTTACTTGCTTTTTCCACTCTGGATTTAATCCCATCCAAGCTTTGCCAGTCTTATTAGGTGCACACAAGATGCCTTTCTTGGAAATAAAGAAACCACAATTTTTGCAGGCTCTTATGATTTTCACGTAACTTTACTTGGCATCGGAAAGGGTTGTTATGTAGCCTACCCCTCCCTAAAAGGCTCGATTTTCTTGGGCATTGCTACTGTGATACACCGTGCACTCTGATTATGAAATCACTCACTACTGGTCTGTCACCTCTCGCCGCAATTCAGCTGTCGGTGTGATTCCTGACGCACATGATACCATTCAAATTCGTTATCTGAGATCGGAAACAATCCTGTAGTACCCGTATAAAGAGAAAATTAATCTGTATTTTAATAAAGAGCAAGGGGTATATTTTCCAGATTTTTGTGTCTGAAATTTTAACTATATTGTAATAAATTTTACGTTTAATGAGAAATTTCCCCTCCTTACCGGATATTTCAACGTTACGTAATAAACGAGTATGTAATCAGACTCAAGAAATACTGGTAACTCCGCCTAATTTATTTGAGACTGTTACAGCTTGTGTGTAACTAAGCTCACTGATACCTGCTTCCCCAGAGCTCGGATTTAATGTTTGTTTGAAACTGTTTTATCTCCTTCTCGGACATCATGTTACTGCAGTTATTCATTCACTGCCTCCTTATTTGGTAGAAATTTTGTTCATAAACAGTTCAGTAACATTTTTGTATTCTTTATTACACGATTCTTAGAATATTGTTGTTTTCCATGTAGTCGTAGATCGTACAAAAAAATGGATTGCCATTAAAATGCAGCAGTTAGTTAAAAAAAATAACATTTACACAAAATGACCATTTCATAGGTAAGCGCATTAGTTTAGTCATTAAGAAGTCTAGCGTTCGATAATCGTTGGAAATTATCCACAAAATTAACTTGATCATTCTTAATATCCCAATAAAAATGTTATAAGTCATAAAAATAGACCACAATACCACAACAAGTGATTAAAAAGAAATGTGTTTTCTTCTTATTACGTAGTGTAGAGCTTCCAACATCATGCGTGGCCATCGTCAAAATTCACAGTCATTCAAGGGTTTTCGCTATCGTGGCAGTGGAGAAAAGATGTTGCAACAGTGAAATAGTCCTCCGAAGAGTGCTGAATTAAACGGAAGTAGAAATACTGCACTTGTTCATTTGATTTTGGTCGTTGAACATTATGTTCCTAGTTTATATATACACATTTGTTTCATGTCACTCTTTGTAATGTGCAACTTGAACATGCGTGAAAGTCACGGTCATGGTTGTTAATCCGTCAAACACACGAGATGTTTGTTGGCAATAGGTATGTTGTCTCAAGTGCAAGTATGGCGCTTTAAGCACATGTTACGGGCCATTCACACTTTGTTCATCTACTGTCAAGCACAAGAAAAGCTCAAATATATGCTTTGGTTAAACCCCCCGAAATGCGGGAGAAAATCGTTTAAGAAGATGTTACTTGGTTAAATTTATAAGCTAATTTTGCACTTCAAGTCTTAGAGGAAACTTAGAGAAATTCTAAGAAAGAGATCTTTTCAGGCTTGGTGTCAACTGCCACATAAAGGGAAATGAGTGACTATATATGCTGAGTGCGCTGAAGCTTTCTTACAGTCTTATTTCTGCAAGATCCGTTCCTGGCAGATCCTTTAATACAACCCGTTGTAGGCATACTGACTGCAACGAGACAGAAACTATTGGTCACATATTGGGATTCTGCAGAAAAGCGAGCTGCTACGGAACAACAGATATCATTGAGTGAGGACAAGTATTGTAGAAGTCCTAAGACACCTTCATTGGGAGGTTCATGAAGAGGTTCACTGCATTTCGGCAGCAGATTCCAACAGGCGCGCGGACATCATAGCCATCGACAGGGTTAAGGATAAGGCCATGGTATTAGGTCCAACCATCCGCTTTGAGAGAAACCTCTCACAAGCGGACGAGGTCACGAAGGAAAAACAAGAAATATATTAATCATGCCTACCTTTCCTCTCTTCTAAATACAACATACCTGTTAATCGTCAAAGGTATGTTATTTGGAGCGAGAGGTTCCCTTCCACAGTCTACCTACCAACTATTAGTGAAATTAAAATTCCAAGTCTTTCAAATACAAAACATCTTATTACAAATTCTTAGGGAATCTTTACATATCATTTAATATAATCTATATTTTCAAGAAAGGTAATTTTATTAATATGACATTTTGGCATCAAGCGAATCCCAAATCCAAAATTTAGTATTTTTTTAATTAATCGACTTAAAAATATAACTGTTCTGTATTCTGAATCCTTGTGGTCACCCTCACTGGAGGGCTGATGATTTAATCAAATTCTTCTCTCTCGATTATAAAAGTGCAGTTTTAGTCTTTATTCATATTACACATATAAATGTAATTTACACTTAATACATTTCACTAATCTTAACATACTACCATAGCAGAACATAATAAGGTGCTAAACTGCGGTCAACACCATCTATCTTCGCCCGGCCGATGTAAGAAGTCCAGCGCCCGGTGTCGTAGGTAGTGAACATACGAACTACGTGATGGATAGATCATCCTGAGTTCTTCACTTATCCGTTAGTGTTAGGCAGTGGGATGAGAAGATAAGATGGAAACCAGAAACTTGAATAAAAAAAAAATCGAGGCAAATGTTCTGCACCTGGATGTGACATGTGTGTATATGCAGTGTATGTTAAACAGTTATGTTTGTGGACCTTGTTAAAACAGTATCGCTGAATGTATTGTAAAGTAGTAGATATTAATATAATAATTTCAATTATCTATCTAGTTTTTGCACACTTTTCCAATACACTGTACACTAAATATCCATAGAATACAATTTCAATTTTCTAACCTCTCGTTTTCTCTTCTGTCTCATTTTGGTTGTATTTAATAAGTTGTAATAGAAGGTAGTGTAAAATTGTATAATTTTCATCTTGGTATTGGCTCCAATATGAATTTTTAGTGCAAGATGAGAGAAATAAAAATTTAAATTATTTATTTCAATTTTAGTGGTTTCAGGAGGAGGGATGTTTTCTGTACGTAATTATAGTTTTAGCCACTTGTTGCGCTGCTAGATGCATAAAGTAATTAGGTATTCCTTTCACCACTTGCTGTGATACTAGATACATGGAGTAATTGGATATCCCGGACAAAAACAGGTGGCAGCAAGATCAATTTCTATATTAGCGCCACTAGCGTTTTGAAACGAGTAAGTGCATAACTTTATCATACTATTATTCACCCATGATACTGCTATAAGCTGATAATATAGCAATTATATAAACCAATGAGAACGACTGACAATGATCGGTGTATAAGTTATACCAACTTGGAAAGTAATATAATATAAAAATATCCAAAAGGAGAACTAGGGCAATGTCTCAATGTGGAAATTATTGTGGACGATCGAAAATTATAATACCAAACAAATCTTTTGAACAAAAATCTCACTTCGATTATTTTGAATGCAATTTAAGTTTTGGTACAGTACTGCGTCATTGCCTAATCCCTGTTATGAAGATGTTATACTGTATTTTACTAATATCCTGTTTTTTCATTGTGACGGAATAAAGTTGTAGAGAGAGAATTAAAAATTATGGCACAAAATTACAATACGATACGCATTACAACAGGGAATGTGAGACTGACTACTTCGTTTCGTTGCCTCTATGTCAACAAGGTGTTGTATGAGTGCACATGAAACTTCTTGTTTTGCTTGGTTGGTAATTTCTTCACGCATTTTGTGTCGCTTATGTTGCCACAAAACTTTTAGAATTTAAGGCATTTTAAAAGGATGTCGAGTAACAATTTTTTAAATATAAATAATTTGAAATTTAGATAATTATATAACATTGTTCACTTTATTTACTAAATTTGTTAATTTTTAATATACTGTAGAAATGGAATATCTTTCTGTTTTTGATTTCAAATTATGTACAGATCGTTATAGGTCATCCTCTATAGGAGCTAAAAGTACTAAGTCATCTGCAAAGCTACGGCTTTTTACTGAAAAGTACCAAAGCTAAGCAACATCTGTATCAGTAATCAAATACGATAGAGTATCGTTAATCCGAACTATGCTAATCCGAAAATTTGGTTAATCCGAACAAAATTATTTTAAGAAAAAACTAAATTTATTGTAATAGTACAAAGCAGCAAAAAATAAAAAATGTATAAATTCACTCAATTTCTTTTACTTTAAAAATTATGAAAATAACACATTCAAGGGTACTTACAGCAATTAGTGTTTTCTGTACATAATTTACACATCTGCCATGTTCATAAAATCAAGCAGGCAGGTAGTGATTCTAAAAATAGTAACAGGGTACTCCCACCATCGTCTCTCAGCGCCCGTGAATAGCATGCATTGCATTACAGGAAATATTTTGGTGAATCCGAAAATTTTGTAATCCGTATAGGTCTTGGTCCCAATTAGTTCGGATTAACGATACTCTACTGCATTATAAAGAATAAATGAATTCAGTTATCTTGGTTTTAAATATAATTTATGGCAGAATTGGTTATACGAGACAAAATTCTTAAATTTGATAAATCTATGGGTATCATCAACAACATTATGAAACCATCATTAGTCCAAAGACATACACGCCTCCGCCTCTATAAAATCTTGGCGAGACTTATTCTATTTTATGTCAGTGAGACTTGGACTATTCGGAGACGTGACGAAAATCGCATTACTGCCAGTGAAATGAAATTCATGCGTCGTACAGCAGGTTACACGAAAGGGGATAGGAAAAGAAATGAAGATGTCTTGAACGAGCTCCAAATGATACCTGTTCTGGATCAGATACGTACATCTACAGTATATCAAAGCAATTGACTCCAACATGTAAATCGAATGTCAAATGACAGAATACCAAAAGCAATCCTGAATTATAATCCAACAGGAAAAAGATCATTGGGACATCCTCAAAAACGATGGAAAGAAAACTTTGGTAGACAATAACAGTTCTTCAAAGGACTATAATCTCTGAGGGTGATGATGATATACTGTAGATAAATCTTACTATGACACGAATCTTGAGGGGAGAGGAGGGTTTTTGTATGGTGGAAAACCAGTGACTTAAAAAAAATTGCTTCAAAATGCATTTTGATATATGAGAAAAATATTACATGTAATTTAATATGCACATATGCCCTTGTCAGGTGCTGCTACGTTATTTTTAAAACTCTGGTGCACAGGATTTCCGAGGGAAAACAATGTTTAAATGTGGTGGTGGGAAGCCAGTAAATTTTAGGTGAAATTGCCTTAAAATAATCTTAGATAGGTATGTGAGAAATGTATTACATAAAATTGTATGCGCCTTTATGGTTTGATTAGCTACTGTGACCCCATTTATAAAACTCTGATGCATTAAGTGTCCCTTTGCAGCATATGGTTGTTCAGAAAAACCACAGTCTTCTTTATTTCTTTCTCTACAATTATAGCATAGATGTTCCACCATGCAACCACCCCTTGAGGATACATAGAGGTGCCATCTGTGTTTGAAATTGTGTGCAGAGTTAAAATTTTGAAAAAAAAAAAAAAAAAAATTGAGCGAAGCTTTGTTTTGATCCATGATATCAAAACATAAAGAATTACATTTGTGCCGCAAAGGATTAAATGTCACTAAACTTTGATTGCAATTTCCCGTAACTGTAATATTTTTTCTTATTCTCATACAGTATGTTACATATCTTCAGAACTATAACGCTGCACGCATAATATTTGTTGAAACACATCCTTTAATCTATGATGAAACTTTTATCAGTAATAGGAATGTATTATTTTGTTCCATTTGCACAATGTGTTTCTAAAAATTCATTCTTATAATGTATTTTTTTATTTCGGAAAACATATTATGTGTCTTTCACGTGTTAAATTTTATATTACCTTGTTAACATGCTATTGACCATCTTCAGAACTGGTTGTTGATGGTCTTGGCGCCTTTTGTTTTGTTTCATGAGGGGGTGTGTTTGTGTAGTGTAATGTGGAGTCAAAGAATTTGTGTGTTCTGAAACTGAATTGAATGTTTTGCGCCAAGACCAGCAACAACCAGTTCGGAAGATGGCCAATAGCAGGCTGATACATGTTAAAAAGATAATACTTACTTACTGGCTTTTAAGGAACCTGGAGGTTCACTGCCGCCCTCACATAAGCCCCCCATTGGTCCCTATCCTGAGTAAGATTAATCCAGTCTCTACCATCATATCCCACCTCCCTCAAATCCATTTTAATATTATCTTCCCATCTACGTCTCGGCCTCCCCAAAGGTCTTTTTCCCTCCGGCCTCCCAACTAACACTCTATATGCATTTCTGGATTCGCCCATACGTGCTACATGTCCTGCCCATCTCAAACGTCTGGATTTTATGTTCCTAATTATGTCGGGTGAAGAATACAATGCGTGCAACTCTGCGTTGTGTAACTTTCTCCATTCTCCTGTAACTTCATCCCTCTTAGCCCCAAATATTTTCCTAAGAACCTCATTCTCAAACACCCTTAATCTCTGTTCCTCTCTCAAAGTGAGAGTCCAAGTTTCACAACCATACAGAACAACCGGTAATATAACTGTTTTATAAATTCTAACTTTTAGATTTTTTGACTGCAGACTAGATGACAAAATCTTCTCAACCGAATAATAACACGTGTTAACAAGGTAATATAAAAATTAACACGTGAAAGACACATAATACGTTTTCCGAAGTGATATAATGTTAAAAGTTGCATAATCAAGATGTATAGGCTATATTTTTTATTTTAAATTATAAATGAAATACGAAAATTATGCCATAGACATTTTAAAAAAGGTACTTTTATGACAAAGAAATTTTGAATCCAACTTTAAAAATATCTCAGATATATCAGTTTTAGAGATCTATTGTATCCTGGTAATGTTTTTCAAAATTTGAACTCCAAAATGTTTTATTTTTCAAAAACTAATCTCGCATTTTAGTTGTTTTAGCAATGATATCTGCACGTACAAAAAGGAAAAACGTTCATCAGTTAGGAAACAGATTTAAAATTACCCCATCATCTCCCCTTAACTCTTGTATCTTCGTAATACTGATAATGCTTATGGTTTTCAAAATCTTAGTTGGAAAATATCGTTATTAGTATTTTTTCCTGTAATTTGTCCGTGTACATAGTTGAGGTCCGCACTGTAACCCTCTCTTGTTGCGGCTATTTTTATTATAAATGGAAATAACAAACCTGCGGTCTCGGGAAACGCAAACCTCTGACTGGAAATAATTAATGAGCCTTACAGACAGACATGGGAGACTTGGCATCGTAATGAGGCCCGCTCGGTCCCTGCCGACCGTTACAACAAGTCAAGTTGCCTATGTAATTCAATACTTTTCTGTTTTGTATCAGAGATCCACAACTATTCCTAGTAATCTTCAGAATAGCTCCAGTGATGAAAACACAAGTTAATGTTGGATGTTTTATTTTCCAATATTTACCTAATACCAGGATAAATAATGATTATTATTTGAACACATCTTCTCTTGTATAAAAGTTTGCCAATATCAAATTCTATGAGAATTATTACGATAACAGTCGTAATGAAATAGATTTTGCTAGTACTTACACTTTTTGTACTTCTCATTGCACTATACTTTAGACAGTTTTAATTAGGCCTACTCATTCAAGCCTTGGTTTTTTTCAACCGACGCATGCGGGTTGCGAGGTGCGAGGCCCGCCTCTCACAAATCCGGACTATACGAAAGATAGTGAGTGGTTTCTATAACTGCTAGGTACGCAGACCTTGCACCTCGCAGTTATAGAAACCACTCACTATCTCTCGTGTAGTCCGGATTTGTGCGAGGCGGGTCTCGCAACTCGCACGTCATATGAGTCGGTTCAGAAAAACCAAGGCTTTATGTTGCCTCTGCTATTAATTCTCGTAGCGCCAATGCTTTTGCGGCTGGTACCATGTTTAATATTGTATGGTGTCTTTAAACAGTCATGATATAATTCAATATTCTAGCTTTTTTTCTATAACCGAGGCTAGACACAGTGATACGATTCAATGTGTTATATTTAATACATTAGCAAGCCTATCGGTATAAAGAAAATACAGGACATCGCAAAGAAATTGGGTAAGTTCTGTCTAGAAGGCATTCGAAACACCGCGATTAACTTCGACTAAGCAGTAGGTGTTTATCGTTGTTGATTACATATCTTTTCTTCCTGCTTCTGGAAACAAAGTATTATTAAATTCATTTTCACACACACGTACAGCCCTAGACACACGAAAAAGACCAGTCTTCTGCAGCGTGAATTTGTCAAAGTTCGCTTTGGGCAGTACGTGGTCACACGATTAGGAAAAAGATGTTATTTTGCACCTAATTAACACCTTAAATATATCTTTGTTATATATTAGTTACAACATTTATCTATGAACAGACAGAAAAAGCAATAAACAAACAAAACAAAGGAAAAGCAGAACGGAGTCGTGCATAAGAAATTCCTTCAATACAATGGAGAACGTAATTAAAATATAGTGAAATTAATACACTTGTAAATTATCGTGGCTAAGAAGTGAAAAATATCCTTAAATAGCAGCATTCTGAAATAAAAATGCAGTGTCTGTTCCACACAACAACAACGTCACTTACTTACTTACAAATGGCTTTTAAGGAACCTGGAGGTTCATTTCCGCCCTCACATAAGCCCACCATCGGTCCCTAACCTGAGCAGGATTAATCCAGTCTCTACCGTCATATCCCAACTCCCTCAAATCCATTTTGATATTATACTCCCATCTACGTCTCGGCCTCCCCAAAGGCATTATTCCCTCCGGCCTCCTAACTAACACTCTATATGCATTTCTGGATTCGCCTATACGTGCTACCGGCCCTTACTTACTTACTAGCTTTTAAGGAACCCAGAGGTTCACTGCCGCCCTCACATAAGCCCACCATTGGTCCCTATCCTGAGCCAGATTAATCCAGTCTCTATCATCATATCCCATATGCGTGCGCCTATAGTGCTACATGCCCTACTCATCTCAAACGTCTGGATTTAATATTCCAAATTATTTCGGGTGAAGAATACAATATTTGCAGTTCTACGTTGTGTAACTTCTCCATTCTCTCGTAACTTCATCCCTCTTAGCCCAATCTAAACATCTTATTCCCGAACATTTTTAGCCTCTGTTCCTCTCTTAAAGTGAGAGTCCAAGTTCCACAACCATAAAGAACAACCGGTAGTATAATTGTTTTATAAATTGTAACTTTCGGGTTTTTTTAGAGCAAACTGGATGACTAAAGCTTCTCAATCGAATAATAACAGGCATTTCCCTCTGCGTTTAATTTCCTCCCAAAATCATTTACACTTGTTACCGTTGCTTCGAGATATTTGAACTTTTCCACCTTTTCAAAGGATAAATTTCCAATTTTTATACTTTGAACAACGTTAGTAAGATTATTAACATTAAATGGCGTGCAAAATATCGTTCAATTGTGTGTACTATTGCTGTAAACGTAACACGAACTCATTATGCTTCGAACTAGTACCTATCTTTGCATTGTCATTGCTGAGTTAGGTATCAGCGACAATTTTTGAATCACTGACAATTAGTTGTTTCGTAAAGTGTTCGTCATATTAATGTTACTGGAGTCTCCTCTTTGGGAAAGTTACAAGGAGTTTTCCATTCCTTCCGCACTCCTGACAAACTTAATTATGAATTAAGAAGCCATACAATAATGGTAGGAAAATGTGCGGTACCCCATGACATTTTGTCCAGTCTACATCATTTATCACAAAATTTTCTTTGTGCTCAACTGAATTTGATCCTGGGTCAGCGAAGTGGGTGCGTTAGTACTAACTTCACTGAAGGTATAATTTTTGCAATCTAGGCGTCTGTTTTAATATAAAATATAATCAAGTTTTTGGATGCGGTTATGATGTTCAGCTTTTATAAGCTTGTGCAATGGAATTGAGTTTAGTTTTTGTGACAGTGGAGTTTGCGTGTCGCGTTGTGGTTAGGATGTGGCACTTCCGCTATGAAATCATATCCACTTCCGAGAACAACTTCCTATTATTACTCGCGCGGTTGGCTCAGCCCCTATCCAATAAACTGCTGCATGGCTATTCCGCTTGTACATTGAAAATATTAACAAATTTCTCTGAGGAATAACAAGTCACCATAATTTCATTTTTTTTTTAATTTGTAGTTTGGCAGCGAGTCAGAATCCATGTATGGGAAATTTTGTAATATTTTAAGGACGCAAACCTGCTAAAATGTGTCTCAATTTGTCGGACTACATTTTAAATACAATAAATTGAGTAGAGGTACAAGGTTCCTAATGATAGATATTCATATCACAAATGTAATAAAAGGAATGAGCTTGAATAAAAGATATTTTCTAGCCTTCCAGATTGTAGGTTGTGGTGACAGTCTTGCAAATGCTTTACACTTATTATCCAGTTAAGAGTTATGGCTGTGGGATTGCAAGTAAATAACTTTGATCTTTCAGGTTAGGAACTGAAGCTATGGCCTTGGAATAGAAATTCCATTTCTCCAGATGAGGAGATACGATGATGTGCTTGCAACTGTTTTACCCTGGTCCTCGAGATTATGGGTTATGGTGAGGGGCTGGCAAAAATTCACACGTAAAATTTTAACCGAAAAATTTCTGATTAGTCTGGGATCATAGAGACGGTTTCCAGATAAAAAGGAGTGCCGGATGGATGGATGGATGGATGAATGGATGTGTAGTGGGTAAAAGGAGTGCCGGATGGATAGATGGTTGGATGGATGTATAGCGGGAAAAGGAGTGTCGGATGGATGGATGGATGGATGTGTAGTGGGTAAAAGGAGTGCCGGATGGATGGATGGACGCATGTGTAGTGGGTAAAAGGAGTGTCGGATGGATGGATGGATGTGTAGTGGGTAAAAGGAGTGCCGGATGGATGGATGGACGCATGTGTAGTGGGTAAAAGGAGTGTCGGATCGGTCGATGGATGGATGGATGGATGTGTAGTGGGTAAAAGGTGTGTCGGATGGATAGATGGATGAATGTGTAGTGGGTAAAAAGAGTACCGGATAGATGGATGGACGCATGTGTAGTGGGTAAAAGGAATGTCGGATGGATGGATGGATGTGTAATGGATAGATGGGCGGACGAACAGATGGACGGGTAGATATAATGTATACAACATTTGTATATGGATAGGCCAGGGATGCAAAACTGTGCTCCAATTGAGGCAGACTTCAGAAGCCGGAATACGTAACTCATCCCTTCCCTTCAATCCTCGCGTCATTGTGGTGTAGGGAGAGAAGAGAGATGTATTCAGTGTGCTTGCCAAACTTCACAGAACGTCACTGAAGGCTCCGACCTTGTGGAAAGGGGAACGAACTCTTTCCCCATGTTTCCATTCTTCTCTTCCTCAGTTCTGCAAGCCTGGGATAGGCGAAGGGATACTGTAGGTGGATATATGGATGAGTGTGTGAGTAGGCGCATGGATAATAGATGAGTGGATGGACAGATGGTCAATGGATGGGTGGGTGAACGGTAGATTATATGGATGAGTGATTGAGTGGATGGTTGGATGCATATATGAATTGGTAAATGAGTCAGTAGAAAAGACGGATGAATGGATGGATGGATGGATGGATCGTAGGTTGGTAGGTATAGTATGTAGGTAGGTAGGTAAGTACTCGTAGATAGGTCGGATGGATAGCATTTCCAGTAATGTCCAATAAATATTAAACTTTCATAGTTTCTGCCTTTAACTATTACTGAAATGCCCTTAACTTATGTCATTTCTGTATTTCTGTGAGCAGTAAATTTACCACATTCACTAGTTTCACATTTCTTTAAAATTTCTGTTTTTGTTCAACAGTGTTCATCTGAGCATCTTCTGAGTAGAGTGTAATACAGTAAACTGAATATTCTAACATTATTGCAAATGTTTCGAAATTGTTACTGCTTTGTTTCTTTTGAAAATTTGTAAAATCAGTTACTTATTTTTAGATGTTAAGTCATTTTCTTTAATCACTAAATACATTAGACAGCTAATTACATTAAGGGAACCAGGTTGTGATGCCTGTGCGATTAAAGCATTATAGTACAAGAGTTTAGTTCAATATATCTAGCCGTTTAATGTTCAATATGGAATAAAAATCGCCTTGGTTATTCGATAGATCATTCTGAATTTAGTGACATAAGAGACAACTAACTAGTTTCTTATGAAAGTGCGAAGAAAAGGCCCTAACGGATAACCTGTTTTTCCCTCTTTTCTAAATGTACCCCAAACTTTAAGTGCATATTAATTGTTACAATTTTCATTCATATCACTTGTATTTTTTTAAGATGTCAAGTAATGTTTATTGAAAATTCTAAACCAATATTTCGTTAAATATTTCACCATTAGTCAAACAGAAAAAAATAGTATATTTGATTAACAATTTCTGCTATTTTTTTCACTGAATATATACTTTTTCTTATGTTATGTGTGTGATACGTATAAACCCAAAGATCTACTTTGTAGAACATAGGCTGCAGAAAACACTGTAAAAATTTTCTTGTAAATTTATTAATTTATTTCAAAGAAAAATGCACTGAAGTGTGAAAATCCGTAACTTACGGAAAACTGAATTGGAAAAAAAGGACTGTATGAATTACATGCGCCGCTGTATTTAAAGAGTCCACATAAATTGCTTATGTGCAGAGATCCCCTACAATATATATTGTTTTAAAGAGCAAGTTTTGCACTTTTTTTCGAACCAAAATAAAAAATCGAATTTTTCACCACTAGTCACTACCCAGTCCCCTTAATATTTTCTTTGTACCTGTTATGGTTTTGTACCGGTACTTGCAATTTTTTCCTCATCTTTTTTTTTTATGTTTGTATTTGTGTTTTTATTTGGATTTTTTAATTTTATTTCTTTTATTCACATTTTCCCTCCAAATTCTTTTTTCATTTATTTATTTTTTTGTATAATTGTATTCAGATGGTGTGATAGAGAAGGCGTAATGGCCTTAACTTCATCAGATTAAATAAATATGTCTGAACATGGTACCACATACCTTATCAATGCATAGTGATTATAATACAATTATATTGAAGATAAGGAACGGTCCATGGTCCACAAGTTGAAAAGCCTTCAGTATAAAATGCGGGAGCTCAATGCAGCATTAAGAAATAAATCTCGCTCCAGAATAATGTTACAATTTGAGTGATAAATATTTAGTAGGCGGCATTGAACCAAGTGCCACGTAGCGTGTGATGCATTAATCCAGAAGGAATTGATATTCAGGGCGCCGAACGGAACAGGTGCCGCCCGGCACTGTCCGTCCGTCCGTTCATTTAGAAGTGAGATGTAAGGCGGACGCAATAACTTGCTTCCTGCGCTGACGAGTGTGAAGAACAAACAGCGCAGCTCATCATCTTGAGTGATGTGAATTGGTGTAGGAATACAGCATGTCCAGAAACAAACTTCATGCTTTCCAACTATTCGCCAAGCTCCACTCATGTAGGTCCTCGTTAACAGTTGTGATGAATCCTACCCCGTTGGTTGATGACAGAGAACGAATTCAGTTCATAGAATACAATGGAAACTCTTAAGTTCGACATCCCATAGTTCGACTGCTTACGTAGGAGAATTATACACGCCCCTATATGGGCACTAAGAAATGGGTTTGACATTCGAATGGGAATTGATTCTGTATCTTGTAGTGATACTTTCGTTAAAGTAAAACAGAATATTTTATTGATTAGGACATCCATATATAAGCACTGATTTTAAATTAATGAACTCCTCTTCTTCTTTGAGAATCGTGCTGTTTGTGAGACAGAACTGTCGAAACCCACTGTGATACTAGAAGCGCATACACAAGTCTCAGGGCGGGCAAGAAATTCAAGTACAGTACTGTATTCGTTGATGGATAACCAATAAGAATATGTATTCATCTCACCTGCCACACCCACTACCCTTATTGGACTGAACTTTTAATTCTGTTCAGTCGAACTTAGGAGAGTCCACTGTAGGTAGTTAGTGATTGCTATTTGTTTACATATACGGTGGGCATGACAAGTTTTGAGGTAGTCTGGGACAGTTTACTTCATACCCTAAGGGTGAAACCTAACCATTTTTCCCTCCCTTGCTACATATGCTAGTGGATTGTGGTGATTTTCTAGTTTACAGGTTGAATTCTCTTTTGCCAACTTCGTTTCGAATTTCGATACTGACAAATACTACAAATGTTAGTGATTTTGTAACTGATATATTGACAGTTGAGACAAACGTTCTCGGTATTGGAGTTCCATGAGATTAAAATTGTACTAGATTTCTAAGCCGGTTACTGGAAGCTACTGAAATTAAACATACTAATAATTATTTAATATCAGTATTAGTATTAATACATAATAGTTATTTTATGTGTTGCGTTGTGGTTATAATTCAAGACTATAGTCAAGTAAGTTTACGGAGTTAGTAATAATAATTTCATGTGGTCAAACAAAATACATTTTTAGGTTGGGTCTCGTGAATCAATTGTTTAGTCAAACCAGTGAATTTCATATTGCCAGACAAAATACCTAACATGTTGATTCCTTTCCGTATAGTTTGCCTATGAAAATATGTTACAAATTATTGAATTATTTAGAATAACCTTCCAACATAAAGGTAAAGTACGGTAAGTAAATAAGTCATTCAGTACGTAGGATCGTGTGATATCTGGTAACAGTTGGCAACACTGACAAGACGGCAATAATTGCTTTATAGGAACTGTTCTTACGTGACCCTCACTATAAAAAGATAGATTTTTTACAATACAGTATTTATTGTAATAATAGTGTAAAAAGGCATCCATTGCCCATCTGAATATCACTGGTAGCAACGCAGCTTTACCGAGGGTTGGATGTGACACTTGGTTGCAATCAACCTTTCTACATGTAGATTACATACTGCTTTTATAATATCATAACTTTAAAACATAAAAATATAGAGTAGACAATATTATAATACTTCGTAGAAATACTCGTCATGCTAGAAGACTAAATCGACCAGCATTTGTTAGTTTACATGGTTTTATTAAATAATTATTGCATTTCTTTAAACTTGTTTGAAAATTGCGAAAAATATAGTAAATTATTATAGATATTTATTACCGATTCAGCTATTACACTCTGCTGGCTCTATGCCAACAACTGCTAACCTGAATGCGGTACTATGATGTAGAATAATTAGTTATCATGTATAAGTGAACATAAAATTAAACATTTATATGAAAGTCATAGACAGATGATTAAAAGTAGCAAGGAAAATTTATTTGCAACTGTTTATTGTAGAGAATTTTCAAAAGTAGCAGATACGAGTATATAAGTTCTAAAGTTTTATGGTAAACACGATTAATTTAAACATGCACTAAAACCAGACGTAAGTGAAAGTTTGAACCAACACAAATCAATTATTTTTTATTTAATTTATTTAACCAGCTAGCCGCCAGTGAGTACAGATTAAAATTATAAAACAAACATGTTTCTAGCCATACCGTAAGAGCCAGGCTCGTGTACGGTGTGGTCTTAGCCAATAATATAACATAAAATTTACAAGGACAGTTTACTAAATACAGTAAATAACTTAATTCCAACTAATAAATAACACACAAGAGCAAAAAAGAGAGAGAGAGAGAGAAACACATTTAATATAAATTGACAATCAGACAGAAGCCAGTGATATTTAATAAAAATATGAATATAGTCGACAGAAATAAAGGATAAAAAATACATACATTTGTTAATATTATAGGCCGTGAATAATTTTATAAATTTCTTTTTTTAAAAGCTTCAATTTTAAAATATTTCATATTTGGAAAATGGTTTGTAATTTCATTATAAAGTCTTGGGCCGAAACTAGCACCATGTTTAAGATACCGTATATGATGTAGATATATGATACAAAAATTAGTTATTAAATTGTATATTTATTATATTTAATAATTTGTGTATAGATCAATTTTAAATTATTAAGTTTATGTACTTTAGTGAACTATTAATAATAAATATTAAAATATTAAATACTATAAATAATGTTATAGATATTTATGAAAGTGAAGTTTGCTGGTTGGAGTCCTCATGTGGGAAGAAATGTTCACATAAAATTTGAGCCAATGCAGTGTTTAGAACTGGTGTCCACCAGCATCGTGATGAATTTGGTGAGCTACGTGAAGCAGCTATAGGCTAACTGTTAGGAGAATCATCGCGATAGCTACGCAATACTCTCGTGCGGTTTGGATGATCGTTCACCTCTGCTAAGGCATGTTGACTTGACACGGTAAAGAAGCATAGCCTTGTCATCTCGCGCAGGTTACGTGGGCGGCAGCACGTGGAAATCTTACGGAGTAGACGCATTTTAGTCCTCAGCGCATCCAAGGTCATGCTTCAACCACCATGGTACGACTTCTAGTAAATTTTAAAAATTTACATTAAATCCTGACAGCAAGTCGAACTCTCTTGCACATTGGGGGATGCCTATCTTAAGGAAATTTTCATCAGAAAATCAGTAATAACTTTTGCAATATTAGGAGAATACACTGACCACAAAGCAATGTCAGTCACCATATTACTAGTTTTAAATTGCATTACACAGTATTTTCAGTTGTAAAATAGCCCAATATCAATGTGTATTTTCCTATATCATCAAACATTTCTCTACTCTGCTTCCTTCACAATACACACAGCCAATTCCTGGAATTCCTTGTCACAGGAAATCAGGAGCAGTCGGAGTCTAAAGTCTTTTAAATACATTCTACTTAGAAATGTTTTTATTAAACAGAACTAGACTCTGGCGGAAGTGTATAAATAGTTTCAAATGACCAAGTTATTATTGTTTCTCCTCTCTCTTTCTTTTTTTTTTCTTTTTTTATTATCTTGATATATTACTTAATCGTTTATATCTGAATGCTATATCGTACGATTTTGCTATTCAACTTTTTATGTCTTGTAACATACAAGTATTCTTCTATTAGTATATTAACTGTATATTATTTTCAAGTGAATTAATCGTCGAATTTATCTCGAGCAGTTTATGTCTTATAAATTATATATATATTCTCCTTATGTTATGTAACTAATTTTGATGATATGTAATTTTCTACTTTATTTTGTATTATATCATGTAAATGAGTTTGACTATTTGTAATTTTCTACTAGCTATATTTTATGTAATTTGTAAGGCATCTTCTTTTGTGTTGTTTTGTAATACTACTACTACTACTACTACTACTACTACTACTACTACTACTACTGCTGCTGCTAAAATGTTCGTGAATAACTTGGTAATCTTCAGCTTAATTATAAAAATAGGCTACTTACAGGAGAGTAAGCCAGATAGCCGCTCTCTTAACCAAAATCGTGTAGTGATCAATGGGGAATCGAAACCATAAAGACTGATTGCTATGTCACATTAATTTCATGCTTGACAACTTTAGATAGGTTTCTAGAATCACCCAGCTCTCTGCATTGCATTGGTATGGAAACTAAATTGTCGCACATATAGTTATGTTTGTTTTGTTGGTTGGCAACGTTGGCAATCAGAGTGGTATGACCTATCCCTTTACGTCATCAAATGGATGTGGTTATCTCATTCGCTTCAGGGCTAGATTTGTGTCGCAGCTGCCAAGTTTGGCGCCCTGGGTGTGTAGGTCACTTGTTTGCGACGTGTGGACTTAGACTCCAAGCGGAAGGCGAACAATGTAACAACGCCTCCATCGATATTGTTTTGTAGAAGAAATGTCTTTCTGTTTTAGTGATATGACTTTATTAGCATTGAAGATATTTCAGCAAAACTTAATAGAATGTCATCAGTGTCACTATCATCATGTGTTAAATTCTGACAGTGTATGAAAAATGTATGTTCTAATACTATTTATTACAGATAAAGATCATATTATTTGCTATCGTCGACAACTTTACTTGTAATTTGCTCTGCTTACAGATGTCTTTTATAAAAATATTTCGCATAAAATGTTTGTGAGTACTTACGTTTTACTAACATCTGTTCCTCTTTAAAACACATTATTTAAGATAGAAGAATATTTTAATGTTTGAGGTTTGCGTAAATTTGACAACAGAAATTGAAATGCTGAGGCTCGAAATGAATAACCCAGAATTTGTAGAAAATTGTAAAGTTTCTGAGCCACACATACTGTCACAATCAGATCTTAATAATTTTGATTCGTGATCTTTATAAAAGTAAAGCAGAATTGCTCGCTCAAGATTGAAATGCTTGAACTTGCTAGAGAAGAATATAAAAATATAAAATATAAATATTTTATAACAACACTTTTATATGCTGACGATCAAGTCATAATCAGAAATAACAAGTTTCCTAAAAGGCGTACTTTATTTAAGCAAAACATTTTGTGAATATAGCGTGGAAATATCACTTTATATACAAAAGTAATGACTAATGAGCTTTCATGGTGAAGAGATTGTAAAACCGGAGATTATAATACGTAGAAAAAAATTCCATGGAACAGGTAAACAGAATTAAATTTTTAGGTGTTACTGTTTTATTGTCAGAGATTATGTTAAAAAGAGAAAATGTGAAAGATTACTTGAATGATATCATTAGATAAACTTCGTAGAATGTTTTTGGTTAGTTGTATAAACATTTATGGGAGCAAATAACTTGTATGAAATTAACCAGAGGGTTGGCTAAATTTGTCACTATCACCAATTTTTTTATTTATACTTCGTATATGAACGAAGACATTAATATCATGTCAACACTTTATGAAGGTAACTTTGCTATAAAACAAATTATTGATTTTAATGGATTGCTTTTAGTGCACGACTGGCCAAAATTTCTCTGAATATATGCTACGACATCCAGTTTATGAGGTTTTCAATGTAACAGAAAATTGTAAATGGAAATTTATTGAAAAATGGAAAAAAATTACATTTAGAGTGTGGTCTGTGGATACGCTTCGGGGCTTCTATCGCGTTGTCTTGGTGTTGGTGGCTGGCGTTTTGACCGCTGTGTTGTGGTCATCTTCAGAGCAGTTGGATAATGAAATAGTATATTAAGTTTTATATATATATATATATATATATATATATATATATATATATATATATATAGTAGTCTCGATGGAGTAGGCTAATTTCGGTGATAGGTCGTAGGTTCTCCTTCTGGCATCTGATTGGTCCTTCGTTGTCCAATCCGGTTGAGGCCTGTATGAAGGGGAGTATTCATATTAAATACTGGCCCTCATAAGGTCCGAAAGAGTGACCTTGATACCGTGCCCGATGTCCGGATGAAGGGGGGGGGGCGCCGCGTACATGTGGAGACCTGGTTTCTCGTTCCTAAGTATGATCTTGGAATAGACTTCCCTATGAGTTGCTGAGTTGTAACCCCTCGTCCTTGTTGATGTTGTTGGGATGTTGTTTGATGTGGAAGGCTTCTTTAACCAGTCTTCTTTATCTATTATCTTGATATTGTTGAATTCGATGACGTGGCCTGAATCTGCTGAGTGTAAGGCTATTGCTGATTTTTCGTATGGTCCGTATTTGCAGAGTCGGATGTGTTCCTTCTATCTTCCACCGTACGTCCAGTTTGGCCTATGTATTTTAGACCGCAGGAGCAAGGAACCATGTATATTCCAGCTGATTGGAGTATGCCTATGTGTGAAGAGCACATGATAAGAATAAATAGAATGTGGCTGCTGGTATTTTCAGTGAATTATAAAACTATAAGACGAATGAATAAGCAGGAAAAGATAGAATGACAAGAGAATTGATTGAATATTTGGATTTTCGGTGTCCTGGATGCATGACTCAGACAGTAATTAAAAACTCACATAAACTAATACATTTTTATGCCTGTATTATAGTACGTTTAGGCGTATGTTTTAGTGTCCTGTTTTAAAGTGTACGATGGATTGTTTCTCACAATGTCTAAAATTTACTTAGGTTTGGTTTGTTTTTTACACCTTTTTAGTACTACATGACGAGAGTTATTGCAACCTAAATAATTAAATCCTGATTTTTTTTTCTGATGAGTATTAACAAGTCATTCACTCATATAAAGGGAATTGTAGAGAGCAATTTACCTCTATAGGAGGCTGTTCTAGCTACACCTACGATGAGATGAGATGAGATGAGATGAGATGAGATGAGATGAGATGAGATGAGATGAGATGAGATGAGATGAGATGAGATGAGATGAGATGAGATGAGATGAGATGAGATGAGATGAGATGAGATGAGATGAGATGAGATGAGATGAGATGAGATGAGATGCCACAGGGAACCTGAGCTCACGGAGAAAATACCTGTCCTACGTGGACCACGGGCTTGCCCAACACAAATCATAAATCGGAGGTACGCCGAAGATCGAACCAGGGATACCAGTATTATAAGTCCAGCGCTTTAGCCGCTAGATCGCCATGGCGGTATTATTATTAATTTCTCATCCACAACAATTTTGCATCTTATGTGGTCCCTCCCTAAGATTGCAGTTGATTCAGTTTTCATATTGGAAGTTCAGAGATTATGTTCAATCATAGATTATAGAAGATAATAAGATGCGGTCTGGTTTTCATCTTTTTCATCTTCGGAATAATTTAAAACAATTTGATAATTTATTCGTCAGGTAACAACAACTAATCTCATCGTAAATACTATAAAAGAATTGACTTCTGGAATACATTTAGATTCTTAACACTGTGACACACAGTTAAAAAAGATCGGTGAATCAGATGAGATGAAGTCTACGTTTAATTAAATTTACACGAATGTAACTATTTCAGAAGCGATTTCGAAGTCGTTCGCTACCAAAGCGCTCTCACTCTCAATGCATACATTCACCTCTATAAAGTCGCTAGGAAGTAGGCCTATACACATAGAAGAGGGACACCAAAGAATTCAATGACATTACGCAAAGAGGCCTGTGCAATTAGGGGAATCCCCTATTACGCTGTGTCCATAAGTGACAACTCAACCGTGTCGCTTTCCAACTGACCTGCAGCACTGAGTATGTAAGGGGCCGAGCCGGACCGCCATTTTGTTCTGCAAAGCAGACAGTAGTTTGCTATTCATACGCATAAGGACTTGAGCAAAGTCTACAAAACTTTCTCTCTCTCTCTCTCCTTCTTACGCGATTCACCGAGTCTTACTACATCGCACAAGAACATAACTCAAAGCACATTAACAAAATGAATAACGCTCAGCAGCAGGAACTGCACATTCTGATGTCAAACGTCCTCCTGAGATTTTGTCTTCGACTTAAACTCACATCACTGGGGGAAGGAAGTGTTTTGTAATTTATGAAGCCAGCGTCAAGCTTCCACTTGCTGTAAATCAAGGATATTATAAGGTAGTAATGGAGAATTCGTAAAACGACGCTGTAACAAAGTGCTGCTACCGACTGCTTTAAGAATTACTCGAAGTCTTCGATGGTTTAGAACTGTGGTAGGGTAAACATTGGTAATTTCGTGGCAGTGGTTATTTCGTGATACTTTTTCTTTGTTCTTTCGTGAACTAACCTATGGTGTTACGAGATCCAAATTTCCGCCAAGGAATTGCATATGTTATCCAGTTTCCAGAAACATACAACTACGCTTTCTGTGACTATTGTAGCTGCTTCAGTGAGCTTTTATGTTCGGAGAGAGCAAGTTTGCGTCGACTTCTCATGCGTACAAATTTTGTGGATGTTTGTAATTACATTACAGGCTTATTACTAAAGGTAAGCATATGATATTTGGTACAAAGATTTATTGTATCTTCATGAAATTTTAGGAAATGTTTTTGGAATTTTAGATACAGCTGTAGTCGCTATATAGGCTTAGCTTTACTGATAGAAATCTTAGCTGTTTGAGGCGAAATTTTGTTGAGCATTAAGTGTTACATTTTATACTGTTTTAAAAATTGTATTACAATAGGAATTTTAGAAATCTGAAGACAAGATGTGATAACAAAAAAGAAAAGGGAGACGCAATGGGTTCAGTGTAGCTTCTGTTTGATTTGTTATCATGCTAAGT
This sequence comes from Periplaneta americana, assembly GCF_040183065.1. Lineage (NCBI taxonomy): Eukaryota > Metazoa > Arthropoda > Insecta > Blattodea > Blattidae > Periplaneta > Periplaneta americana. The sequence goes on from NC_091121.1 coordinate 88,807,098, forward strand.
GCCAATGATAAGTGTTAGATGACTTAATTGCAAGAATTGTGACAAGATGAAACATGGCTACACCATTTTGGACCGGAGACGGAGGCAGACAATGGAGTGGCATCATGCAAATTCACCAAAGAAATAGAAATTCAAAAGTACACCTTCTGCAGGAAACGTTATGGCTACTGTGTTTTTCGATTCAGAAGGACTCTTGCTTGTGGACATCATGCCACACGGAACCACCATTAATTCTGACGGGTATGTTGCAACTCTTCAGAAACTTCCAAGCTCGACTGAGTCGTGTTCGACGACATCGGGAGAAGGAGGTTGTTCTGCTATTGCACGACAACGGACAGCCATATATCAGTCACAAGACCACAAACCAGATCAGAAAATTCGGATAGACAACACTCAAACACCCGCATTACAGTCCTGAACTGGCACCGTGCGATTACCATCTCTTTGATAAACTGAAGAATCCCTTCGCGGAACGAGGTTAGAAGATGACTCCCTTGTGCACGCTGCTAAAGAGTGGCTCAGACGTGTTGGTCCAGACTTTTACCGTGCTGGTCTACAGGCCCTCGTTCCTAGGTTACTTAAGGCAGTTGAAAGGGACGGGGATTATGTGGAAAAGTGACATTTTGTTCCTAAAGGATGCATTTACATTCTGTGAAAATAGCAAAGCTGTAGGATAAAAATATAATTTTTAAACAAACGTTATGCATTACTTTTGGAGTTACCCTAGTAATAGTAAAGTCCGTAATAAAAGTGTTCACCCTTTCAGGGCAAAGAAGATCCATTTTAAATTTCAATTTTTACTTTGATTTCATTCTTATTATGTGTTCATATGTATTTCTATGTTTTCTTGTTATGAATATTAGACGGAATTACTATGTTTGAAGTCTTGTAACAATAAATGAGAATTTCATTTGACTTTAATGAATTTTTCCACAAGTCTTTTACCTCTCACGAAATTATCAATGCAATATCACGAAATTACCAAGGTTATCACGAAATAACCAAACTTTTAGCTTAAGTTGTAAAAGTGGTTTTTGGCACTTGTTCAAGAACGTGTCCAACCTTTATGTCTCCAGATTTGTACAGCAAGTTATCGTCTTTTAGATGAAAAAATCGGAATAAGGATATATTTACACATTTGCATTTTAAATTAATTTTCATGAAATTATCACGAAATTACCTATGTTTACCCTACTCATTACAATGCCCGCGGGCCGCATGCGGCTCTGGAAGACATTTATTGAGGCTCTTGAACTAATATTACTATTACTAGGGCGTACTCCTGTTTTTTTAGAATTATTTTTTAGTTTATGTAATAATGTGAAACTGGAGAAAACTTTGGTTTCCCTTCATCATTACTGCCAGTGAAGGTGTTCAACAACGACACGTAGGTCTATACGTTTTTCTTAAAAAAAAGGTAGTGTCATATCTCTAGAAATTCTAGTTGAAGCAAGTAAAGCAAATAAATCCCGAAAAGACTAAGTATATGAATATGTCTCGTGACCAGAATATTGTACGAAATGGAACTATAAAAATTGGAGATTAATATTTCGAAGAGGTGGAAAAATTCAAATATTTTGGAGCAACAGTAACAAATATAAATTACACTCGGGAAGAAATTAAACGCAGAATAAATATGGGAAATGCCTGTTATTATTCGGTTGAGAAGCTTTTGTCATCTAGTCTTCTGTCAAAGTATCTGAAAGTTAGAATTTATGAAACAGTTATATTACCGGCTGTTCTATATGGTTGTGAAACTTGGACTCTCACTTTGAGAGAAGAGCAGAGATTAAGGGTGTTTGAGAATAAGATTCTTAGGAAAATATTTGGGGCTAAGAGGGATGAAGTTACAGGAGAATGGAGAAAGTTACACAACGGAGAGCTTCACGCATTGTATTCTTCACCAGACGTTTGAGATGGGCAGGACATGTAGCACGTATGGGCGAATCCAGAAATGCAAATAGAGTGTTAGTTGGGAGGCCGGAGGGAAAAGACCTTTGGGGAACCGAGACGTAGGTGGGAAGATAATATTAAAATAGATTTGAAGGAGGTGGGATATGATGGTAGAGACTGGATTAATCTTGCTCAGGATAGGGACCAATGGCGGGCTTATGTGAGGGCGGCAATGAACCTCCGGGATCCTTAAAAGCCAGTAAGTAAATAAGTGTCATATCTCATGTCTTTATTACATTGCTATCCACCCAACTGTCTGAAGACAAGTTAGAGCCTCATAAGTGACACCAATAAGGCATTACTCATAAGATAATTAAGCTAGGAGGTAATGGGGTAGGGATGCCAGTTCCTTTCCCCCTTCATTGTATACATTGCCGACTAGTTACATATTCCACTAATCAGACTTCAGATGCATAAAAAACAATATTGTTCTTTCTCTAACACATTATCGTCAAGAGAGATGCACTGCCTGATAATAGATATGATGTAATGTATGTATGTATGTATGTATGTATGTATGTATGTATGTATGTATGTATGTATGTATGTATGTATGTATGTATGTATGTATGTATGTATGTATGTGTCCGCAAACTCACTCCGAAGCGAGGAGAGATCCTCGATCTTCTAGCGGGAAGTTTTAAGTTGGCAGCAAAATCATCCATACGTGTTCAGTGTTGACCTTCGAGTGGAGTGAATCTCACCTCCCAACATAACTGCAGGCGCTAGCGGTGAATCCCACCTATAGGTCTCACAAGCACGGAATACCGATGGAAGGAATGCGAATCAAGCACTGCGATAAGGAAGAGCGGTCGACAGGAAAGGTCACGAGATAACTTTAATGATATTCACGAGTACAGTCGGAAGAGAAATGACATCGATAGAATCAGTCTTGCGTTGTGATAGTTACATTACGACTTTAGTTTATTCCATTGCATGTGAATGCGTGTCTTGTATCGCACGGTATTATTATTTCATTCGTAAACATATGTTGCGCGTTTAATTAGCTTCGAATTTTTCTCTTCTCAGCCCTCAAAGACCGCTGGAGATAGGTAATTCCAATCGTCGGTTTACATGCAAAACACATTAAGTAAAAAGTATTACTTCTGAGAAAAAGGGGTATGTAATGTACATAATGTATGTGTATAAACTTAGAAATGGAAAATTAAATACATGTAAAGAGAAAAAACTTAATAAAAGTATTTTCAGGATTCAGTTTTATAAAGAACTTTCAAACGCCTTTTTCTCAGAAGTAATATTTTTTACTTACTGTGTTTTGCTTGCGAACCGACGATATAACTGCAATGTAATATGAAGGTAGGGCCATTCCATGTCAAATCAACACAAAAAAGTGGACTTTTCAACCCGACCACCTCAGATTTTCATTAAATTTGATGGGATGCTAAAGAACCTTAAGTTAATTAATTATGTAAAATTTTAGCCCTCAATAATGCACGATATCCATACAGCAATTCTGTCAATACGAGAAAAAATGTAAAAACGTCGCATACTATGTCAACAAAAATAATTCATAACTTCTCTTCTAATTGAGGTAGAATCTTAAACTTGTGCTTATTTTAAAGCTATTGGATCATACGTTTCAATAGAAATAGGTTTGCAGCAAAGTAATGAATTCTTTATTGAACAGTCACGTAAAACACATTTTAACATTGAATATCTATAAATGCAGGACATAAATTATTTCGCGAAAAATGTATGTTATAGAGGTAAGAGTATTCTCCCCTTGGTGTTAGTTTCATTTTGGAAACCTTTCAGGAATATCATTAAAAAAATATACCAATGTATTGGTTTGTAGCACTTAAACCCGTCTTACACCAACACTGCATGCGCACGAGTTCGTACTTGTCTGATAAGCTGCGTCATCGATCTGTCAGGCCGTCATGAGTGGCAGTTTATACAGTCTTCAATTTACACAAAACGTGCAATCTGTTTCAAGTGCAGTGTCGTTAGTTTTTGTAGTATGTGGTAGTTCTGTGCAATGTAATGGAGTCGCGTTTTAAGTTATAGGCCTATGTTTGCTGCAATCCCTTCGAGAAATCAGGGCATTGTAATTAGAGGAAAAATTTAAGAAGTGTTATATCGTGGATGCTTAATGTATTTCCTGATTTAAAACAGGAACAAAAGGTTTGCGCTATGTGTCGCAAAGAAATAAAAATATAAGAAGATGCTATTACGCAGAATCCTCATAATGACCCTAGTAATGAAGAATACGTCGACTCTACAGCAAATGTAAGTTCATTAAGTACAAGTCTTTTTGACCAAGGTGGTAAACCATACAGTTATTGGCCACTTAAGGAAAGTTTTATGTTTGAAAGTCGAGGATTTCAATGCATTATATTGTAAGAATGAACCGTTTGTGCATCTGTAATTGTCAATTATTTCTTTATTCAAAACACTGTTACACAAATGGATTCAATAATACTGTGTGATACTAGTGACCATATAAAATTGATATGTATGAAATTACAGTTATTGGCCACTTCTTGACAGTTATTGGCCACTGACTGTATAGTTATTGGCCACTTCACAATTATCAACTATAACAGACATTTATTTTTGTTTTGGCTGCAAATATTATTTTAAACTGTTGCTATTATTTCTATTAATTATTTACACATGCATTGCACTGCCCTAACACCAGTTTTATGTAAAATATAAATCCACATGTCTCTTTGCTCTGTAGGCCCTTATTTATATGTTGCTAGTTTACCAAGTTCTTCAAGGAAATCATCATCCTTCGAACTACCCTTAAGGTCCATACTGTTATGTGAATCTTCTTCTTTATAAAAATGAGTGACATAGGGAGATATCACCATCTTTTTCAGGAATGTGTTGTCTGTGTTTACGTGAAATATAATTTACATAAAATACTTTTTTACAATCTTCACATCAAATTTCAATGAAAGCTTCTTTCAAATGTTACAAATTGGACTTGATTCATTTTGCAATTCTCTGAAAAGTGTTCCTTTTGTCATTTGTGTTTTCTCTTTTCTTTCTTTCGCAACTTCACGTTTTCTCATTCTTTTTTCTTTTCTTGGACAATTTTCTATTCGCGCTTCTTTCTATGCATATCCTGGTAGCTCTGTGATATTATCGAAAACTGCAATCTTTCTATATCATGTTTGCCTTCTCTTTTAGGTGTCTCTGGCCACACCAGAGACTTTCCGATTGATGTATTCTTGACTCTTTTGAGCATGGAAGATATTTTCTTACTTATGTCCTTTTTACTTCGTTATTTAACGACGCTCTATCAACTATGAGGTTATTTAGCGTCGATGGGATTGGTGATAGGGAGATGATAATTGGCGAGATGAGGCCGAAGATTCCCCATAGATTACCTGACATTCCCCTTACAGTTGGGGAAAACCTCGGAAAAAAACCAACCAGAAATCGAACCCGCGCCCGAACGTAACTGCAGATCGGCAGCCAAGCGCCTTATCTGACCGAGCTACACCGGTGGCTCTCACTTACATTTATGTTACCACAACCAGAATGTTGACTACTACAACCTGCATTCACACTTGTTGATGTACAGTATTGTCATGGAGAGTCGGATACTGGCGTAGTTCAGTCGGCTGAGGCACTTGCCTTGTGCCCTGGCATGGGTTCGTTCCCGCTTGAGATGATCATTTGGTTGAGATTTTTCCGAGCTTTTTCCCAACTGTAAGGAGAATGTGAGGTAAACTATGGCGAATCCTGGATCTCCTCTATCAAATACTATCACCAATCACATCGACGCTGAATAACCTAGTAGTTGATGCAGCGTTGTTAAATAGCCAACAAAAAATACAAAATATGAAAAAATTGTCATGGAGAGTCAGATTCCGGGCTTCATCTCTTGAATTTTATAATAGGTATAATTGTCAATATTGTCAGCCAAAACTTCTTATTGAGTACAGGGTTGTTTCCGATCTCTGATAACGAATTTGAATGACGTTATGTGCGTCAGGAATCACACCGACAGCTGAATTGCAGCGAGAGGTGACAAACCAGTAGTGAGTGAATTCATAATCAGAGTGCACAGTGTATCACAGTAGCAATTCCCAAGAAAATTTAACCTTTCTGGGAGGTGTACATAACAACTCTTTCCGATGCCAAGTACAGTTACATGAAAATCATAGGAGCCTGCAAAAACGTGGTTTCATTATTTCCAAGAAAGATATCTTATGTGTACTTCATAAGACTGGCAAAGCTCGGATGGGATTAATTCCAGAGTGGAAAAAGCAAGCAAATCCCTCCCCCCCCCCATCACAAGTCGCCGCACCCCACGAGATGATACAAATTAATTCCATTCGAGCTTTATCAATCTTATTAAGTATACAGAAGATGCCTTTCTTGGAAATAACGAAATCTCGTTTATTACAAGCTTCTTTTATTTTCACTTAACTGTACTTGGCATCGGAAAGTGTTGTTATGTACCCCTCCCAAAAATGCTCGATTTTCTTGGGAATTTCTGCTGTGAGTCGCCGTGCACTCTGATTATGAAATCACTCACTACTGGTCTGTCACCTCTCGCCACAATTCAGCTGTCATGTGACTCCTGACGCACATGATGTCATTCAAATTCGTTTCAGAGATCGGAAACAACCCCGTGGATTTGTCTGCATCCAGTGTTCGATATGAAATGACATTTTCAGAACACTCATTATCAATTTCCTCCTAGGCTATAAGATTCAAATCACCTTCCCGTTTTAGCATTCTTTATTTTGATTTTTAAGGTTGCCTTAGGAACCCCGTCTTTTTAGCAATGACTGTAAGTGAGGTCCTGTGAGATTCCAATTCTTTCAATGTTACCTTCATCGCCTTTGGCTTATAGTCAGCCCATTTTGGAATCTTAAAAATAATCTAACCAGGGTATAAAATAAACAAGAATAGTTATTGGCCACCCATTAAGACAGTTATTGGCCACGTGGCTAATAACTATGCACACATTTAATGGACTCAAAATAAAAATACTAGTGAAATAGTGGCATTTAATAAGTTAAATGAAGGAAAATAATTTATTTTTAAAATTATTTTAAAATTACAGTTATTGGCCGGGGTGGCCAATAACTGAAAAATGCGTTATAATTAAACAGTTATTAGCCAGTAAATTTTCAAAATTTAGGGATTGTATTTGAGTACGTTTTATAAGTGTAAAGTGAAAATAGATATGTACGTGCCTCATAATTGGAATAATAATGAATACCAATTAAAAGAAACAGTAATTATTATGACTCAACCACAACACAGTTCTTAAGAATTTCACAAGAAACCAAAGCCTGGGAACGTGTGTTTTGCAAAAACATCTTTTTCATCTCACAGTGCTATCTGTTGTTGAAAATTAAAGTAACTACCAAATAAGAAAACATGCTGCTACCATCTGGCAAAATATTAATTAATTATTTGCATATCCTGTCTTATTATAACACATCAAAGTTCAAGTGGCCAATAACTGTAAGGTGGCCAATAACTGTATGGTTTACCCTATGTTCCTTATTAAACAAAGAAGTCTACAACAAAAGAAATATAAGAGACAGAAATTTGAAAATATTCTAAAAGATAAAGTCTTCGATATTAAAGACACCGAAGAACCAGGACCTTTCTGATTCTGAAATTTTGTCTCAGTTGCAGGAAAATTTTCAAAATTCAGGTAAAAGTGAGAAAATCGCCATTTTAACACTACTACCTAAACGCTGGAGCGTAAATGATATAAAAAGGAGTTTCTTTCAGCTTTCGAATACATAATTCGGAAAGCAAAAGTCCTGGCAAAGGGAAAGGGAATTTTGTGTTCACCAAATCCTAAACCAGGAAAATCCTTGCTCGCGGCTGTTGCCGGTAAAGTTAAAGAATTCTGTTGTTCTGACGAGATAAGCAGAATGATGCCGGTAAGAAATATTTGTTGTGATTAAAGAATCAGGGAGTAAAACACATGAGCAGAAATTAATTATATGCAGTGTTTAAAATTTCTAACCCTGACCAAGAAATTGTATTCTAGCTGGAGTTAGTGGAACTATACTGTCTGTGTTTGTGTCCTTATCAGAATGTAAAACAAAATCCATATGACAATAATTTATTTGAAGTAATAATTTTAAAAATTCGAATTATGTAATACATGTTACATTACATAGCGACATTCAAGAATATGATCAAGTATAATTAAATACTACGAATGTGTGGGACATAATTATCGCGACTTATACGGTTAGCTTACGCTTGCAGTGACATAATAATTTTTATCTTTGTAACCTATGATGATACCAAGTTGAAACTTATCAGTTCATTATATCACTAATTGAGCCGTACTATATTTTTTTTCTTAAAATAGAACCCCCGCATTTTTAAACATGAATATATGAAAATTGTTTCACCATGTTTTTTTAGTGTAATTGAATACATGCAGAAAACAGTACTGGGTATTCAGTTCAAAATGTGTCATGGCTCGCTGTATGTCGTCATGTGGCTAGCCGATGAGCCTAGAGAATTCAATCTTCCTACACTTCCGCAGAGGCGTATTACCTAAATGCGAGACAAGTTGCCTAGCAAGTACGGCGTTCATTCTGAAGATTACTTACCGATACGTACGATAACGCCAGTGGTGGCAAGAATGTGAACTGTTTGGAAACACGTACTGAAGTGAGTTTTTTTCTTACTGTCGGGATATGGGGAGAGGGTTAAGACGATTACTTACGTATTTGTTAACTTGGACGGTCAACATGGACACGGAGCATTTTGATTTGTGTTGTAGAATGTTGCCGTACGCAATCGATGATAACAAATACCCTGCGTACTACTTGCCGCGCAAAACACAGTTCGAAAGAGGTTATGGTAGCACACAGCTTACAGACCGCCATCTGTTGCTACGATATTCAAGTTATACCGTACACGTTCTCAAGTTCAGATTGAACGCCTTGATTAATAGGCAACTTCTCTGACATAAAAGCTGAAACTCGCTTCAAATCGCTGACTCACAACAGTGACGTCATGACACACTTTGAAATGAACACCCAGTATAAGCAATAAAAACTATCACATATTAAGAATGTATCACCCAATTTTTGTAAATTTATCTGGAGACGTTGTTGAGATAGGTATATAATTTTAATTGAAGCGGCGTGCATACAAAAATAGGATTTTTCTTCATGTTTGAAACGCCACTGACAGAAAACGTAAAGCACAGGACATATGAAACTCGGCAGTTTTAGTTAGAGTGGCAGGTAAAACAAACCCTCAAAATTTGAAAGAAATCTGAGTCGGTCGGGTTGAGCGCCTTGTTGATTTGATATGGAATGACCCGGTACGAAGGTAAAAAAATGTAGTTTGGATGTGCGCCAGTAAAAAAAGATTGAATGCCACTGTTGTAAGAAGTCCTCGTAACAGTATCAATATTACCACTGCCCTTGAAGTGAATATCTACAGTAGGCCTATTTCTTACTGACGTAAGCAGATTTCCTTTCATAAGAGAAGATGAATACTAAGTTATACGGTCAAAGTCACAAAGTTTGCGAATTAAGGCCGCATAATCAAATCAAAATTACTTTTCACAGTCTTACTTGTAAGCCAGTCATGTCAATTGATGCCCATAGGCGCAAGAGCGCGCTTTAGAGCTCAGGAGAGCCTGAGCGCTTTACAGCAGAAAGGAAAGAGACAAACAAGTGAGGTAGTATATGCAGCTTGGTCGATCTACAGTGCGTCCGCAAACTCATTCCACAGCGAGGATATGGCGATGTATACGCTAGGGGCTGCAGTTCTGTTGGGAGGTGGGATTCACTCCACGCGAAGGTCAACACTGAACACGTGTGAATGATTTTGCTGCCAACTTAAAACTTCCCGCTAGGAGATCGAACGTCTCTCCTCGCTGCGGAGTGATTTGCGGACACATTGTAGCCTACAGGGATGGCCAGCACTGATTCAAAGGATAATGGGAAGAGAACTTATTCAATTGTATCCATGTTAATTTTTAGATTTGTCTGAGAAGTATAAATGCATTATAAGGATGTAAGTTTTAATTTTAATGCTCATTTTTTGAAAAGTTTGCTTTTTATTCAAAAGGAATATTTTCTCAACTTTTTTTTTTACAGAAAAGTGAAATTTTCAAATATGTTTATTTAGTAGCCTTACAGATACTGAAACAATGCTTTCGTAAATCTAATATATCGTAAATACGTATTCCTGAAGATAGTGTATTGAACATTTTGAAAATATTCGCATGGAAAATGTTGTAAGGAAGTGATATCGTTTTGATTAGTTTAATGATTACTTTTATAAGGCTAAAGATACCATCAAGATCAATTCCAACTTATTATGTCATAATCAATCTCTGTCTTTGGGATATCACTTTCTTTATAAATTATGTGTTTCACTTAGTACAGTGTAGTTGTACTACTATGGAATTTATGTGAATATACCTTCTTAACTCTTTATTATGTTATTAACGTTTAAAACAAACTGAAATATTAAGAAATTAGTGTTAGTACAGGGACATCATTTTATTTTTACTTCAATTTTCATTGTACCTGAGTTTTTTAATGTACTTCACTCCCACCCCCTTTGCTAGTAAACTTCCAACCGTTCTCCACACAGAACCGAGGCCGCGTATGCAGTACTGAGTTAGTGAGTATAGTACGTTCCAGAAATATGTTGGCGTTTTCCAGTGACGAAAGAGCTTTCAATATTGAATCATATTTTCGCACAGGTACTGTCATCCGTTTACCTACGTCGCATCCCGGATTCCCCCACCTGGTTCTGTTCGCCTCTCTGTAAAGTCTAGTAGCTGGGCTGTCTTAGCTCTTTTCTGAAAACATTAATTTCTGTTAGGAATTGGTCGTCTACGTAATATTATACAACTGTTTAAAATAACTTAAATAAAAGGGCCTCGTTAAGTAATTAACTTTCACGTGATTTCCTCCCCCCCCCCTCTACGACCCTGCAACAAAACTACTTGAACGAACAGTAGATAGCATTTCTGAGTAATTTTATCTTTTCGGATCGGGCAGAAGTGAAGATTAAATTTACAGTACGTAAGGTATTCTTTTATGGAGTAGGTATAGAATTATTTCAACATGAGTTACTCGTACGAAGGACGAAACTGGCAATTGGAATTAGGTACAATAGTCTATAGTGCGATACGAAATTAAGGCCACACATTTTAAAAAATGTGTTTAAATATCCATATTATGATTATTTTTCAATTTAACTTCATGTTCTATATTGTACGCTAATGTGCTGTAACAGTACAATATAGACTCCATAATTAATACATCCGAATGGATAGCTCAATTCGTGAGTAAAAACACTAAGTGTTAATACAGTACTGTATTTTAATTAAACAAAAATCTAATGAAAATGATCAAATTCAAAATTGCGATATTTCCTAGTTTACATAAATGGATGAACTACTTTTCTTCCCTCCTATACCTAGTAAAGTGATTTGTTTGTATTTTACGCCAGTATCATCGAACTCCAGTCTTGGAAGGGGGAGCAAGCGGTGTTTCCGGTTCTAGACCTTTAATCCACAGATATAGCCAGGTTAATATTAAAAATGTTAGTAAAACTAAAATGATGTCCCTGTACTTTTGTTTTACAGACAATGAATAAAATATCAAACAGAAAGAAGCCATATAAAAATAAAGACATAAAATTTTACGTCCCGTTTGAAGTTTGTGCACCACTATTTTCTTAATACAATAGGCTGCTTATTCATATACTAATCCTTTTTCCATCCATACCTAGAGCTTGATGCCCGCGCACGACGTCAAGGTCAGAAAAGTGCGCTTGCTTTGACATCACTGTTGTAAGCGATCATCTCGCCCCGAATATAACCACAAGAAATGTATTATTTGTTGCAGTCATTCCTGGTTGAGTGTTAGAGAAGGCCGTATGGCCTTAACTCTGCCAGGTTAAATAAATTATTATTATTATTATTATTATTATCATTATTATTATTATTATTATTATTATTATTATTATTATTATTATTATTATTATTAATGCTTGCTATGTCTAGAATGGACGAATTTGCTAGCATATTCTTCACTTCTGCACCACAACTACGCATGGATTTTATTATAATTTGTGTTAAATTATAGTAATTATAAAGCTGTGAAACAAGCCCGCGATTAGCAGGATAAAGTTTGAATGGGTTGGACTGTGTTTAAATCAGTGTAGCACATTCACTGTGTATCTGGCAGTTTTTAATCACTAATGACTTATGTGGATGAAGCTACGAGTGTGGCAGTGATATTCATAAAACATCAGATGCACAGAGTGTTATAAATAAACAGCTTTGTGTGCTTGCGTAGATACGCACACAAATTGTTTTGAACAACCGTTCTAACAAATTTATCATCTATACATATCTCTCTATGTAAATTTCAGCTTTGTCATCAGTTTAACTGCTTCAATTAGGCACATGTTGCACTTAAAAAGAGCGATTAACTCAATTGCTAAGGGTATTGCCCATTCTAAACATGTTCAGGCCTGAAAACAGATTGTAACAATGTAAGGACCAGTGTGTATACAAATGTGGATTGGAATACGTTCTTGTAGCGTTTGTTTAGTCTCATAATCTACTGCATCATCCGACATTCGTGGTGTACGCAGCGGGTGTGGTGCAGCTTTAATGCTATTTGGAATTCAGGGTCGGACGTTTGATGCCCGATGAATGTTTGTCCGTTTATCTAAGTGATGTTCTTTGTTGCCTCACAACATACGTAGATGACCGATATCGTGCTGACAACGCTAGAGAGCCCCACTTTCTGTCCATATTGTGTGAAGTCTAAGGAAATTTACATAAGAAATTGGTAGGCTAATTTATTTTAACGGCTGTGAAAATTCGGGAAAATATTATAGCTAATAATAATAATAATAATAATAATAATAATAATAATAATAATAATAATAATAATAATAATATAATGTAACGTAATATGTGGTGGGATAGCCTATGAAGGCCGACCAGCCGACAATTAGCTACACATTCATTTCTCAGCAGAGGTTAACGATCATCCATACAGTACAAGAGTAAGGTAAGGTTAGCACGATGATCCCCTCCCAGCCGATATAGGTGATTTTCTAAACCGGAACTCGCTGTCTATCGTGGCTCTCAGCGTATTCCGAATCTCACCGGACCGGTGGACAACAATGACGTCACGTTGCAGCGAAATAGGAACAAAATGCTGGAAGGTTCGATGGCTGTCATGGGGGCAGTACAAGTTGTCTGTGCTATGCTAGCAAGATTTTGCGAAATTTCCGCACTGTCATCTCGTTCAAAGAATAGAGAACATAAACAATTTATTTCTTGAACCAGTAGTAATAACTGGTCCGTTGACAAGTTCACTCATAAGCCATTAACATATGTTTTTTTACGTTGTGCTCATTACAAACAACCCAGCAGAACCAAAGCAGAACACACCGCCATGACACAACAATGCACCATGTCATTCGTCTGCTAATTCCCGCCCTATACAAGAACCAGTCAGATTCACTGATGGCGGCTGATGGAGACTGCCACCACCTCTGCAAACTGATGGAACCGGTGCGACACCGGTGGAGCATCAGTGACGTCATCGTTGAAATTCGGAACACCGTGATGCCATCAGATTGCTCAGCGCTGAGATTCGGAATCTGCTTACATTGCTTATAGGTAGCACATTTTTATATAGAAACTCTGATTACGTTTGAATAAGAGGAATTACTCCTTTATACCGTGTGATTTTAGGCAAAATTAACAACTTCTCTCCTGTCTAACAGAGTTATATGAAACATTGTACGGAAGTTACAGGTAGCATGTACGTTTTGTGGACAAACTATATTTACGGTTCCATGAGACGAACTACCCCTTTATAGGAGGTGCATTTACATAAAGTTAACTTCTCTCCTACTTAACAGATTTTTATGAAACTTTTTACACGAGTTACAGGTAGCATATATTTTTTGTGTACAAACTCTGATTACATCTATATGCTACCTGTAGGCCTAATTGTTGTACAAAGTTTCATAAAAATATATTATATAGGAGAGAAGTTATTAAATTTATATAAATTCACCACTACAAAGGGGCAGTTCCTCTTATAGAAGCATAATCAGACTTTGTAGACAAAAATATATGCTACCTCTACATTTTGTATAACGTTCCATAAAAATCTGTTAGGAGGTAAGTTATTAACTTTGTCTAAATGCATCTGCTATAAAGGTGTAGTTTTTCTTGTGCTAACGTAATCAGAGTTTGTACACAAAACAATACTTGCCACCTGTAAGGCAGTAGAAAGTTTCATATAAGATCTGTTGCAATGCAGGGAAGTTATTTTGTTAAACTACTAGATATGCGTATTGGAAATTTATCCAAATTTGTCCCAGAGAGGGAATTGTTTTTATCACTTTTGACTTTTACAGATTCATTTCGCAATATTTCATTCCTTAGCATTTTCCAACCAGATTCTAGAATTATGAATATTGAATAATCTTTGACTATGTCAAATAATTACTGGAATGAGTTGGTCTGAAGAGAGAGAAACAGTAGTGAGACAATCAGGAAGCAGAATAACCCACTCAAGTCGTTGCTTGAGTCGAAGTATCTGAGACTTCGAGACCCATGACCTGTCCTTACTGATAAAGCGTACGGTCAGAAGACCCTTGCATTGGATTTAAGAGAAAATTCTGATAGTGTAATACGTCTGTATGTATAATATTGCTCAATAAATCCATCTATCTACTTATCTACTGACAAAGCAATATTGGTTCGTTTACCAGATTTTTCATCGATCTTTTATTGTCTTAAACAGTGACATGAGTGAATTACTGAGCTCGAAGTTGCAGAACATTACATAATTATTTTTCACATTGTAATCGCATGGCCCGCTCATTAAAGACGGGGAGTCCAGTGGCGTTCATTTTATGTACGACTAGTGAACTTAAATGGAATTGTAAACAGCGTGCAATTTTATTGTCTGACAGTGAAGTACATAGGACAGGATGAAGGGAAATTTTACTCCAAAAAAGGAAAATTTCAACCTGTCATGAGGAAATTTATCGGAACCTAATCTGACAACACTGCCAATGGATATGGAAGGGGAAGGTAGGTTTTAGTCTGAGATTACCTTCCGTGTAGGTAGATTCTTTTAATATTAAACCACCATGAAACAAACTATTTTTCTGGTAGCTCATTCTTTCCCATCGCACAGCTCACAAGCTAGGTCTCGCCTCCTAACTTATAGGGCCTACCTTTTTGAATGAGGACTTTGTTCTTTAATTTATTTAAAAAAATTAGTAGAGGAATAAGTTGAATTTTAAGTCGATTGAGGACTCAAATTAACTTAACTGAAACCTGGCATAAAGAAGCTGTGTTTTTCTGAAAGAGAACAACATTCACACTGAAACCACAGTCTAGTATATACAGTCACGAAGCTTGAGTTGTGAGGGTGCTCGGAACAATAGACTGTGCCGGTACTATTTAGCATTGTCTGTAATAAGGCGATATTAGCGATCCTAGTGGTTAGCAACTATCTATGGATGCATATTTACTATGAATTGAGCTTCGTGACTGTGTATACTAGACTGTGCTGAAACTATGTTTAAGTCTATTTGTTTCAGTTATAGATTCCAGCTCGAGCTGGGATATTATGTTTATGATGCAAATTTTGAGTACCTATTCAATATTATGTACCAAATATACCGGTATTTTTTTTTTTTTTTTGTATTTTATGAAACACTCCATTCTGTCATGGAAACAATTATGATCTTGGGAACGACATATGACGTCTTCTCATAATAAATTTGGTTAGTGGTACAGCTAATGTCCTAAATTAAAACTAGTGATACGTCACTGAAGAAGGTTGAGAAACGCTAGTTTAAGGTATCAAGCGTTGTAATTTTGATAAAGGTCTACTGCATTATTATTTTATATATTTTCAACTTTTCATCTAAAAGTAATCGAGAGTAAATAAGCTACAAAAAATAAAACAAATCCTTCTGGTCAGTAACGTAACAAGGCATTAAGGTCTCCAATTGGATGTTATCATAGTTACACTAACACTGTAACCGTTCGAGATTGTTACTCTAACTTTTGACACAGAAAGCTCATTCTTCTGAAAACGAGTGAGGAGTACTTACTGTTTATTTTCTTAAGAAAACATTCCAATTCGCAGAAAAATGTACTTTGACATTTATTCATCATATAGAAACCAATAGTGTTTTTGTATCATTCTGATATTTCTCTGGTAAGTACAGCAACATTGATTTTAAAAATTTACTTCCCTTACGTGTCAACATACATAGAGCATATCTCTGGAAGCAAATGAAATAGATTTGATATTTATTTTCCTTCCAAAATAAATAACTAAACGTAAGTATACAATGATATTTATTTACAAAGGGAGACATGTTAAAACGGATTAGCTGGATTTAAATATAAGTATCATTTCGATATTTCCTTTCTAAGTAAAACAATATTGACTTTTGTTAATTTCTGTTACGTGTGGGCTTCCTCGGTAAATTGAATTCGCATGTCTGTCAAAAACAGCTTTTACATTATGACTGTTAGTGAACGAAGAAAGTATGGTAATTAAAAAAATCGATCCCCAGTTTTTAACTGAAATGGCCGCCTAACGTCCTGCGAACACGCTTATATTATTTTCACAAATGTCATCTCTACTTCCGTGATTTAGTAAAACAATATTTATTCATGTCACTAATTCTTTGTTATTGCTAAAGTGGCAATGTTACAAACTACAAATGCAGAGCGCCTCGGGTTTGTTTTCGGACATAGAAATGGATATTTAGGCCTATATATCTCTTTAGGAATATGGAATACATATTTTTTTCTCGTTTTTGTGTGTTAAGTTGTGACCTGGTGTTTTGTTAATCAGATCGCTAAAAGTTAGCTACTAATAACAGAATGTTCACATAAGTGTGGAAGGGATGAGAGAACCGGTTCAAGAATATAAAATTAATTTCGATGATGATGATGATGATGATGATGATGATGATGATGATGATGATGATGATGATGATGACGTGATAAATGACAGATATATCCAAGATCGGTTAGTTTATTTTGTACGGATTGCGTGTTGATGATGCGAAATTATCTTCTTTCATATTATTATTCTGATAATTAAAGCATGGATTTAGTAGATGCCACAAATTAAATAAGGTTATTTCCCCATCTGTTTCAAGGTGACTAATGTCCTTTTCGACTTGGTTGTAATATTCGGTGATCTGTTGTTTACCGCTTTAGCTTTTGGTTCCAGGCTTCCGCGTTTAAACACAGGAAAAACAATGTGTTTTGTGTTATTTCTGTAGTTCAGCATAAAAATGCCAAAAATAAAATGTAAAATTCAAGTTTGACATGAAATTTCTTAAAAAACTAAAATTGTTTAACTTGTGTTAGTGAAAGCCACGTGTTTTTTATATTTTTCAAATGTGATGTTGACTTACACGAAAGAAAAATCCTAAACTATTACAACAACGAGAAAAACTGAAATGGTAAACAACGTAAGGATAACGGCAGGAATGTCGGAACTGGATTCAAGTTAGTTAACATTTATTACAAAATAACAGAATAAATATAACTAAGAGCAAGTCTATGCTCAAATTATAGCTATGCGGTGTGTAGCCTAATTCCAGCACAATAGGCAACACTGCAGACTAAACGAATTTAACAGAGTATCCAACTTACACGAAAGAAAAATCCTATTACGATGTTCACCGTGTAGACTCAGATAGGTCTCATCATTTTTGCAACCACACTTTGAAGCAAGCGATTTTCACCTCATGTTATTTCTTTAAAAAGGCAATTTCGTGTTATAAATATAGGCTAATGTTATCAAATTCAAATTAAAATTCAAATTTATTCACAATTTACAATTGAAATGGTATATATGAATAGATACCCGAAATGAGCATATGCTCATGCTCGGGTACAGTCCATAGTCTACATAAATTTTACAGATATCAATAATAATGTTGATGATAGAAATAATAGTAATAATAATAATAATAATAATAATAATAATCAACGTGACGGAGATAATACAAAGATAGTAATACAAATTAATTAATTAATTAATTAATTAATTAATTAATAATGATAGTCTAATAATAATAATAATAATAAAACAAAATATTAACAATAATAAAATAAATACTAAGACTGATAAAATAAAATATAAAACCACTTAGCGAGAGTTAACACAACTTAAATAAGCATATAATAACCAGAACAAAAAAATAACGAGCTCGAAAATCAACAAAAAAGTTCGTTGTATCGCAGACGACAGCAACCGCCGTATTGACATTGTGTTATGCATTATTGGTAGGAGGGGGAGCCGAAGGTCTACATCCTGACGTTCTCTTCGAATCTTCTCATACAATCATGGGAAGTTAATGCTGAGAAACAAAATGTCTACGAGTCAAACTGTTCATTATTCCCAGGATAAATACAAATAATACTGAAATATATTACTCCAGTAATCAAGTTTAAGTTATAGATCTCCCCTTTTGTGCAAGAGATATCATATCAAAATATTTTATGAATGGCGGGGAAAATATAAATTTCAAGAACTCTCTAGTGACAGAGATAGTGACAAGTACAATCAAGTGTATCTATCAAGTAATTAATTTCTCATTAAAGTGCAACTTCTTGGAAATCCGGACAAAAGATCGTCCGGACGGAGTCCAGTCCGATACCCGGGAAAGCTAATAAAAAGTAATCTGTCCCGGTTATATCCGGACGTCTGGTCACCCTATTGATAATATGCATTTATATCAATTTTTGCTTTAAAATTGTCTTGCAATAACAACATGAACCCATAAAATTAAAAAAAAAAAAACGCAGAAAAATAGAAATAAAAATTATCGTCTTGAATTTTATGCTTAAATTAGCACAATTTAGTAGATATTACTATTACTATGATGTACCGAAGTATTATGATACGCGTAAGTAATCACTTTGTGATTCAAGACGGTGCTTATTCCGTCAGGTCCCGGCCACTTTGTCACTCGTAATGAGAGCACCTCTGTACATAGTGTGTTGGACACATATTCTGTGACACAGTACATTAAGGTAGGCCACCAAAGGGGAACAGAGAAGGTAGAACTTAGACTGAGAAGGATTCAATCCGGCATCGGAACTGGAATCCGGTGTGGCTTAGTGGATAAAGCGTCAGCACGTAGAGCTGAAAACCTGGGTTCGAGTCCCGGTGCCGGAGAGAATTTTTTCCGTTCTATCCATTCTTCACCATACAATACAGTATCTTAATATTGCGCCAATGGAAGATACCCATACATTCACAGTTTATGTGAAAAATTGTTTTATATTTCTTCTGTAAAGTGTTTGGACTAATAATGTTCATGCAACTGTATGTTAAAGCTTTGAAGGACCTACTGGAAAAGTTTGGAATAGAATGTGTAAAATTCCTCCACGGTCAAACTTGCTGCTCACGTGGTGAATTGTTTACATTTTGTGAATTGAATCAATCTCCTTACAGTATATTATAAATTTCTGTATAATGTTTGGCTTGTTATACATCCATACGCTACAGTGATGCTGAAAGATTAATAAATGAAATGAAAATTAATGCAACTATATATTTTCTCTTCGTCTCTAAATATTGTGTATAATTGAAAAGGTGACTCAGTGAAGAATTATTATTACTATTACTATCAACAGGAATTAAATAAACAATGCTGATATGAACACGTGTTTCTCGTCCTGGTTTATATAGAGGAATTATGACTCCAGGATTTAGTGCATATTTTATACGAACGGTAAAATATATCGGTACTATGTGAGCTTGAATTGTATGTGGTATGGGGGTGGCCCCTTCAGGGGCTGGAGTGTGAGGGTGTTCAAACAATTAGCCCGACGGACGGCGCGTAATGGAAAGCTGCTAATACCGCCAACGCCATGATTTACTGATCGGAGCGCCGGGGCGCGCAATTAATTGTGGGTAGCGCGGATTAATAACGGCCTCTTTGTCACCCGTTTTTAGTGCGTCGACACCGCTCCCAGGTCTGTGAGTCTGAACCACTTGAAAGACATACGTGGCATAGCAAATTATGTCTTCGCCAGAGAAAAAAATCTCTATTTTAAGTAAATAAGAGAACCGTGTGAAATCGTATGTATTCTGTCTTATGTAGCATACAAAGCAGCTAGAAATTCCCATTTCGTACCTAAAACTATCACAAATGAATTGTCGCTTGTTAACTTTTGTGTATATAATCGTTCTCTCTCTGTGAAATGGGTATCTTGCTAATCATGAGGTCTGAAATTCCTGTGATTCGAACTTAACATTATTTCATTCCCAGTTTTCTGCACAAGGGCAGAAAAGTCAGAATTCTCCAATCTTCCTATTTTCCGTATTCCACCTCCATCTTATTCTCCGTATACGATCTACCATATCAATTACATCTCAATTTATTTAGAAATACATTATTTCAGCTTTCTAAACAACGTGACTGCCTCATTGAACAGAGCATAGCTAATACTTACTTGATGAATCTTTCGTACACTACTTTTAACACTTGAATATAAATAATTGATTAAATGGCGATCTTACTCGTGTTAATTATGTAAGCATGTGTGGCTTACAGCTGTTTCGGTCTTAATTGACACCATCCTCAGAGCCTACAAGATCTCGGCGCTATCTCAACTTCGCTGCCTGTTGTGTGGGTGCGTTTGTGTGATGAAGAGTTGTGTCAAATAGTGTGTGTGTGTTCTGAAATGATCTGTGTGTTGATAATTTGATTAGGGTGTGTTTTAGTGTGTCTGTATATTTCATATTGTTCTAGTGTGTTGAGTTTTTGGTTTTTGGGTTGTATGTGTAGTATTTCCATGTCTGTATTTATGTTATTGTATGTGTGGTTAGCATTAGTTATGTGTTCGGCATATGTAGATGTATTGTGTCCTCTCGTTATTGCTTTAATGCACCCACACAACAGGCAGCGAAGTTGAGATAGAACCGAGATCTAGTAGGCTCTAAGGATGGTGTCAAGTAACAACGAAACAGCTGTAAGCCACACATGCTTACATATTTAACACGAGTAAGATAGCCATTTAATCAATTATTAATACTTACTTACTTACAAATGGCTTTTAAGGAACCTGCAGGTTCATTGCCGCCGTCACATAAGCCCGCCATCAGTCCCTATCCTGTGCAAGAATAATCCAATCTCTATCATCATATCCCATCTATCTCAAATCCATTTTGATATTTTCCTCCCATCTCAGTCTCGGCCTCCCCAAAGGTCTTTTTCCTTCCGACCACCCAACTAACACACTATAAACATTTCTTGATTCGCCCATACGTGCCACATGCTCTGCCCATCTCAAACGTCTAGATTTAATGTTCCTAATTATGTCAGATGAAGAATACAAAGCGTGAGGTTCTGCATTTTGTAACTTTCTCCATTCTCCTGTAACTTCATCCCTCTTAGCCTCAAATATTTTCCTGAGAACCTTATTCTCAAACACCCTTAATCTCTGTTCCTCTCTCAAAGTGAGAGTCCAAGTTTCACAACCGTACAGAATAACCGGTAATATAACTCTTTTATAAATTCTAACTTTCAGATTTTTTTGACAACAGACTAGATGACAAAACCTTCTCAACCGAATAATAACACTCATTTCCCATAGTTATTCTGTGTTTAATTTCCTCCCGAGTGTCGTTTATATTTGTTACTGTTGTTCCAAGATATCTGAATTTTTCTACCTCTTCGAAGGATAGATCTCCAATTTCCATTTCGTACAATATTCTGGTTACGAGACATAATCGTATACTTTGTCTTTTCGGAATTTACTTCCTAATCCATCGCTTTACTTGCTTCAAGTAAACTTTCCGTGTTTTCCCTAATCGTTTTTGGGTATTCTCCTAACATATTCACATCATCTGCATAGAAAAGAAGCTGATGTAAGCCGTTCAATCCCAAACTTTCTGTGTTATCCTGAACTTTCCTAATAGTATATTCTAGAGCGAAGTTAAAAAGTAAAGGTGATAGTGCATCTTCTTGCAAGCATAACTAATACACAGAGTGAAAACAAAATTGAAATTAGAGAACAGGAAGGATCACAAAAGACAACAGGAAACGAACAAAAATGTGAAATTAAGAATAGGAAAGGTAATAGTATATAATAAACATAGTAAACAAACAGAATAAACATTGAAACAAAATTGTTCCTTGTTAGGAAACAAAGTAGTCTACAGATTGTACTTTAAAATGGCAAGCGATTCTCTTATAGCAGTAAGAGAAACATCACGAATGAAGTTATTGTTGAAATGGAACTTCTTGCAGGAACTGACAAATAGGCTAGGTATTGTGATTCTAGCTCCAACCGTTGGTCATACAACTTCAATGGAAGCGAGGTGATATTTCTTAAAATAGTATGGAATTGTGGTCTCAAAATTCTGCATATTTTGCGTCGACTTAAGCGGGCTGTTGCTTCTGTGCCTCGAACTTGACTGTCGGTCGATAATGTAGGAGGATGTAGAGCATGGTGGAATGACAAGCATGCCAATTCGCCGACAGGATCCCCCTTGACAGATGCCATGGATTTCTTTGTGTACAGTGAGACCTTTCTTGCTCAAGACTTGGGCAATCATTGACCTGATTCAGTGATGTCTGGAGTTCCGCAGTCTATCATCTAATATCTTCTTCTTTTCCCCCAACTTTTCCCCTGTTCACCATTCCTTCCAGTGCATCGTTCAATAGGAAGTTTCTTCTCAACCAGTGGTCCAGTCAGTTTATTTTTCTCTTCATAACAAACAATTAACTCTAAAGTAAATATACATCTTGATTACACAATTTTAACACTGTATCACTTCGGAATATGTATGATAAGAACTTTCTTAGTTCCGAAGATGACCGAAAATAGGTCGAAACATGTTAACAAGGTACGTTAAAATTTAACACAAGAAAGTCCTTATCATACATATTCTAAAGTAAATCTTAAGCAGCTTACTACAGGGTGTCCCATAAGTCTAAAACCATAGGCGAATTACTGAAAATGTTTTTTCTTTGTCCATATGACAACTGAGTGATGTATTTACGTTAAGAGGAACATATTAAACTGGTCCTGCTTGTTGATGACCGTAGTCACTGAGAGGTTACCCACGAATTTAATGCTTTGCACTCAGAACGAGCGCCAATTACACGCAGTTGTGTAGGGAAAAAACAATTATTGAGACGGGATTCGTCGCAGACAAAGCGCGTAGTGGACCACCGAGGACAGAATCTGATGAGCAAACAACGTGCAATGTCCTGGCATCGTTTCCGAAAAGCTCTAACAATTCGATCCGCAGGATGTCCACAGAGACGGGCATCTCGAAAACCAGCATTCAGCGCATATGCACACCAACAAATGGCACCCATACAAACTGAAACTGTTACAGAAATTAATAGAGAATGATCCGAATCCGGATGGGAGAATTTTTTCATGATTTTTCCCTCACAACTGCATGTAATTGACGCTCGATCTGGGTGCAAAACATTACATTCATGGGCAACCTTCCTGTGACTACGGCCTACAACAAGCAGGATCAGACGAATTCGTTCCTCTTTACTTAAAAATATTACTCAGTTGTCCTATGGACAGAGAAACAAAAAACATTTTAGTAATTTGCCTATGGTTTCACACTTATGGGACACTCCGTATAATATTCATAACACAAATGGCGACTTACGACAAAGGCAAAAGCTTCAACATTTCTTGGCAGCATACATTATGAAGGCGACATTTATTTCATAAACGAATATTTTGTTATTCACTATGAAACTACAGCTTTTCTTGGTTTTTAAATCACTGTCAGGGATAATAAAAAGACATCTTTATCTTACTTGTCTCACTGAGACCTGTGTCTGTGGAGTGTAGGCATTCACTCATGATTTCTTTTAGCTTTATACAAGCACAGAATCACTTACTCAAATGCTCCTAACGCCTTTAAGAATTATACGTAGTTAAGAAATATTCTACGGTCTCTGTTAACCTATAGGCTATGTAATATTTAATATTTTCCGGTTTTACCAAGCTTCACTATGTTTTTAATGATTCATTAATTTAATTGCTGGTTCATTAAATTATTTTTATAGCTCACCAAGTATCTTTAGTGCCAACGAATCAGTAAAGCTATCATTAGTTAAGTGATAGATAGTATATTTAACGTATTATTATTATTATTATTATTATTATTATTATTTTTATTATTATTATTAATCCGTGGCGCTACAGCCCATGAGGGGCTAGGATCGACCAGCCGACTGCTGGCCTCACGGCCACATGCTGAAGCAGAGGTGGACGATCATCCAACCAGAATGGAGCATTGTGTGGTTGTTAGCACGATGAGCCCCCCAGCCGTTATAGATGGTTTGCGTAACCGGATTTCGCTACCTATCGTAGCTTCCCGAGTGCATCATGATGCTGGGTGGGCACCGGTCCCATACACTGGCCGAAATTTCATGAGAAAATTTCTTCCCCCATGAGGACACGAACCAAGGCGCATTCCTTAACGCGAGTCCCAGGCAGGATGTCTTAAACCATGACACCACGGCGCGGGACATTATTATTATTATTATTATTATTATTATTATTATTGTTATCATTATTATTATTGTTATTATTATTATTATTATTATTATTATTATTATTATTATTATTATTATTATTACTTGGCAGTGAAACTGATTGCTCGTTGTAACAGGTTTGCTGTTACTTGACTATAGGTACAAATTTGTTTACTCGCGAGTGAGTAGAGTCATGGACAGCAGTGGAGAGGAATATGCACAGACCGCAAATTTTCGCATAATGACGTGAAGCGTAGAATGAATATAGTAATTTCTGGTACTGTAAGGGAGTCTGTAGGAAAATTAAATAACCATTTTACTTTGCGCTTAAAGACTGAATAAAATATGAGAATTATTTAAGCATGTCAATAAACTGGTGATTCAGAAAATTGAAAAATACGAGTTACGTCATTAATATTCATTGTGTGTAAATTAAATTTAAGTGAATTATTCGATCCCGCAAATATTGTACAGATAAATGTTAATAATGGCAATACACTCACAGAAAAGGTAAAAGAGTGAGTTACTTCAAGTATATACAAAAAAATACTGATTGCAGTGTAGCGTTTGTTACTTTAAAAGAAACACTTTTGAAACAAACATCCAACACTTCCAATGTTTAAGTCGACGTGATATTGAATTACCCTGAATTTACATCTGCTGTATTTAAATGCCTCCTTGTGCATCTGTTGACGCAGGTTTTTCTCAATGTATAATTGAAATGTTAGTGACCGTAGGCGCAGAATGAAAGAAAATGATATTGTCACTTCTGCTGTACTTTCATTCCACACATAGAAACAGCAGATGTTACATAATACAAATATTGTTTTCTTTTTCTCTCAATGATATAAAGTTGTGTTTAATTTTAATACGTAGAATACATTTTTGTATGAAATCTTTATCATTATTTTGACGCCTAATACGTAATATAGGATCATTTTTCACATAAGAACTTATTGCAATTATCTTACATTTAATTAGCGATAAAACGCGAAATATAATATTTTATCACGATTTTTTCGAAATTAATATGAAATTATGTCATCTTTAGGCCACAATGTACGTCACTCGTCGAAGCGTTACAAAATAACCAATTAACAAAAAAATTATTCATCGACTGCAACACAAAGCAAGTAAACAGTGAACAACTAAGACAAAGTCATGGATGAATATAATATAATAGGATGCGAAACTTGCTGAGTTTCCCGTAACACATGCTAGTGGCGCTAGTATAGAAACTGATCTTGCTGCCGATGTTGGACGGAGGAGAGCGCACCAAGTAGCGAAAACAAAAACTAATTACTCCATGTATATAACAGCGCACCTGGTGAGGAAAATGTTAAACTATGCAGAAAATATTCCTTCCACCCCCACACTCATCGATATTCTTAACTAATCCAATTTAAAATAAAATATTTAAATTTTTATTTCTCACACCATCTTCCAGTGAAAATTCTTATCGGAGCCAACAGGAAGATAAAAGAGACGATCTATTTTACACTACCCAATTAAAATATAACCAAACAGAGACAGAAAATAAAGCAAAAGGTTAGATAATTAGGATTGTATTATTTGGGTATTTAGTGTACAGCGCAATGGAAACGTCTGCAAAAACTACTTAGATAGTTTAATTTATTATATTACTATTACTTTACAATACATTCAATAACACTATTTTTACAACGTTCATAATCATCACTGTTTAACATGCACCGCTTATACACACACTTAGTATCACTTTATGCCCACTCATTAGCAAGTTTCTGGCTGCCATCTTGTCTTCTCGAGAAACGTCTGTTCGTCTAGAACGAACGATAAAAAGAGAACTCTGGGTAATGTACCCAACATGTAATTCTAATGTTCACCACCCACGACATCGGGCGCTGATCACCTTATTTGAACCCCCTTCCGTCAGATTGTGCTGACCGCAGTTTCGCATCCTATTATATATTCATCCATGACACAGTATTTCAACATGGCACGACTCACGCTGTCTTCTATTGTACACAGTAGAGGTACTTTGGAACAGTGTGTCTCAAACACCGGGTCGCTTGGAAATGTTATTCTTCATATGGTTAATGTCCAATTCCTGTAAATTGGAAATAAGTCCTCACATCCCTGACAGTAATCAAGAGCATGTCGCTGGCTGAGAACCAGTTTGTTCTATCGCCATTTTTTTACTTTCTGGGAAATTGAATTTAAAAGTTTCACTTAGGGTAAACATTGATAATTTCGTGATAATTTCATGAAAACTAATTTCAAATGCAAATGTGTAAATATATCCTTATTCCGATTTTTTCATCTAAAAGACGATAACATGCTGTACAAATCTGGAGACATAAAAGATTGGATACGTTCTTGAATAAATGCCAAAAACCACTTTTACAACTTAAGCTGAAAGGTTGGTTATTTCGTGATAACCTTGGTAATTTCGTGATATTGCATTGATAATTTCGTGAGAGGTAGAAGACTTGTGGAAAAATTCATTAAAGTCAAATGAAATTCTCATTTATTGTTACAAGACTTCAAACATAGTAATTCCGTCTAATATTCATAACAAGAAAACATAGAAATACATATGAACACATAATAAGAATGAAATCAAAGTAAAAATTGAAATTGAAAATGGATCTTCTTTGCCCTGAAAGGGTGAACACTTTTATTACGGACTTTACTATTACTAGGGTAACTCCAAAAGTAATGCATAACGTTTGTTTAAAAATTATATTTTTATCCTACAGCTTTGCTATTTTCACAGAATGTAAATGCATCCTTTAGGAACAAAATTTCACTTTTCCACATAATCCCCGTCCCTTTCAACTGCCTTACGTAACCTAGGAACGAGGGCCTGTAGACCAGCACGGTAAAAGTCTGGACCAACACGCTGAGCCACTCTTTAGCAGCGTGCACAAGGGAGTCATCTTCTAACCTCGTTCCGCGAAGGGATCCTTCAGTTTATCAAAGAGATGGTAATCGCACGGTGCCAGTTCAGGACTGTAAGGCGGGTGTTTGAGTGTTGTCTATCCGAATTTTCTGATCTGGTCTATGGTCTTGTGACTGATATATGGCTGTCCGTTGTCGTGCAATAGCAGAACATCCTGCTTCTCCAGATGTCGTCGAACACGACTCAGTCGAACTTGAAGTTTCTGAAGAGTTGCAACATACTCGTCAGAATTAATGGTGGTTCCGTGTGGCATGATGTCCACAAGCAAGAGTCCTTCTGAATCGAAAAACACAGTAGCCATAACTTTTCCTGCCGAAGGTGTACTTTTGAGTTTCTATTTCTTTGGTGAATTTGCATGATGCCACTCCATTGTCTCCGGTCCAAAATGGTGGAGCCATGTTCCATCTTCTGTCACAATTCTTGCAAGTAAGTCATCCAGCACTTATCATTGATACTTAGCATGATAACAAATCAAACAGAAGCTACACTGAACCCATTGCGTCTCCCTTTTCTTTTTTGTTATCACATCTTGTCTTCAGATTTCTAAAATTCCTATTGTAATACAATTTTTAAAATAGTATAAAATGTAACACTTAATGCTCAACAAAATTTCGCCTCAAACAGCTAAGATTACTATCAGTAAAGCTAAGCCTATATAGCGACTACAGATGTATCTAAAATTCCAAAAACATTTCCTAAAATTTCATGAAGATACAATAAATCTTTGTACCAAATATCATATGCTTACCTTTAGTAATAAGCCTGTAATGTAATTACAAACATCCACAAAATTTGTACGCCTGAGAAGTCGACGCAAACGTGCTCTCTCCAAACATAAAAGCTCACTGAAGCAATTACAATAGTCACACAAAGCTTAGCTGTATATTTATGGAAACTGGACAACATATGCAATTCCTTGGCGGAAATTTGGGTCTCGTAACACCATTGGTTAGTTCACAAAAGAGCAAAGAAAAAGTATCACGAAATAACCACTGCCACGAAATTACCAATGTTTACCCTATAGTTTAACACACAAGAACAAATATATTAAATATTTCTTCATATCATAGAATTTAGAATATTGAAGACAATAAAAATGTGTAATTCCTCTCTTCTCACATTTACTGAAGACGAGATTCAGGAGGGGCAGGAATGGAGATAGAATAATATGACTCTGACTTTTCAATGTTTGTATTGTATTCTACCTGCATTTGGTGTTTAATATTGTGAAATAAACATAACATTTCTCAAGTTATGTAATGTTATTTTGTGCGAGATCGTACGTATTTGCTTGTTTTCCGCACAGAACGAATACGCGGTAAGTGTGAAATACCACATTCTGTATTCCCAACGTAACACACATAACAATTTCCCTCTTCTTACCGCTTAAGCGCGACATTCATTTTACTGCTTTAGGCTTTTAACATATTATTTTTAGACACGTTTAACATAGTAATAATTATAAATTGGAAACTTACCACTGCAATTTCACATAAATTGCAATGTTAATTATTGTTTTTAAATATTTGCAAAAATTAAGTAAAGTCTACTACTCCACGAAACTTATTGCATTCCTGATACAAGTAACATTAAGGAAGCCGTGAAAAAATCAACAAGATTCCAGATGCCGATGTTATTACTGCAATATGTTATATAAATAAAATTGTTAAATATTAAAATGAAAAATAAATCATTACATAACCTTACCGTTTGTTTTAAGTTCGCATTTATAGACTGGGGGAAAAAAAAGACAGACGTATATCACGGCCTGCTGGAGTATAGTAAACACAGAAAACATTTTATAGCAACAATGTTGAAGAAAGATATTTTGGTTTTCCGAAGTTGCCGTCATTAAACAGAAACCAACATGGAGATTTCATTGCAACTAATTAGAAATTCGTCTTTCAGATATGTAATAAACGATCTTCGCACAAAATAATGTACGATACACGAGCGGTATGTTTATTTTCATGTTCTCGGAAATTAAAAAAGCTCAACTACGTTTCGCTTTTTCAATCTTTTCCTCGACCATGAAAACGTCAACTTACCGCTCTCGTAACGTATATTACTATTAGTCTCTACTTAGGATATGTACACTCTTTTGTAAAACTGTGAAAACATCTAACCAACAATAAGTCTAGAATGACCTTTGAAAATGGTTTCATAAAACTGAATGTGAATTGGCGAAAAGTATGGAAAGAGAGCTCTGATATCTTTTTCCTTTCAGTGGAAATCAGCCAATTTTGTCTTTTTACTACATTTAAGTTCATTGTCAATCCGTTTACAGCAGGCCTAGAGTTTCTTCTTGCAGAGCGAGGTTTGTGTACAGCAACAGTTGTTACAAGGCTGGTTTTATAAACTACAGAATCTTGGACTAGTCGAGGAGCTTCACAGAACAATATGGAACCATTGACAAATTTGTGAATACTGATATTGCTTTGAAATAATTTAAAATGATTACAATTATTGTAAATAATTTCTGGCTGCAATTGAATGACTGTATATTTCGGAAAACAAGTAAAACAACTCTAGCTACGACACAGGGCTGTGCAGTTCATATTGCACCTTCAGCTTCCTGCCAATAGCAGAGTGCATATTGTCCACTTCTTGAGCTGCATTGTGACCTGACTCTTAAAATTTCTGTACGAAACTAGCGCCTGGCATTTCTTTCATTAACCATAGCAAAGCAGTACTCATTACTGAATTTCTGTTTTGAGCCACACATGAATCAGACCACAAAATTATTTTTTTGATGTCTAGAAATTCTGAAATGTAATTCTTTAATAGAATACAAAGAGCACTAGCAATTTCATTTAGTCCTCTACCTGCTAATTCTTCATACGAAATACAACAATATGACTTTTTAGTCTTTATTTCCTTAGCAGTCAGGTTATAAACAGCCAAGTTCCTTGAATTATAGAACACTGATGTATCACATTCTTGACATTGCATAACACTTTGCAAATCAAAGGAAATAACTTCCGTGTTTTATCAACGTTTTCGGTGTATAGTTTTTCTCTTCCCTGACTGCAACTTTCTCAGTTCCATGAATGTTTTATTGTTGATTTTCACATTCATAATAATAAAATTAATCTTTATTCATTTAGATTTGTCTTCATTGGATGCAATACTACTTCGATCAGATATATCAACATAATCTGGATTGTCCAATATCTTCCTCAATATCACTCATTATTACTTTTTTCTTGAATAAACAAACTTCTTATATTGGTGAAGTTGTATCCTAACAACGAATAACAACTAGTGACGTTATTAGAAATGGGTGTCTCATTGGTTCACGCAATTGTTGCAGTCCGCGCGGAGATATAACAAATTGGTACTAACAGATTATAATCGAGTGAACATGAAACAAATGAATTCTTACGATATTGACCTGTACAGTGCAGATAGAATAAATTGGGTACGAAGGAATATGTAGAATGGCATATAGAACAAATTAGCTCCAAAATAAAAAAGGCCTATTTGGACATAGAACAAAATGGTTCTCAGCCAGCGATGTATACTAGTCTACATTTTTAGAAGTAAGACGAAGTTTTATTTTTGGTGTCTTGTCCAATTTGTTTTAGAATATTTAACGTAGATTAAATTTATATCTCATATCATTAGACTTAATTGGAGATTTTGTAATGCATGGGAAGGGGTGCAAAATGTAGAAGGAAGAAGCAAGTCTGCTTGTCTCTTCAGCTCCAAGTCTCATGGAAAACTTTTTTTATTTTTTGTCTTCAGATCTTTGTGACGATGTCATTAAAGATTCATGAAATGTGTTACAAGGCTTCGCACTTGCTGTGTGTAACTTTCTCTTTTTATATCCGCTGTCAGATCCCGACTGTCAAGTGTTTAACTCTCTCGTGTTGACACAAAGTGCTGCAGTCTGGCGGCTGAGAGTGGAATGCATGTGTGTGAACTTTGCGCTAGTAATTACAATTTATTGAAATGGTTTCGCATGTCAGTTTCACGCAACTATTTTTGTATTTGTCCACTTCTTTCCACCACCAAGTAGAAAGTCGCGATGTCCACTGAATCTAAAAATACCCCATTTTAAAATTTAATTTAACATTGTCACATAAATATGCACGCAGTTTCTCAATAAAGATTTTATAGATAATAACGTGACCGCTATTCATTGAAACGTTCTCTGAAGTTAATTGTCATAATATGTAATGCCATAAGTGATTTTGAATTTATCGTTAAGTCAGCGAGTCACGTGGACTTATCTAGAGAAATTCAGAATTACTAGTTGTATTTGTTAAGACTATTTCATGAATAAAACGAGCCAATAGAACTCATAAAATCCGTAAAATAATACAACCTAACGACAACGGGCACTGCAGCTATGAACTTATGGCTGTAACTCGTAGGCCTATTTATTTGTTTGTTTATTTATTTATTTACTTGCTTATTTATTTACTGTGGTGGAGTTAAGGTCATTAGACTGTCTCGTCCTCACCATCAGAAATGCAATACAATTACAAGGAAAAAAATACTTACCTCATACTTAAATACCTACTTACCAAATAGAAATTAATAGTGGCGCTGGAGGTTGTAATAAATAATCAGATATAATATAATTATAGCCTAATATACAGTATGTACATCTATTCTTTTTGGTATTCTGAGGCTTACTGTCGAATTATCTTTGGACTAATTTCCAGAATTATATAATTTACTTGTACTTGTAATTTAATTGGTTCTGTACAGTATACAGAGTGTTTCATAATTCCTATTACAAACTTCTAAAAGTTGTAGAGAAGGCTAAGTAGATAAAGTTTTGATTAGGAACCCATGTCCGGAAATGTATCGTTTCGATGGAAAATAAGTTTGAAGATCGAATCGATTTCACATCTCCCACTTCACTAGAGACTTTACAGGAGTCCCATAAACAAGGTTCTTCATGTGGCCCCAAAGGAAAGAGTCGAGAGGAGTTAAATCTGGGGGCCGTGGTGGCCAAGGTGTTGGACCACCTCGACCTATACACCTTTCCCCGATTGTTTGATGGAGATGTTAGCGGATGGCAAGTTATAAGTGCACAGGTGCGCCATCATGTTGGAACCAAAATTGCTTTCGTAGTGCCAGTGGCAAATCTTCATATAATTCTACCAGTGGAGGATCTTAACGAACAATTTTCATTATCTTGCAAACATTTCGTTTGTGGGTCCATGTTGGCTAAACGTTTGTTGCTTATATTAGTATGTTCATATCATCCTTAGGCTTTTACCATCACTTTATAGAAACCCTATGTTATGTTGTGAGTTAATTTAAGTTTCATAAACTATAATTTTCATACTAAAGCTCTTAAATGAAATGTATGCAATTCCCAGTAATACAATAGATAAACAGTGAATGTATGTTACAGAATTATTTATTTTATTACATTATTGATAACAATATAGCGTTAAATGTGTGAGCGTTTTCATAGTAAACCATTCTGTTGCAACTTCAGTAAACTCCAACATTGTAAATGAGGCATAGACGTTGCTATGGTAACATGTAGTATCACGTCTTGTCTAGACATGAGTTGACACTAATTCGGTATGTAAGCTGTAGGTGTTTCCATGGTAACACCCAGATATATTAGTATTGTATGTAATCTGTCAGTTATATCGTAGACTAGTTCGTTACTGCATTGGTATGTTTTGAAGTAGCGCCGAACAGTTATTATAGGTATTACTAAATAATTTCTTTGCTGCACAATATGAATCTATTTACTGTTGTTGTTGTTTGACGAATAAAGAAAATCTGGCAGGAGACTGAGCTGGAATGGTAAGGATGTTTAAGGTTTGAAATGAAAATGTGGCGTTTCTTTTCATTTCTGTCTTTGTATTCCTCGCATTTAAGTAGAGTATGGCGTATCCTATTACATCATAATTTTATTGCATCCTCATTCCATGAGGCCTAGTTGAAAGACAACAATACAATATTAATCCAAGCGGTTCACACCAGTAGTGACGCGAGTGAGATGTTCGAAATTTTAATGAATAATAATAATAATAATAATAATAATAATAGTAATAATAATAACAATAATAATAATAATAATAATAATAATAATATTAAAATAGTAATAATAATGTAACTACAGATAATTGGATTAATTTGTAAAAAAAAAAAAAACAGTTAAATACCACCCCGATTTGTTTTTTTTATCAAATTAAAATTAAATTGAAAATTTCGTTAAGCTTCTTCATTATTATACTGTACATATTTACAGCCTGCGCAGAATAGCACGACTCCTGTCGCTTGCGTGACGTAGCGCGCTTTGATAACGTCACAGTATTAACAGAAATTGTGATAAGATTTCTCAAATCTCAAACGCAAAACATTTAACATTAAACACTCTGAAAAACTGAACAGAGTTTTGAATCTATGATGACAATTCGGATGTAATGTGACGTATCAAGTAATACTACATCTCATTTATAGCCATCAGACGGTTTCATTTGGAGAATAATACAACTCTTGAATACAACTACTGTAGTAGTTCAGTAGGCTATTACAATTCAGTTAAACTTAAAAAAATAGGCCATCTTACTGTCATTCATTTTATTACTGTTATTCTATGTATCTCAAATAAATGAGACATGAACTAATATAATAAATTATCTAGTCTGTACTTAACGACGCTTTATTAACTATAAGACTGTCATATAATAATAATAATAATAATAATAATAATAATAATAATAATAATAATAATAATTAGGAACCGTATTCTGTCCCAAAACTTAAGGAGATAATTTAGTTGTTCATAGACTATATTGACGTGGCGTCATTATTTGGCGCATGGCATAGGTACTGTGAGGGAACACTTGCATCTTGTTTGTGCTGCAGTTGACTTTCTGTTCATGATTCAAAACCAGACATCGAAGACTATTGAAAATATATTCTTCTGATAAATGAACTTAAACTTAAATTAGTAATTAATTAATTAATTTAATTATTTTGTTAATAATTGTATTATAAATTATAATATAAACAGAAAAACTTTGGCTCGCCCCTGAAAGAGTAGAACTCGTGCTCAGGGGCGGATTTCTGAATTGAAATTAAGAAGTATGTAATACAATTTGTCTTATGTCTACTACGCAATAAGAATATATAGGCCTAAATTTAAATTTACAATTTTTCAATTTTTATAAAATCTATACATAACTTTTTAAATTCAATACTACAACTATTAGAATTGACAAGATTAGGATATTTAAATATAAATTTGTTATATATTCTTGAGCCTAAATTACTACTATGATTAATTAATACTGTAGCAGTATTTCATTTTGGTTCAAACAATCTTAAAGAATTCATACGTTTTGTTTCATAACTATGATAATACAATTCAAATTATTTCGATTTTTATGTATAAATTTTATTAATACAATATAATAAATTTGTCTTAATTTAAGAACATGAAAGTCTAAAAACAATTTTTTAGATGGAAAATCAGTAGATTTATGAAGACATATTTCAATTATTTTATTCTGTAATAAATAAAATGAATTAAAATTGGATTTAAATAAGCCACCCCATGCTGTAATTCCTTACATAATTACCAATTGAAATAAAATTAAGTAGAGCGTGCGTAATAAACTTATTGACAAGTAATTCCTCAATAAAACAAAATAATATATTATTTTACGTAATTTACTACAAATGTAGTAATGTGTTGACAAAGGTAATTAATGTGTAATTGATTTATTCATTTAATTTATTTTTATTGGTACAGGTATTGGCAGACTTAAAACTAAGGCTTTCCACTCAATCAGTATAAAAATACATACAACATATAAATTACATAAATACGGGAAACAACAACAATAATAATAATAATAATAATAATAATAATAATAATAATAATAATAATAATAATGGTAAAAGCAAAATGTAAATGTGCTTAGTTATATGTAATTCTAGAATTAACAATTATAATTTAGTGTTAAATGAGACAATTTGAATCGAAGGAATGATTAACATATTGACGAAAAATTTATTTATAGGCCTATATTAAAAATAAATATTGTAGAAAAGTAATATTTTAAGAAAGATCATGTTATAGAGACGAAAATCAGTCTGTGCGGCAATAGGGTTTTGGAAGTAGTCAATGTTTGACAGCCCTTTACACTACGTACACTAACATACGCTATTTTCACTATTTACACTATAGTAAAGAATACACTGACCGAAATTTCATAAGAAAATTTCTTCATCTATGAGGATTCAAACCAGCGCGCATTCCATAATGCGAGTTCTATGCAGGACGTCTTAAACCACGACGTCACGCACGGCTTAGGACTATGGGGTTTTCTAAAAGTCAGTGAAACTGGTGACAGCGGGGTTATATTGTATTGGCTAGATAAATCCAATATTCTCCAAGGAATTACCTGTCATTCGCTTTCCAGTTCTGGAAAGCCTTGGAATAACACCAACCAGCTAATCATCTTAAGCGGGTCTCGATCTCACTTGCGAGCGCTGCCAGTCAAATATTGATTAACCGATTATCGAAAGTGGAAACAATTAGAAGTACGAGGAATGTAGCTATCGCGCACGTCTTCAACATACTATGGCACTTAAGCATATTCATCTTCAAAGTAATCTCTCTCAGATACAGTGCGCTTCCGTCAGCGTTGGTACAAATTAGTAAAAAGCAGTCCGGGAATTTTTTTTAATCGATCGAAGAGCTTGAGTTGCAGCTGTGATCATTTCTGTGCTGACGAAAACTAACAAGAAACGTTTCTACGACTTAAATACAACCTGTCTCTTATGGTTTATTAACCACACGCAAATGAGTATTATTAGAATTCAATTAACGTTTTATCCAACCTATGTCAAAATAGAATATTCCGGTTGCAGTTCGACGAGTACAAAGTGCAAATAATGCATGCTTTATTGCCAGACGACCGTCCCCGAAGTGCTGCATTTAATGCATATATTATGAAAGGAATTGAACGACACAATAACTGTCTTAAGCAAGTTTATTTTTCTGATGAAGCAATCTTTCATACCTCCGGAAAAGTCAACGGACGCAATGTTCGGATAGGGTGTCGGAAAATTGAGATGTTGGCGGAAACATTGCATGAAATCGGATTTCGATCCGACGTTCTCCAGGCAACAAATGGAACACATGACGAGGTGTATCCATAAAAACTTGGTGAGTTGAGGTATCATTTGCTGAAAGCCCGTCCCTGCATATAGCGTAGTTTTTCAGTAATAAATGTTTATAATCAGGGAAGACTTTATATTCACCCGGTATGATTCTGATTAAATTCTTCGGTTGATTATGTAATGTTATTAATGAATTTTTATTTCATTTTCTGTATTAGAAATAGTTTGGTGGATTATAATTTCTATATTGTTGGTTATTATGTTTGTGTTAATAATTAATACGAGTATTAGTGCGAATATAATTGTGCTTATAATTAATATTATTTTTATGGATATAAAATATCTCGTTTGATATTCGTCTTGTGACATAGAAAAATAATACTAATATTCCTTTTAGGAAGATAAGGAATAAAACATGAGAATCAAACTCTTCGTGATAATAGTCCTCCTACTGTACGTATATGATTGTTTGAATTAGTATTGTATGTCTCATGAAGATCACATGGCGTAGGGACCTCAGCTACATTTCGATCCTCATAGAAGTGAGTGTGGAAAAAATTATCCCACTGATTATCATGAGATGTTTATGTTTTTAAACTTATGCCCAAGGGTACGTCTTTCACTGCAAATCCATCATTCTGCCTTCTTTCTAATCTGCGAATATGATCCATTTATCATAATGTTGTCTATCATCTGATTTCTTCAAATGCTTCTAGTTGTTTCTCTTCACTTCTTCGTAATGTTCATGTTTCTGCCCCATACAGTGCCACACCCCACACAAAGCATTTCACTAGTATCTTAGTTTTTTTTTCAATATTCGTAGAAGATTCTTCTTTTCCTATCAAAAGCTCTCTTTGCCATTGCCATCCTCCTTTTGACTTTCTGGCAGCAGCTCATGTTACTAGGTACTTATAGTACACCCCATTCCATACTGCTCACAGCTGTCGGCTCGAATAGCATATCCCTTAGTATTGTTTTCTCTTCAGCTAACAACGCCGTATGTTTTTAAACTAATTACTTTTACTATTTATTATAAATTTTTCAAGAATATCTTTAAATTTAATGGAATATTATTAATTATATGGTTTTTACAAGGGGTTAAGATGTGTTTCTTTTGAACATGTTTGATAAAATTAATGTGTAACGGTATTTTCTGGCCTAACGCAGATCCATCCATATGGATGAAATGTTATCTTTCGTCTGAGGATAGAAGCAATATCTGCTATATTTTAGCGGAAATACTATGAACTTACAAAAGTATACTAAAGAGTAGACTTTGTACCACGTACGTGAGTACATACGTTATACTAAAGACGATGCTTTTTTGTATTATAAGGAGCTTACTGATCATTCCAAGTTAAGGGCAAATGCTATACTTTTTCAGTTATTCGTTATGCATTTTTATTAACTCTTAGGTTCGTTTTCGAAAAATCGTGTACGTGGCGTTAAAACAAGTTGCGTATTTGAGTTTGTGAATCAAAACGTTACTATTAACTGCATTCGGGCAGACAGATGGTCCACAGTGAGGCGTACTTTTCGTAAAACTGTAAATATTTTAATACATTTCTGCGGAAAGTATACGAGTTTCAGCTATACTGGAAACTAAATAAAAACACTTTTAATAATGCAGGAGTTGGTTCATGAAATAACCCTGGTGGGGATGATTTGCAATGTGAGTTGGCGAATATTGGGGAAACCAACCCTCGAAACTAGAATTGTATGAAGCCATTCTTCTGAAAATGACTCACTGTGGGGTGAGTGATATCAGAGTTAGGGGTTGAATCTCTCATTTCAATTCTGCATCAAGTTTCGTTACGGTAGTAGAAAAAAGTGAAGTTATAATTTTTGTAGGATGTGTGTTAACATTTTGAAAATTCGTTTGTGGAATTATTTTTAATGAGCTTTACTCAAAAATATGAGTTTGAGTTTTAATAATGGCAAAAAGCGTTGTAATTATGAGCTTGGTTTACGGTTGACATGACAACGTACGGAGGTTTTTGTTTTCTTGGTTAAATTATCATAAGCCTGTTTCATTTACAATTCGTGCTTTTAATTACATCCTCAAACTTTATTTCCCCTCACTGTCTTATTTTGTCATGTACTCATGCATAAATAACATATATGCGAATGGGAAGTTACAACTTCATTAAATCTAGTTTTCATACGCATTCACTCATATATGCGAAAAACGTATCTTATGCGATTGTAAGGCTGTTATTCATCTGAAAATTCACAGTAATGGGCGCATATTTAACTAAGTGATAATTATGATGAAGGATCGGTGGAGCGGAGAAAAATTGTCTCCGGCACCGGGATTCGAATCCGGGTTTTCAGCTCTACGTGCTGACGCTCTATCCACTAAGCCACACCGGATTCTAATTCCGATGCCGGATTGAATCCTTTCAGTTTAAGCTCCACCTCTTAGATTCCCTTTAGTGGCCAACTCTCATGCACTGTGTCACAGATGTGTGACAGTGGCACAATGTCCAACACATATAATAACGCAGAATTCCTGCACGGAAATTTCGTATGTACTTCGGTATATCGCATTAATAAGTGATAATTAACTGTGTTACGAATATTGCAGACAAGTTTGTGAAATTGAGCCCTTGTTTCTTAATTACTTCCATTATGGCTTTTAGAGAACCCGGAGGTTCATTACTGCACTCACATAATCTCGCAATCAGTCCCTATCCTGAGCAAGATCAATGGAGTCCCTACCATCATATCCCACCTCCCTCAAATCCATTTTAATATTATCCTTCTATCTATGTCTCGGCCTTCCCAAATATCTTTTTCTTTCCGACCTTCTAATTAATACTCTGTATGCATTTTTGGATTCGTCCGTATATGTTGCATGCCCTGCCCTTCTCATACGTCATGTTCCTAAATATGTTAGGTGAAGAATACAATGCGTGCAGTTCTACATTTTATAACTTTCTCCATTCTCCTGTAACTTTATCCCTCTTACCTTGAAATATTTTCCTAAGCATCTTCATTCTCAAACACTCTTAACCTCTGCTCCTGTCTCAAAGTGAGGGCCCAAGTTTCACAATCATACAGAACAACGATCCCTTATTTCTAAACTTCAAAAAATTTAATTTTCCTGAGGCTACGAAACTAAAATAAATAAGTGCAGTCTTTATGGATGTATTACTCCAATCCTGGCATAATCTTTAGGTGTGTAGCTACTAGAAGTATCTGAACGCAGTTCCAAACTGAAATCAATCAACACATCCCAGTCATTAATTTAACCTGAATTATCATGTCGGTAACTATTTCCGGAGGAAAGACGTCGAAATGTGTGTAAATTTGAAGAATTTCAATGAAAGAGAGAAAGGTTCTAACTATTTATTAACGCCTTTGACAGATTATCTATGAATATACAGCATTATTGTTGAAAAATAGAGGTATATATACCTATATTTTTGGTTCATTAAGTAGGAGTTGAATCTCTCATTTCAATTCTGCATCAAGTCCTTCTGTAGACCAATAACAAATTTATCAAATTTGTACTATACACGTTTTTCCCATTTCTATTCACGTAATGTCCAGTGACGATTCATTTCTGTTGGAACTTGCAATAAGAGTGGACTTGGATTAAGATTTTTGGAATGCATCGGATCCTGGTAAGTGAAGGTGTGGCGAGGTTCGTCAAATGCAAAACGAATAGTGTCATATCGAAATCCATATAACTTGCATACTTATCTGAGATCCGCTCATAGTTCGCAAGTAACTGTTTTGAACCTTCCGTAGTACAAAGTTCTTGCTGTATTGAGTGTAGGATGTGTCTGAGGTTCACATGCGCAGATCATGGTGGGCCTGATGATTGTGCGATAAATAGTCTGTTTTTCATCCTTAACGACATAGTGTTTCTTGGACCAAATAAGGGCATCATTATATGGGACATAGTAGACTTGTGACGGCCATTTAGTATATGTTATTTTCAGTAAACAAGGACTGCTGTACATGATGACTTCTAAGTGTCTGAGATTTTTATTTTTGCCTGGTACTATATTACTGGAAAGCTTGATTATATTGATAGTGAGTTTTTATTGATTTGCTTTAGACATTTTGAGAAGATTTTGACAACTGTTTTATCTAAATTGGCCTTGGCGCGCCAAACGGTAGTTCATTTTACAAGTTGTGACGTGTGATGTTGCAGATTATGAATGGTCTGACTTACATTTTTGTAACAGTCCTAGTTCATATGAGTCGGCCTGGATATCGTAGTCGGTATAGTGCTGGCCTTCTGTGCTCGAGGCTGCGGGTTTGATCCCGGTTCAGGTCGATGACATTTAAGGGTGTTTAAATGTGACAGACTCATGTCAGTAGATTTACTGGCATGTAAAAGAACTCCTGCGAGACAAAATTCCGCAAACCGGCGATGCTGATTTAACCTCTGCAGTTGCGAGTGTCGTTAAATAAATCATAATTTAATAATTTAGTTCATATGAGGAGCTGGCGTACAAAAATCAACATATCCATAAAATTTCAAAATGGAGATAACAGGTGGCGAGGATTCTTTATTTAATTCTGCGTCAATACCTGACATTACATTCGTTCCAAATATAACATATTCCACAGTACCTAAATGGCGAAAGAAAAATGTGTGTTCATTCAAAACGCAACATGTTTGACAACTGTATCCATTCACATCGTCACATGTCGCAACATCCAATAGTAATCACAACAGAGCGTCTCGGCATAATGCTGTGCAGTAAAGATGGAGTCAAACAACGAAGATGCGGTTATTTCAGAGTGTGTTTCGTTGCTGTTACCATATAAACATTAGTCTTATCCTTATTTTTCAGCACTCTTATTTTCATTTCTTTGTATTATGGCGAAAAATAAATAGTTCATTTGCAAAAAGCATTTACATGGATTTTGTCTGTCATTAATGAAGTCTATAATCATATGTACGGTATCAGTTAGTTTCTAGTGAAAGATTAGAACCCTACTACATTGGGAATTCATCCTAAATTCCATGTTATGTACTGTCGTGTTCAAGATTACATCTTACTGTAGTTATTCAATTTTATTGTACCATAACCAACACATTCATTCAAAATGCAACATGTCCAGACTATAAATGCAAACAGTACCCATTGTACTAAATGTACTGAATATTTTATGTTCATCATATACTTTTTATACACGTTATGAATATGAAGAGCACAATGAACAGGTTACATATTGTTGTGTATTAGCTTTATCAGTTTCTCTCTCTTCCTGAAAACTCTGTTAACAAGGACATGTTGCTGTCTGTACGGCAGCTCCACATATATGATCGATGAACTGGCTGATCATGAGATTTGGTGTTAATTGTAAGGATTTCATTAATGAGTAACAGAAAAGCACAAGGTCCAATGTTCACTCTTGCGGTTCCAAATCCATTATGGATGCGTGGAAAATTTGACTGTGTGTTTATTGTAATCAAAGGAGTAGCAGAGTCAATGAGACAAACAGATTCGTTAAGTTTCCAACGGTGTGGAGTCTGAGTAAGCTCTCTATAAAGTTATTTATATTTATATTTAAAGTTATATTGTTTTTTGTTTGTTCTCTTACTTGAAAACATTTTTGTAGACGTCCACATTCCACAGTAGGTCTACTTTTTTCATAATATTCCTCTCAATGGCAACATATATTTATATAAAGAATAGTAATATTTATAGTAATACAAAATACTTCGATAAGTTTAAATAAAAGGATCATTTTTATATAATATTAAAACGCATGTTTGAATGATAAAAACGCGGTCGGGAAAATACAATTCCTTACAGCTCATGCATTTTGCCAAGACACTCGCGATGCGTAGTCAGGGAACAACGTTCCCGTTGAGAGGGTAGGAGTAGAAGGGAAGGTCGGGCGTGTGTCTACCGAGTTCAAGGTAAAGACTAACCCATTCCTCTATAATTCGTAAGTAGACTCATCCGATCTCGTGCGCAGCTCTGTAGGAAGTGTGTCTCGACATAATGCCTGAGCTGTACTCTGTTAGTTTCGAAGTTACAATAATTTAGTATTTGAGATTTAGACACTAACAAGAACTACATTACTCCATTAATAAGAAGAGAAATGAATGATGAATAGTAGAGTTTAATTTTAAAATGAAGTACGTTGTGTGTCATTTTTGCTTGAATAATTTGTGTGCTAATCTACAACAAACTTTACTCTCTTCCGCAGAAAGATAGGCTAAAGGCTCTTTATTACATAAAAATGATTGGTCCTGTGTCAGATATGAAGAAACAAATTTCAGATCAAAAATAATAGGGGCAGTAACCAATCCAGTCCTAGTATGACTGTTAAGACAACGCCTGTATTATTAGGTGTTTTTTTTATGTTTTATGTGAATGTATTATATTTTGCTTAAAGTCAGATGTGGCTGAGTAGAGGTTATATTAAATGGCACAATGTTATGTGATTTTCTAAATTGTGTTAAGATGTTGTACCATTAGTGATGGTATGGTTGATATGGACAACAGGTGTGACAGCCCGCGTGCACTTAGGCCACTATGTGAACCCATTATATTAGGCTTAGGTGGGCGTGTAACATAAAATATATGTTCGAAGGTATGTGGGGAAGAAAGGAGAGATTCTTGGACATATGGGTGAAAAGGAGAGATTTGTTGGTGTACAAGAAATGACGAGATATTCGCTGTGGTATACGACAAGAGGAGAGGTTCATTATTATGTAAGGAAAAGGGAGAAATTCGTGATTATGTTTGGAAGAAGCAGTTATTCCAGGTTGTGCAATGAGGGTATGTGAGGAAAAAGAATAGATTCATAAGTATGCAACGGAAGAGGAGATATTTGTTTGTGTAAAATATAAAAGGAAAAATTCATTGGTAGGTAAGGAAAGAGAAGATATTCGTTGGTGTGTAACGAAAGTGGAGGGATTCGTGAAGCTGTAATGGAATAGACTAATACACATAGTGATTCACAACTAATGACTTGCCCTTTAGCAGTCAGTTCTGTAGGCCATTTTGAGAATATAATGTCATATGAATATGGGTCCGATTGTCATTAGTTTGAAAGTTATTCGTAAGAATCCAAATGTCATACTGTGAATCAGGCTTTGGAGGTACTTCCATTGTAATACAAACATTGGAACGTAAACTAAACCGCGGGTTGAGCTGTAACGTGAAGTATGGGGATGAAGGGGAACATGTCTGGTGATTTTCAGCTGCTCCTATCAGGGATAGCCGTGCCGAGGTACGGAACGCTCACGGCATTCGCAACCGTGCGGCAAAGATTATTGAAGTGGAAGAAGGGATATTTGAAAGTCTGCTTCCAAACTGAAATACTATGTTTATTTTGAATTCTGATAAAAGGTTCTAATTGATTTTATTAATTGTAGATCTTTGTTGTTTTCTCTCCACTAATAATTATTCACTACTTTACTCCACTATTACCTTTAGGGAGGCCGAGACGTAGATGCGAGGATAATATTAAAATGGATTTGAGGGAGGTGGGATATGATGATAGAGACTGGATTAATCTTGCACAGGATAGGGACCGATGGCGGGCTTATGTGAGGGAGACAATGAACCTTCGGGTTCCTTAAAAGCCATTTGTAAGTAAATACTTATTCAGAAAAAAAAACTAATTAAAATATGCCTTAATAAACCAATTGATTACTCATCCGAGCTTTCGTTCACTGCTTTTAATGTTTTGAGAATTAAACAAATTTATTATATTGCCTTATTAAACGTCATACATAAAAATCGCAATAAATTCAAATTCTATCACCATAAATATGGAACTAAAATATCCGATTTTATACGACCAGAGGAACCAAAGTGTTTCACAAGTATAGCTCTTAGCCATGGTACCTACTTTGGTCCAAGATTATATAATTGAAAAATACCCAAATTTGGAAAATTTTGGTATCAGAAATTTAAAAAATAGCGTAAGGAATTGAATTTTTAAAGTATATATATATATATATATATATATATATATATATATATATATATATATTGATTTCATATGTAGCCTATATGTATTTGTATGAGTTAAAT
Organism: Periplaneta americana; assembly: GCF_040183065.1. Lineage (NCBI taxonomy): Eukaryota > Metazoa > Arthropoda > Insecta > Blattodea > Blattidae > Periplaneta > Periplaneta americana. Next base: position 88,851,684 of record NC_091121.1, read on the forward strand.
TATTAAAATTGAAATTGTATTTTTAAAGTTAATTTATTTCTAATTTTTTTTATTGACCCACTTTGTGTCAAATAATTATCTTTGATTGTTTAAGTATGTGTTTAGATAACTCCTGAGCACGAGTTTTTACTCCTCCGGGGAAGAATTAGAACTATTTTTGTACTTGTTATTTTACTAACAATAAACAACAGTTTGAATTCTGTTACAATTTGTTATGATTTAAATTACCGTACTTATTACAAATATTATAGTTATTATGAAAATAATGATCATGATAATAAATAATAGTAATTATAATCATAATAATGACAATGACGACAACAACGAATCCTCATCTACAATTCAAGAAAAGTAGCGACTTTGGTGGAAATGGAAAGAGACCTTCCTGTAGTCGGAATAAGTGTTAGAAATTTAATTCCTGGAAGCGAATGATTAATGTAGGCCTAATAGTAACAGTGCTAGTATTAACGAAACAATAATTTCCATCTACTTGATGTGACGAGAAAGTGAAATGAGTTATCTTGGAAATACACATAGTTGACAGTGCGGCACTGGGAAGGAAGTTTGCCTGTTCGGATAGATCTTTTCTTAGCTGTTCACACTGAACTGCATGGCTGGCCCACTTTGATGCGTCATGTCAAGGCAACAGCCAAAATGAAAACGCGAGATTCTATATCAAGAAGTCTGCGAATATAGGCTGAGGGGGTGAAGAGGAGAGAAAAAAATGTGCTTGGGTTGTTATAAATGATGTTGCTTTTAAGCCGTCAAATCATAAAGTAACATGCTCATCCGTTTCCTGAACCAAAGAGATGAAGGGGTTACACCCTCAAACCCTGCAAGGGGACGGGATGGATGGATGGGTGGATTTTTTATATAATGTTGCTCTAATCTTGTTGCAACCAAAGAGATGACGCGGCCAGAGATTTATTGGAGTACGAATAGCTACGCCTTTCTCGAAAACATGCTCCTCCCGTGACCTCTATTTCCATTTCATTCACCCTGCATGTTCCGCTACCCGTCATACACGTCTCTACATTACATGAGAAGTTTGTGTATACTGATGTATCGGCCTTCTATTCCGGAAGCTTTGGTTAGAATTCCTGTAATTCCAAAATTAAATTTTTATACGTAAATAATAATAATAATAATAATAATAATAATAATAATAATAATAATAATAATAATAATAGTTTTATTTAATCTGGCGGAGTTAAGGCCTTAGGGCCTTCTCTTACACTAAACCAGTAGTAAAACTCTCTTACATAGTTGAACATAAAACTGTATATGATTTAATTAATTACATATGAGTCTGAAGCTAGACGGAACGATTTACGTTATGAAATTAAAAAGGCAGTTAAATAAAAATGTACCTAATAAAAATAAAAGTAAACACAGTGGAATACATATTAATGTTGTTAGAAAAAAATACGATTCACATAATAAAAGTATGGTTTTCCTATATTTTCTTTGAGAAATTTTTATTTGCTTTGAGACAAAGCATAGAATACAATCCTGCAAACTTACAGGCAAGGGAATAGCCTACAGCATAGATGTCCAATCGTAACTCGTACGAGGTAACCCCTTGCGTAAACAACCCGCAGCGCATATTCTTTAAGTTCGTTTTTCCTATTTTATATGGAAAGTTATTGAACTTACAAGGAGAGGACACGCTCTGTATATCACAGAATTAAATAAGATTTTGTGACATGAAAATATAAGACGTACTGTTTAAAGTCATATCTAGTATGGGTGACCAATGACCCCTCGTTTTGAAAATATTGGCTATTGTTTGTGACATACTTCCTTGAGGAGTCTAATAGGAAAACATTAGACTGTGTAACGGCGTAGCTCATATGCTTGGATGCTGAGTTGTCATCCAGGCAACTTGAGTTCGAATCCTAATGCCTTCTCATTTTTAAAGCTTGTTATTATTATTATTATTATTATTATTATTATTATTATTATTATTAATTTTTTTAATTTTTATTCACTTTCAGTTGTCAGCTCTTATATTCAAAGCCATGTTGAAATATGCGTGGTATGCATCAAAATTAATAAACGAATGAGAAGTGTTTGTGAATGTGAATTATATCTGTTTCGCAGTAGTAGAAGTGCAGAAAAATTTGTGTGACTGTGGACAACCTTCTTTCATTTGCTGTGCATGGTGCAGGAAATATGTATGTTTTGTGTGTTTTTATGACATTTATCATAATGAATCGGGACACAATGAAGTGGAATAGCTGCTACAGAAACAGAAGAGACATCAGTGACACATCTTACCTGCCTACATGAGCAATATTTCATTGTTTATCCTTTACAATTCAATGTTAGCTAATTATAATTTGTTTAAAACATGACGAAGCGTTCAATACATTGAGAAATATGATATATGTAAATAGATTACTGTGATCACAATATTAATCATTATTAGAAGAAAAAAATAGGACCAGTTAAGATTCGAACTTAGGTTGCCTGGATAACAACTCAGCATCCAACCATATGGGCTAGGCTGTTACACAGTCTAATGCTTCCCTATTAAGCACCTAAAGGAAGTATGTCACAAATAATTGCCAATATTTTCAAAACGAGGGGTCATTGGCCGCTCATACCAGGTATGACTTTAAACAGTACGTCTTGTACTTTCATCTCACACAATCTTATTCCATTCTGTGATATACAGAGCGTGTCCTCTCCTTGTTAGCAGAACATGCTTGACGTGCGCCTCCTGGTTCTATAGGAGTTTGGACACCCATGGCCTACAGCGACGACCACCAAGAGATGGATATACCAGGTCGACCTACTTTCAGACCGGAACAGACCTTTTGGCCTAAACCCTAATGTTGGTGATGATAATGATGATGAAAATTTCATGCCATTATACACCATCATCATCATTATCATAATCTCCTTCATCATCCTGTAACCTGGCTTGTCGAGTTCGGACAGGTACGATATTGAATTCCGTACCTAAATTTATTTTAGGATTTTAGTCAAATAGGGATTTAGTTTCGTTCTTTTCTCAATTGATGATCATATCATTTCAATTTGCATTCTGTGATGGCATTTACGGTATATTGCCTGCAATTCTAAACTTTATTCATTAGATTTTATTTATTCACAATCTGGTAATGTACTACTGTATATTATTTCAATAATAATAATCCATGGCGCTACAGCCCGTGAAGAGCCTAGACTGACCAGCCGGCTGCTGGTCTCACGCCCACATGTCGAAGCAGAGGTGGACGATCATCCAACCAGAATGGAGGTATCTTGTGGTTAGCACGATGATCCCCCCAGCCGTTATAGCTGGGATTCGTAACCGGATTTCGCTACCTATCGTAGTTCCCCAAGTGCATCACGATGCTGGGTGGGCACCGGTCTCATACATTGGCCGAAATTTCATGAGAAAATTTCTTCCCCCATGAGGACTCGAACCAGCGCGCATTCCGTAACGCGAATCCTAGGTAGGATGCCTTAGACCGCGACGCTACGGACATTAAAGTTTCTTGATACAGATATCTTCGCTCTGTTAGTAATATTCTTTTAATTGTATAATCATAGGCTATCAATTGTTCCTTGTATACATAATCGCATTATCAATATTATTGGTTTTCTTTCTTATAATACATCGTAGCGTTTTCACAACAAGCCAAAAAGGTATTTAATTTCGAAAACGGAATTATACATTTTTTCCTCCTTTCATAAGGGCTGAATTTTTGTAGGCCTATCCCTTGCCTTGTTTTCATCTGTGTAGATTTTGTCGATGTTCATGCTTCAACTTAACCACAAAGTGTTTCTCTACATGTTATTTGTGATGCCGGTTCACAATCCTCAGCACAATGAATACAGACTGAAATGTCCAAAACTGAATTAATAATTTGCCCATTATGGTTGTGGCGTGATAAGTTGGTGGAGTAGGGCTGTATAAAGTAGTATAAACGGCTCGCTGCTTGTTAATAGTAAGTTAAACTTTATGGAAATCGTGATTACACTGTAATTTAGTGCGAAAACAATATGACAAACCCTTCGGATTATTTTATAGTCACTTGGAATAAAATTACTGAATTCCGTTAAAGGGTTTGTTATTCGCAATAAATTTAGAGCATTCTGATAACATTTTCGTTTGAAATCTGTACCTGAAGTCTAAACCAGCATGTTTAGTTAGAATATATTATTTAGTATGTACTCATTTCGTAATAAAATACATACAAAAATGATGGCTTTGGTCTAATAAACTGTCATTGATATTATTATTAATACTAAGATTACTCTCATTACTGCTGTTTGTTACTTCTTAAGGCTGATCCACAATAAACCGAGAATGGAAACGAGAACGAGAACGGAAATATTATTAAAATAAATATATTTATAGTTCCGTCGCTCTAATTACCGGTAGCCAATCGCGTTGCAGGTCGGCTACATTTAAACGTGTGCGTCTTGTGATTCGCTGATTCATTTCTTAAGGCTCGTTAAATACTTAATATAATCGACCGCCATTTTAGCTCTTTCGTTGGCGTTCGCAGAAAGCACACGAAGACGTTATTTGCCGCTCAATTATTTACTTACATTGCTACGACATGATAATGTTTAGCGGTGTGGCAAATAGATTCCTCGTATGGTAGCTCGGCAACGTAAGAACAAAAATAGCGAACGATACTACCTACCTAGACTTTATAGAGCCTTCACTTTCTAAGACGTAAGCAAAGAAGCGGAGTCACACCGGAAATAACAGCGTCGGAACTATAAATGTGAACATTCACAATTAACTTTCACGTTCCCGTTCCCAGACTCCAGCAAGCTTTTCGTTAATTGTGAATGCTCACATTGAAATACATTTGTTTTAACATTATTTCCGTTCTCGTTCTCGTTGTCGTTTCCGTTCCCGGTTTATTATGGACCAGCCTTTATCCTACTGCTACTATATACTAACATGCTTCTGTTTTTGTTTCATTTCCGCTAAGCGGCAATACTCCCGCACTTACGAGTTTCTCTTACGCATCTCATGTTTGTGTATTGAATAAGATCACATTTTGAGGTAACAATAACAAAAGGTAGTCTAATTTGAATCAGAGAATTTTGTACATTTGTCAAAGAACTTAATCATCATACTGTGCATAATATTCTTAAGAAACTGAGAGAGATATAGGCTAGACATAACACTTTGTCTTTAAAGTTTTTAAATAAACCTGTGTAAATTAATTTTATTCTTCGTGTAATAGTCTCATAATTAGGGTAAGACGTATTGTTAGCCGAAAGACTAGTACGTCAGCTTTACACGCTTTAACCGGGATTCGAGTCCCGGCGATTCCAATTGGAATTTGTAGCAGTTTTTTGGGGGCACTTCCTTTCCCTCTGCCGGAATTTCACCATTGCTACATTAATCATCATAATAATGCTATATAATTGGCCTCCCATAGTGTACCAAGGGAAACGTCTATGGTGGCTAGAAACTCTACAGCTTCGGCGCGTCATCCACAGATGTGAAAGTTTTGGTAAATGACGCAAGCCAAGTACCCGCCATTAGATAAAAAGACAATTAATAGGTTATTAATGATAAGTGGCTGTCCAGCAGATTATTTTCCAAACTGTACAATGGAAACCAGTAGTGCAGCTGCGGACAATTGAAGGGTTCAGAGCCATAGTGGGCCAAGCGCCATTTAATAAAAACGGAGAAAGCAAGGGTTTAAGTTAAGAGAATACCATAGTTTAATGAAGATTGACATATCATTTAGTTTTAATGCGTATACTTTATATTACTTGTTACATGTTTCCATTGAATTGAATTATGGCAATAACTTCATTTTAACCCTTGTTTTCTACGGTTTTCCTAAATGGCACTTGACCCACTATGGTTCTGAACCCTTCAATTAAACTCCCGCATATCATTAAGGAAATAGAAGAAACATTTGAACACTTTTGTATTATCACCTCTGCTCTACGTTATTAGTACTTCAATTAGGTAGGGTCTATTGTTGCTACTATTACGATCACTACTTCGTTATGTGGCTTGTATGTTCCCCTGATCTTATTACATGTGACAGTTATTTAGCCTATGTTGTGCATTGAAAAACGAAGTAAGTGCGAAAAATCCTAATAGAAGTGAGGAATTAAAGTTGGTATCTGAGGAGAATTATATAAAATTAACTTTTCCGTACAAATGAAAGCTTTTTAGCAACTTCGGAGAACCTTCATAATATTTTCAGTATCTGTTTTCATCTTAGATATATATTTTTTTGTGAGTGCACACCCTTTATTTATCACGCGACGAAACGGCCGACATTGTGCGTAATAATGAAACGAAAATTATCGCGATAACCACCGGCGTGGCAATGGTAAAGGAAGCTTTTAATAGAAAAGGAGCATCTTCTGCGGATCTCTGAGAAAGAAGTAAAGAAGAGACTAGTGAAGTGCTTTGTGTGGAGTATAGCATTGTATGGGACAGAAACATGAATATTACGACGAAGTGAAGAGAAGCAACTAGAAGCATTTGAAATGTGGATATTGAGAAGGATGACGCGTGTGAAGTGAACAGACAGAATAAGAAACGTAGCTGTGTTGGAAAGAGTGGATGAAGAAAGAATGATGCTGAAATTGATCGGAAAGAGGAAAAGGAATTGGCTGGGTCACTGGTCGAGAAGAAACTGCCTTCTGAAGGATGGACTGGAAGGAATGGTGAACGGGAGAAGAGTTCGGGGCAGAAGAAGATATCAGATGATAAACGACATTAAGATATATGGATCATATGAGGAGACTAAGAGGAAGACAAAAAAAAGGAAAGAGTGGAAAATGCTGGGTTTGCAGTGAAAGACCTGCCTTTGGACAGGACACTATGAATGAATGAATGGACCACCGGCGCTGCGCTGTGACTAGCGAGCTCGCAATCAAGTAGATAAACAGCTTTAATGTAAACCTATTCTATTGCTATTAGTAAATATACTTTCAGTTTTGCTACGTGTAGCTATTATTGCGCTTTCATAACGCTTACAAAACTTCGTAGACTATAATTTTAAACACCTGTAATAGCTTAAACATGTCTCAATTAGACAAAAAAAAAAAAGACAATATTTTAATCAGATCACCCTTGGCTTCAGATTGGTACGGTATAGAGCCTTCACTTAACACGAGAAAGGATAGCCTATCACAAAGGCTATGATCAAACACGTATGATGTTAGTTCACGATTACTACACAGTTTGAAAGCTAAAATTTATCCTTGCGTGCAACATCGCCTCTGAATTGATAAGCAAATAAGTAAAGAAAATAAATAAATGTTGTGTATTTACTTTTCTTTTTTTTTTTCTTTTCTTTTTTTTTTTTTTTTTTTTTTTCTTATTTTACATTTTATAGTGTCAAAACAAATCCTGCGAAACAGCTCGGATCCATTTGCCACTCGAGTTGTGTGTACCCAGCGCCCGCTGTGCTCCCCCACCCCTCCGCTGGGACGCGCGCCCTTCCCAGAGCAATTATCAGACGTTAGAACGTGGCACGTGCCCCGGCAGCGATGACAAGATGGAGGAGGCGGCACACGGACCGCCCAAGCGTTCTTCACGGACGCGAAGTCCTCAGTCTCGCGATTCATTTGTCAGAACCGTCGGAACTCTACTCTCGGACCACAACCGACATGGACATGGATTTCACGTTCACCGAATTCTACAGTTCAGCATGAAGAAGTGTTGTTTCAAGTAACCTTGAATTTACTGTTATTTTTATTTATTTGTATTAAGGAATGTGTCTTAATTGTATTTATAATTAACGAATCCATCATCGTGCAAAAGCCTACACTGTGGTTCTAGCAAAATAAAATATTTATTTACTTAGCTTTTAGTTACTTATTCAATTTTGTAATCATGTTGCTTATGTATTTATTAGTGATTTTTCATCACCATCATCATCATCATCATCATCATCGCCATATTCATAAAGTTTAAACCAGGGTTTAAGCTAGAAAATAAATAATTGTCTCAAAATTGCACAAATGAAAGATTATATTTGTGCGAATTGCGAAATGCTTGTGCAATATTATAAATAATTTTGCACAAATATAAAATTATTAATGAAATATGCAGAAACAAAAAGTTATGAAATTCGTTTCTTGGAGTTTCATTACTTTCAATCCATCTTATCACACTCTAGATATACTTATGTAAGTAAATCATTAGACGTAGGTATGTTTAGAATCAATTACTCCTGAATTTGCATTACACCAAAATACGTTATTTTATGGGCACTCTAATCATTGAGATTCTTTACTAGTAGGCCCTCCAAGATTTATTGTTAGCAGAGTGCTAACTCTTTTTACTGGCGGTTTATAATTTCAGTTTTTATAACATTCAGTGTAACTGAATCCTCGCTCACAATTTACAGTATGCGATGGAATTATATACATCAATTAGAAGAAATGGTTCACTTAACTTAGACCTATATGAATTGTACCAACTCTTTGAAATCAATTGAACATATATTGCTCAATACCTTTTTCGAATATTGCCCATGCCATTATCATTTCATTTAAATTCAGATTAGATCAAACACATCTCTGATTTTATTTGTCCATTACCATCTTCGTTTTGAAGTCCAATTGGTTGTCGCATTTTTGCAAATTTACATTCAAAGTTTGTTGCATTTTTAGAAGTCGAGTAGCAAAATGCGAAATATGCTACTGTAGCTTAAACACTGGTTTAAATCTCCCGGTCTGTTCCGTTTTCAAGAGTTATCTCGGTCTCTCCATGGTCACTGGTCTGTCCTGTTGTATATAATTATGAGAGGTATAGGCATCTACTCGTCTGGCATTCTCATTAAGCTTTCATGCCGGCTTTTCCTCATTTTGCCCATCCTTTCTACTAAATTGAATTTATGTGATTAATCTGTGAGTGTATTTATTTGTTTATCTAAAACTGAATAGCCTACCAGTGGCCTTAGAATTACTGATTTATGCACTGAATATTTTATTCAGAACCTACGAAATGTTTTCCACATACTCGTTATAAATGTGTCCATTATTTAAATATTCATTTTCAGCATGCATGTTATTTTTAATTCGCGTATTTATTTATACAGTTGTGGCGCGAGGCGGAACCAGCATAGAAAGATTACGCTCCATTTTTAACGAACCTGCGCTAGACACAGAATGTAAGTCAAGGTGGCATCCGCGTCTGTGGCTCAAGTACTAGCACGCTTGTCTTTCATCCAAGTGGTTCCAGGTCAGATCGTGATGGAATTTGTGACGTTGCAAAGGAGTTTTCTCGGGGTATTTCCGTTTTCCTCTATCATTCTACCAACACTCTCCAATTCCCCCTCATTTCAACTATCATCTGCAACAGTAAAATTAGTTGAGGATAAAGTCTTAGGGATTGTACGGGTTTCTGATGCTGATATAGGAGGACTTTGGAGCTTTTCGGACCCTGTGGGCTTATCAGGCTACTCATGCGGACGGGACCGACTGAGACAGGATAGCCGACCTATCAGTCGGCTCGGCTATGACAGGAAGGGCTTTGGGCTCTAGGGCCCTGAGCCTTATCAAACTACTCGTCCGCAAAGCTGGATCTGGCTTTATCAAGCGCTGAGGGAGGATGAACCACCTGTCAGCATCGGGTTCACAAATGCTATCTGTTGGACTTGGACAATCATCACATAAGCGATAAAAATTATACGCACCCGTCCCGAGTCCAACCCTCATAAAGCCAAGCAAACCAAAAAAATCAAGGTGGTGCGTGTATATACTTGTAAAGGATAGAAAACTCCAGACAAAGAATACAAGTCAAGATGGCGTGTGCATACTTGTAATTGGCAGGAAACATCTGCACTAGACAAAGTGGCGCGTGTATGGCTGTAAAAGGTAGACAGCATCTGCGCTAGACATAGAATGTAAGTCAAGGTGGCGTGTGTATACTTGTAAAAGACAGACAACATCTGCACTAGAGAAGGAATGTAAGTCAAGGTGACACGTATGTACTTGTAAAAGATAGACAACATCGGCTCTAGACATAGAATATAAGTCAAGGTGACGCGCTTATATCTGTAAAAGGTAGACAAAGAATGTAAGTGAAGGTGGCGCGTGTGTAAATTGTAAAAGATAGACAAAACCTGCGCTAGACAAAGAACGTAAGTCAAGGTGGGGCGTGTCTACTTGGTAAAACTCCCGCTGTGAATATAGAGTGTAAGTCAAGGTGGCACGTGAATACTTGTAAAAAGACAGAAAACACCTGCCTGTACAAAGTATGTAAGTTAAGGTGGCGCGTGTATACTTGTGAAAGATGAACAACACCTGCGCTATACAAAGAATGCAAGTCAAAGTGGCACGTGTATAGCTGTGAGACATAGAAAACACAAATCTAAATGTACGTTTAAAACTAAGCCTATATAAATAGAGTTATATTTAAACCTACAACTTTTTTCATAATGAATAGTTTATAACTTGTTACATAATTAATTACCGGCACTGAAAACAAGAAACAATTTCCTTACATCCCTCATCTTCAGTCGCTTGCTACTCCCAGGTTTCAAGTGTTCTATCCATAATTTACATATTGCGATTGATATATGTAAGTAAACACGAAATTATTCAGATTTCAGTTAGCTTTCATGTTTCAAGAGTTTTAGTAGGCTATAATTTGTTAATTAAGTTTTGTTAAATTGAAGACTATTCAAAGATAAGGTGTCGTGTCGGAGCGAAGTAAGCGCACCGAATAAATGCGCGAATGTACTGTAATATTTAATAAAATAAACAAAGTCATACAGAAATACATTACATGAAGTTATCGAACGGTAACTTAGAAACCGAGAGTCCCCTTTTAATTTTTCAAAAATGATAGTATAAAAAATATTGTTCTGCAATGAGGGAAAAATAAACCGGGTGACTTAGGGAAGTGCCCATATGGCGTCCAAGTAATAAGCAATTTTCAAAGTCCATAGGTTTTGATAATAATAGTCTAACTTACAACTACTAACTTAACAAAATGAAATAATCTTCTTAAGAGATAATAATAAAATGTACAGTATTAAGTTAAGTAAGTATATCAGAAATAAATAATTGTTCTGCTGGGCGAATGCTGCATAACATAGTTTTTTTTTTAATAACTTAAATTCAGTAGACAGAACATGCAAACTATGTAACGGTACCTGTAATAAAGATAGGATTTATGTAAAGAAATAGACCTTAATAATAATATTAATAATAATAATAATAATAATAATAATAATAATGGTAATAATAATAATAAACTATAAAATTCTGGCGAAAGAAATAAATAAAATTGTCTGCACGGAATATGATCAATAATTAAGACAAGAATTTACAATTGAGTGGATCAGAAACAAAAGAGTATAAATGCACTTTAGTTACTTTTGAGAAAATGTGTTTGAAATTATTTAAGCATTCGTAAATTCTGTGAAATATGAATTTTAAATTTTAATCAATGAATATATGAAGTGTATTTATTGATACACAATTATACAAACTCGTGTACACAAGATCCTTCGCACGAGCCCGTACGGCCATTCGTGCTGTAACTATGCACAGTTTGAATCTTCAAAGAAAACAAAAATAATACTACTAATGATAAAATAGTAAAACAACAGTTATTATTACTACCGTTATCATTAATTATCACAATTACAACTAATCTAACTTCATACCAAATTTCACAAAAATAATAAAAATAAAATAAATGTAATAAATGGTCGGTCCGTAGCTGTGACGGAGAGCAGACGTGTTGCCGGGTGCGTGTGTCTAGTGAAGGAGAGAATGGAGGCACTGAAGAAGATAGTAAGAGGACATGAGGGCAGAGATACGAGAAGGATTCTCTAAAGTGGACTCTGCGACAAACAGATTTCTGGATATAGAAACCGCGTTGGCCTCGGTGACATCCAGGGTCGAAACCCTAGAAGGTAAAATTGACTTCAAATTTATATGTGAAATGTCGTTAATAGATTAACCCTTTGCCACTATTTTTTTTTAAATATATGCCTTAGCTTACTCTGGATGCACTTAACTCATTTATTTAGAAATGGCACTAGTACCCCTTTGCTTCTGATCCCCCTCAATTGCAAATCAGAACTTAATAAGGAGAAAGAAAAATAATTACATTATTTTGCAACTCGATGAAGTTCAACCGGTGAAACAAAGAAAAGGACAGAAGAACGAGCTTAGACACTTACATTGACTGAGAACGGAACCGGGAAGGCAATCGACTTACTGAACTGGCTTACCGCCGACTAAATAACTTAAGTTTGCACATGCCAGTGCTTTGACGCAAGAGGATACAGAAAAGGAAAGCGACGACGTCGTCACAGATCGATCGATTGAGATCACGTCTCTTAAGACTGGTCCACAATAAACCGGGAACGGTAACGACAACGAGAACTAGAACGAAAATAGTGTTAAAATAAACGTATTTAAATGTGAACATTCACAATTAACTAGTGTGAATGCTCACATTTAGATACATTTATTTTAACATTATTTCCGTTCTTGTTGTCGTTGTCGTTTCCGTATCCGGTTTATTGTGAACCAGCCTTTAGCGTCAATTCAGATGACGAGAATCTAAGGAAAAAACAATGAAGCCGTTTCACATTTATTTGTCCATACATTTAACTTATTATTCAGTCATTGTGATCTCGAAGGACTCGTTTCCAAGAACTCGTATCCTTCACCTACGCCCCTAGCTGGCACGGCCCAGAAGGTATATCGACCCACAAAATAAACTACAATAAGTGAGAATAACCTTACTGCTTTGCAATTTGTAAAGTGTACTGAAGTAATAAAGGTGATGGAGAGAACCTTCGAAGAAGACTGCAGCCTATTCTATGAACTGTATGGTAGCAGCCCCACCATGCAAATACTTTCTACTCCATAGAGAAGAAAATTACAGTCCAGGAGCCACAAACAAACATACTGAAAAGAATATGTGCGAATAGTAAAACAAAATAGCCTAGATTGAATAATGAATTCAGAGTGAAAATTTTACAGGTAATTATTGATTTTAAGCCAATAGCTAGATAAGCAAAGAAGCTCAGATATACGAAATGATCACACACATATATATATATATATATATATAGTTACAGGTATCCCCAACACACGCCATGAAGGCAGTTGGAGGGCATGGAGGTAGAGCACCATGCTTTCCATGACCTCGACACTAGAATGAGGTGGTGTGGTCGGCACCACGCTCCAATCTTTATCCCTGGGAAAGACCCGGTACTCAATTTTATAGGAGGCTGAGTGAACCTCGGGGCCGCTTGGCAATGAGAAAAATCCCGTCACTACTTGGGATCGAACCCCGGACCTTCCAGTCCGTAACCAGCTGCTCTACCAACTGAGCTACCCGGCCGCCTTATATACAATGGTAGACAGGATTTAATAATAAATTTAAGGGTGAAATATCAAAATGAATAATATTCTACTAACATGGCTACTAAGGAAAATAAGTACACGTCAGTTTGAAAAGAAAATTGTTACATTCCTATGGTATGTGACGGAAATAAATTATTTGGTCCAAAACCTGGACAGCATGATGGTGGTGATGATGATAACCCTACTTAGTGGCTTAAATATTATATTTATTATTTACCCTTATCTCAATGTATTAATAGTACATTATGCAACGAGCCTATAATGATAGTAATTAAGACGCGAGGATGTTTATGAAACGTTCGCATGCGAGTTTCATAATTTTCATACGAGCGTCTTAATTACCATTATAGGCAAGTTTCATACGACTTTTTATGCTCGACCATATTTCTAACTTGAAATTATTCATAAGTTTTCATGTTATTCTTATGTAACTGAGAAGCGAACTGACCTTGTGCAATCTCGTAAATTGTGAGCTGTGCGCAGACGCGAAAGTATTGATTTTTTCAGGGCAACGAATGTCGACGACCTTGATATAATCTAGAAAGTAAGATAAACGTTAAACTTGATATAACCTTGAAATTGAATTCGACATTGAATAACGAGATGACAAATTGAATTTATTTGAATATTACTTACAATTAACGCTAATTATTATAGTAACAGAACATAACCTTCTGCGACAATATTGGATTTCCAGCCTGCGTGACGTTTTGCTCGTTGTCTTTCGATAGCATATCCGAGAATAATCGAAAACCTGAACTTTAATGAATAAGTGGACTTTAATGATATGCATTAAAGGACTGCTACCAGGTGTATAATTACTACATTTCGGCATGGTCGAGAATAAAAAAAAATTATTTCATTTAATTTACTATAAGTCTTAATTAAACGAAGGTGAAGAATTTACCGATTTTAAAGACCTCAGAGAGTCATACCCACATGGTCTGGAGCGTCATGTCTTACACTAACAATATGGAACAAGTATTGATTTCAGGCCTCATGAGAGTAGAAATTTTCTCCTGAAATTTCGGCCATGGTATGGATACAATCGCATCCAGAATCGTGATGAATTTGGTGACCTATAATAAGCAGTAAGATCCAGTTTCGAAAGCCGGAAATTGCGGCAATAATCGTGCTAACCTTTTGTTAACTCTTTATTGGATGGACGATCGTTCACATATGCTGAGGCATGGAGATTTGAGACCAGAATTTGGCCCACGATGTACTGTTGCACCAAGTAAAATTGTATATATGGTATGTATGTGTGTATGTATGTATGTATGTATGTATGTATGTATGTATGTATGTATGTATGTATGTATGTATGTATGTATGTATGTATGTAACCCAATGTCAATCATACCTTAACAATACGTGACTATTTATATCGAAATACATTAGCTTTTGGTTGTATGAAATTAGGGTAAAAGTCTGAAAGACATTTAGGCGTATTTTCGCCCTGACTTCTGAAACATTACACTTACATATACTAATATTTTTCACAGAGAGCTAGCCTTATATTAAATTGGAAAATACCCTACTAATACACTAGGGAGAAATATCCATTGTCGTTGAAGCAATTTCATGTTCTCGACAGTAAGTAACTAATTTGGCTATTGGTAGGCCTATTATTTCTCATATAGGCCTAATTTTTATATTTCTTGGAAGTTATTCTTATTTATTTTAGACAGAAATTTTGAAATATAGGTAATAAATTGGGCAAAACAAGGAATATATGTATTTACATATGACAAATAAAAGTATATTATATATAATATATTTAAAAGGAAAAACTTTCGAAATATGCATTTCTGCAAAATAAAGTTCTCTTCATTCGACCTTAAAAAACTATGATCGTCAAAGATCTACTTTTATTCTTCAATATGCAAAATCAATAAGAACATGCAATTGCATGAATTTTGGCGGTCTAGTCATGACAACTTACTTCGCAGATTCCAAAAATGGAATTTAATAGGCGTACATGGCCGTAAGACAGAGAAATTATAATCAAAATATTACAGTACTGTTAAATAAGCCTAATGGTTGGAACTCTGGTATGTGGATAGCATGGTAGGCCTATATGTCCGCTATTTAAGACAACGCAGGAAAACGAAAGCAATGAAGACACACCTAGAAAATTTAATCGGTATTTAACGGCTATGTGTCAACTGAGGGCGTCGGCTATAGAAAATGAATTGCCGGGCATCGAACGCGGTTCGGATGAGAACCATTGTTCTTATAAGTCGATAAGACGTCCTTAAATAATGAAGAAAGCGAGCTAAGTGCGGAATCTTCAGTGTTTCTTGTCTCGCAGCGCACTGAATTATGAAGCTGCCGGCCTTCCGCCCGCTTCTCCAGGCGCCGCACATCGATAACCACAATGAAAATTTTATCGTATCGCGAGAGAATATCCCTGCGGCCGATCCACAGTTTACTGCCGCCATTTTAGTTGTTATCCTTAGGGGAGAGAACCGGGAGGAATTAATTTATTTACGCTCCTCGCTACGGGCATTATTTTCATGTCATGGAAACGAGTGTTGCGTATTGCATAGTGTAAAGTTGCCATTCACAATTAAACAGTAGCCGCTGTACAGTGTGATTCTGGGAAGAATGGTTCAACAAACCGAAATAAAATGGCCTATATATTAATGAATGAATTATTGAAAGAGTGAGTGGAAGAGTGAGTGAATATAGGCCTGTTAATTAAATAGTAGTAAATAAATAAAAAGGTAAAAAAGTAAGAAATAAATTATAGGAAAAAGAACAATGAAAGAAAGACATTAATAAAAGAAATGAAAAACAAAGAAAAGTAAAGCAATAAAGGGATACAGGGAAAAGGAAAGTAGAATAGGAAATGAATGCAGAAGGGAGGAAGGAAGGAAGAAAGCAAGAAAGATAGAAAAATCGGAACAAGTAGAGTATAAAAATTGGGACAAATAAATCAGAATGAGAATATGAAAGAAGTATACTTTGGAAAAGAGTGTAAGACAACGCAGGGAATAGTGTAATAAAGAAGAATAATAAAACCAGGGAAGGGAAAGAATTGAAAGCCATCTGCGTATTTCAGTCTGGCGACCCATATTTGCGTTCAGGCGTTGGTTCGATCCCTGCTTGGACTGATTACCTGGTTGTATTTTTTCCGAGCTTTACCCAACCGTTAGGCGAATATCAGATAAGCTATGGCGAATTCTCGGCTTCATATCGTTAAAATACCATCTCGCTATGACCAATACCATCGACGCTATGGACTAATAACTTAGTAGTTGATACAGCGTCGTTAAATAACCAAGTAAAAAAAAAGTATATGGAATGAAATGACGGGAAGGAAGAAAATGGAAGAAGGAAAAAAGACAAAAATAAAAGATGAGAAATAAGAATAATGAATAAAGAGACTACGCTAGAAAAATAATAGAAAAGATGCATTACAGTGAAAATATGAAGATAAATTTAAAACAATAAAGTTCAGCACTGCAATTTTTTTTTATATCCGCATGAAACTATGACATAAAATTGTAACTACTAAATGAGTTTAATTTTTGCTATGAATATAAATATCCGTTTTATGATATAATGTTGTTATCTCTACATTGAAAGTCTCGTGTTTAGCGTTTGCGCTACCTTAGTTTTATCATTTATTTAGACGTCTGGTTATGTTGACATTTTGTTTCGTTTCCAGAAATAATATTATGTCAGTCATTACTGTGTGATACTATTTCATTAAAAAATACTGCGTTTGATATTGTATAGAAAATGACAAATGGTGAAAAAGTCGATATGATCATAGTTATGCTGTATGTAGGAAAAATGTAGTGCTTTCTTGTAATTTATGTACCAAGAAATATTCTCAGATACATCAACCATCTCGACGAACGCTTGCGAATCTTTTTCATAAATTAAGACAAGCTAATTGTGTAACACGTCGCAACCGTGCTCGAAATAAAACAGTGACTGGAAAAGATGAATTTAATATTCTAGCTGTGTTGCTGTAAATCCCAATTTAGTTCTCGTGTTATTCCTGTAAGAAGTGGCAGTAGTCAAAGAAGTGTAGTAGGCATTCTTTATCATCACACGTTTCTTATCTCTGCATCTAAAGCTACATGGAAACAAATTTGATAATCAGTAAATTTCTCTCGGTACACATTAAGACAAGATATGTTGATATGTAACTTCGATAGTAATTGAAGTGACTTCTAGAAATCAGGACAAGTCAACCTTAGAAACATGCACTATTGGTTACTCAATAATGGCTAAAGACCGTTTTCTTAGTCCCTCAATATTGGAATTAGTTTAAGTGTGCACAGGATATACAATACCACACGTATCCTTCAGCGAGACTCTGCTCACAATCATAACAAATAACGCGCGCTACAGGGTCACGCTGAAACATGTTCCTTATTCATAAACAAGTACAGTATGCTTCAGATTAGCAATTTTTATGATATTATGCACTAATAGTTGAAATACAGGTGCCCAAAACAAGTGTGCGAAAGTACAGAGTGGGTAGAGGAATTCGGAAGGCATTATGTCTGTGTAAGTGGCGACATAATTGTGTACTTTATATAAGACTGACATAACCTGTTATAAAATATGGTATTTGTAGCAGCACTGTAATTAAAAAAAACATATAAGCCATTTGAAATTAATACAAGGGAATGAGTCTGAGATCTACTCTCAACTACTAGTAATTCAGTGCTAGCAGACGAATTTATCAGAGATCTGTATGAAATGATGGCGCATCCAAAATTTCTTGCAACAGAGATGAGGACTACAATTTTAAAAATTGTATTGCAAAGTACGACACACTGGTACACAAGGGCAGTACCTGTGTTATGGTGGGTAACCGATATTTTAAGTTAAATTTTACGGCAAAGATTATTATAATATAGGCTTAAATATTTCATTCGGGACAGTACTTGTGTGTTTTAAGTTAAAATTTTACAACAAAGATTATTGTGATATGGACTTAAACATGTTGTTAACAGTAGTGCCTCTGATACAGTAACATTTTAAGTTAAAATTTTACATTAAAGATTGTTGTAATATAGGCTTAAATATTTCATTAAGAGTAGTGTCTGTGAAACAATAACATTTTGAGTTAAACGTTTACAGCAAATACTATGTTTATTCTATTGTAAAACATACAGCCCTACTCTTCAAATCAATATTTTATGTGTGTCTTTATAGTCCTTGATGCGCTTCCAATGACGCTACGACACATGTCGGAATGGATTCTTGATCACCCTGACGGTATGAACTTAAGGCGGGCGATGTAGTAGTAGTAGTAGTAGTAGTAGTAGTAGTAGTAGTAGTAGCAGCAGCAGCAGCAGCAGCAGCAGCAGCAGCAGCAGTAGTAGTAGTTGTTTTATTTTGCCTGGTAGAGTTAAGGCCTTCTTTTCCACTCCACCAGGTTTCAATAATACACATGAAATACAAAGTTAAGTGATAGATTACAAAACAACACAAAAGAAGATACCTTAGAAATTACATAAAATATAGTAGAAAATTATAAATAGTCAAGATCAGTTACATAATATAAGGAGAATATAAAATTAAGTAGAAAATTACATATAATCAAAATCAGTTGGAAAGCAAAATAGTACTATATGGCATACATATACAAATGATTAAGTAATATATCAAGATCATAAAAACTGGGGCAAAAAAGAAGAGAGAGGAGAAATAAATAACAACTTGGTCATTAAGACTATTTAGAGACTTCCACAAGAGTCTAGTTCTGTTCAATAAAAAATTTCTAAGTAGAGTGTACTTAAAAGATTTTAAGCTCCGATTGCTCCTAATTTCCTATGAAAAGGAATTCCAGGAACGGGCTGTGTGTATTGTAAAAGAAGCAGAGTAGAGAGATGTTTTATGATACGGAATTGATAGAACAAGGTTATGCTGTGAACGTGTATTACGGTTGTGGTGGGATGCTAAAAGTGTGAAGCGAGGTAGGGGGCCCATTGGGTTCGCGAGTGAGGGTATCATGCGGCCGGTGTACTGGTACATCTCATTCTCATTCAACTCATAATTCGGAGTGCACAACAGGCCACTGTCGAACCGATGTGCTGAAGGGTCGTCGCTAACCCGCCCCTAGCCACTCAATACTACTGCTATTGCTGGTGCTACTACTGATACTACTACGACTGCTGCTACTACTACTACTACTACTACTACTACTACTACTACTACTACTACTACTACTACTACTACTACTATTACTGCTGCTGCTGGTGCTGCTATTGCTACTACAATATGCTGATAAAATGTGGTAAAGGTTTAAAAATATCACTTGACCAGGAAAGAGAATATTTTGTTTTAGAAATTTGGCGTAATGAGTAAGTACTATATATTAAAAAAAAAACAAGGAATTTGGGTGACGATACGCAATATTTCTAATTTAGAAACAGAAAATTAGGGCAGTTGTTGGTTATATGTTGAATTTTGCAGAAGCACAAGGCTTACAACAACCTAAGACAAAGAGCACACGTGTTCCTCTGTTTCGGATATGGAGTTCGGGTTCGCTTGTTGTGTACGAGAACGCTATAACTTGAAGCCCATCCTACAATAAACCTACAGTATTGTGATTAGTTGATTGCAATTGGTTGTATGAGAGGAATCATTCTAGAAGCATGGCTGTTGCTTAACGCAATAAAAGGATAAAAGCAAATGAAGTCACAATGGCCTGGACTCACTCAGCCAGCAGAAAATATGCAAATTTTATGCAGATTTGTTTTGTCTGAGGTGGTGCTGCCCTCAGAAGGCGGCTGTCTGAAACTTGACGCACAACTACCGACAGTGCTTTGTTCTCATTCATGAATTTACGGGGCAACAAGGACTTACAGAACACATTGCTTAACAAGGAAATTACCGCACAAAGCTTAAAGATAACGGACCTGAAATGTAACGATCTAGTTCCATTTAATCAATGTTGCGATTAAACCGAGCCTTTTGATGTTGTGAGTTGTAGAGGAAGCGACTCTTGAGGGATAAAGAGAAACTAAGCAGGTTTTAAAATAAATATTGCTGTTATTATTATTATTATTATTATTATTATTATTATTATTATTATTATTATTATTTCCCTTAGCTAGATATACTCTTCTTAATCACAAGAAATGACGAAATTAGACAAACATTTAATGAGGAAAATTTTTCAACAAAATCACAGTTTACTATATACAGTCGCGAAGCTCAATATGTAGTAAAAATGCAAACATGGGTAGTTGCCCACCACTAGGATCGCTACTATCGCCTCATCATCGGAGCTCTCTCTCCTAACAGACGACAAAATATGTTACACTCTCGTTGTCTTGTTCTTTTGGGAAAAATTAACACCTTCCTTCCATTATTGAAATATTAAATGCATAAAGTTAATTTATTATTTTAATGAAGTATATTAAATTCCACCATAAACTCGAAGATACCTGCAAGAAATAAGTTAATATAATTTTTGTTTGTGCAAAACGAACTGAAATTTACTACAATAGCTTCACTCATTCAAGATTATAGCGATAATTAACTATGAAACCAATAAATATTCATTTGCATTTCCCTTTACAACAATAATAATGTAAATATGAATTACTGGAGTAACTTACGTGTATCGGTACTTGTAGTGTAGGCTTACGTAGTTAACAAAGTGGGATGAGGTTAAGCAATAATAATCACACCAGAATTGGAAATAAAACGTGATCAATAAATTTTATTGTAACAGACTTACTTTTTCTACGTCTCTAGTAAAGCAACAAATAAAAATAACAACGAAATTAACAGCTATAATTAAAAACATGTCCTTTGAAAAAAAAGTAGGCCTAAGCAATAATAATCCCACTAGAATTGAAAATAAAACGTGATCAATAAATTTCATTAAAACAAACTTAATTTTTCTACGTCTTTAGTAAAATAACACATAAAAATAATAACAAAATTAATACCTACAATTAAAAATATATCCTCTGAAAAAAAGTAGACCTAACCTTTATTTCTCTGGAAATTTAGCAGCCTAAGTGACAGAACTTTAACCGGTATCTAATGTCCTTTCGGTTAGACTGAAACATTTCATTGTGAAATTTAAGGATATAATGTATTCTAACAGTCACAAAGAACTTCAAAATTAAGAGTTTTGTTTCTGCACAGCATTCTTGTGGAAACCCAGGAACCTTTCTGAATCTTTCGGAAATCGGAAAAAGGATAACTCTGGCCTTTTTCTCTTACTGTTGCTACAATTTATAGCACTACAAACGTCTCCTCCTTGTCCCATATTATTATTCAAATTATTATATTTTAGCCATTAACATTTTCATTACAACCAATAACGTACATTTCACAAGCATCAATGTGAAATACGCAACGAGCTAGGACTCGATAGAAATACGACACAGTCCAAAGTCGACCATGGACAGTCTATTGTTTCTAGTTGCTAACCGCTTGGAGCGCTTTATCACGAGATTTGCAAAAAAACACCTCAAGCTTCGCGACTGTATATAGTAGACTGTGACAAAATTTTGACTAGGCTGCGGATTTATGCCTATGTGCCTATTTTAATCCTTAACCTGAAAACGGAAGATTTTAGGTTACATATCCATTTTAAGATATTCTGAGTATTATATGCGAATTCTATAGTGCCTATAATTGCCTATTTCACTAGTAAATGCCTATTTGCTTATAAATTCCTTAAAGGTTGCCTAAATATCCGTATTATATATTATACTTGAATTTACTGACCATTCTATCGATATTTTTTGAATTTGTAATTTCTTTCTTTTTTATCCAACAGAGGGAAGAGATATAGAGATATACGTTTTACTGCCACCAGAGCGCGGAGAAATCGAATAATTTAAAATCAACCAATAAGAAAAAAATGTATTCCCAAAGCCGCATGAATCATTGTGGTAGTAGATTAGGGTAGTTGTTTTAAGCTGTGTATCCGTTTTGAGAGTTTGTGAATTGAGTATGGAGTTGAGTTTTCTGCTGTAATACTTGAAGTATACCGTAAATATATGCCAAAGCAAGAGTAATCAGGAGCACTGATTGGAAAATACATTAACATTACTGCGTTCCCACTGGTTTGGTCCCCAGCTGAGATTGGATCCTTGAAGTATTGCCCCATCACTTCATGTGAAGTGGAAGGCAGTTTCTCCCAATTTAAGAACATTCTTACAGATAATAGATATCAGTTCTCATTACAATAATTGACGAATATTTAATTATTCACTGCAATGATAACATAGAAACTATTGTATAATGCTACTCTATGGTCGTGTTAGCCATTAAGAATTAGAAATTGTTAGTGCCTTTTTAAATGCCTATTTCAGATTCTTTAAATGCCTATTTTTCCTTCCTATTTCAACTGTTTTACTGCCTAAAAATCCGCAGCTTGATTATGACATACAGAACAAATTGTTTTCAACACACGGAAAGAATATGCTTAACCTCACACAGGATGTCGAACAAAATACTTAGCTGAATACACCCTCTTTGGCTACAAAAATGAATAAATTAGACAAACATTTAATATAGAAATTATTTTCATCAAAATTTCAACATGCGGAAGAAATTGGTTTCAACATATATAGAAAGAATGTCCTCACACAGGATATCAAACAAAATACTTAGCTGAATACATCACTTTCTGATGACAAAAGGAATAAAGAAATTAGACAAACATTTTACGTAATAAATATTAGCAAACAACATTTTAACATACAGAACAAATTGTTGATTTTAGCATATGGAAAGAATACCTCCACACAGAATCTGAAAAAAATGCTTAGCTCGATACAACTATTTTGTTCACAAAAGGTATGAAAAAATAGACAAACATTTTAGTAAATACTTGCAACAAAGTTATTATAACACATAGAACACAATGGTTTCACAATATAGAAAAATGACCTCACACAGGATTCCAAACAAAATACTTACCTAGATACATCCTTTTTATGACAAAAGAAATGAAGAAATTAGACAAACATTTAATGTAGTAAATATTTGCAAAATGAATATGATGGAGGTGGAATATGATGGTAGGGACTGGATTAATCTTGCTCAGAATGGGGACCGATGGCGGGCTTATGTGAGGACGGCAATGAACCTCCGGATTCTACAAAAACCATTTGTAATTAAGTAAGTAAATATTCGTACTAAAATAATTATAACACACAGAACACATTGTTTCCAATATGTAGAAATATTACCCCGGCAAAGAATCATAAACAAAATACTTATAACTGAATGCACCCTTTTTGATGGCAAAAGAAATGAATAAATTAAACAAACATTTAATGCAGTAAATATTTGAAACAAAAAACATTCAAAACATATTGGTTCCAACATACAGAAATAATGCCTCCACATAAGATCCGGAACAAAATACATTAATTACAAATCAACAGGCTAACGATCCACAGGACGCCCAAAGATGTGTTGGAAGAACCATCTATGCTTCAGATTCCTGAACACGGAACAGGCCAACTGGTCTAATTCATGGAGAAATTAAAGATGATGATTATGATATTATTATTATTATTATTATTATTATTATTATTATTATTATTATTATTATTATTATTATTATTATTATTATTATACTTCATGGTTTGGACGTTCAATCCGTTAGGGTCTATTTCAACTCACTACCTCTAATGCACATGAAATTGGAGAAAGCACAATATTCGAAAGTTGAGTGCGTCTTCAGCATGAGAAGAAAGGACACAGAAAAAGAGGAGTACCTTTCATTGGGATATTTTTCTCTTCAAAAAGTGACTGATGTTTATTCCTACAGTAGTTCCGTGAAACGTTTATAATGTTCGTGAATGTTATTCTAAGGATGTTTGGGATTTCAAGTATCATGTTGATATTTACTTTCATTTATGTTTTCATACTCCCCGGATTTAAATTTAACACCAGCTGGCGTTTCGTTAATTATTTAATAATAATTACTTCTTCACTCCACGAGGTCTTTTCGCGAGACAACAGTGCAGTAATTAATATCCGAAACGAATCACACGTCATTATGACGCCAGTGAGATTTTTTGAAATCGTTCTTTTTTTCCTTCTCACTAATGGTGAGTAATTGACTTTTCGTCATTCACCCATATGAAGCCAGTTTTGTACACCAATTTATTGACAGAGTGGTTGCCCAGGGTTCGTCATACGACGCAGGTTTACGCTACACCCGCGATGAGATAAGATGATGATGGAGATTTGTTGGGATGCTATAGGGGAACCGGAACTGCCGTAGAAAACCCCTTTGTTATCTGGATCGCGAGCTCTCCCAATACAAGCTATAAATCTGTGGTACGCCGGGGATCGAACCCGGGTCCAGAGGATTATAAGTCCAGCTTTCTTGACAGTAGATCACGGTATGGCATAGTTGTGCCCCGCGGTCAATTGGGAGGCCTAGCCATGGCATAGTTGTGCCCCGAAGAAATCAGGTAGCAGAATGGACATGACATAGTTGCGCCCCAATGGATATAGTAGGCCTACACATAAAAGTGATTGTCATAAAATAAATAAATTACTTAAAAATATTATAGTGGTATCGGTGTGTGTGATAGACAGAAAAGTGTTATTTTAAATAGCAAAATTGATCGTAACCACACTGCGGACTTGCACATTGATAGACAAAGTGTATCGAACAGTGTTAAAAGAAAAGCTACGTATGACGTTTCTGAGAGACCCATGTAACTCGTTTGAATACGTCAGTTAATAAAGCACTGCCAACTTCATGGTGTTTCAAATGTTATGTTTTATTTAACGACGCTCGCAACTGCAGAGGTTATATCAGCGTCGCCGGATGTGCCGGAATTTTGTCCCGCAGGAGTTCTTTTACATGCCAGTAAATCTACTGACATGAGCCTGTCGCATTTAAGCACACTTAAATGCCATCGACCTGGCCCGGGATCGAACCCGCAACCTTGGACACAGAAGGCCAGCGCTATACCAACTTGCCAACCAGGTCGACTTCATGGTGTTCATTTTTACGGTAGGCTATCGATAATCACTGCATAAATAGTAGAAAAACAGTTAATAAAGTAGGTACTGCCAACTTCATGGTGTTCATTTGGGCAGGGCATAGTTGCGCCCCACGGTCAGATAAGATGCAGCAGATAAAAAGGGTCCCTGTTTTGTGGGCATAGTTGCGCCCCGTTCCCATCAGGTAGAGAAAAGGGGATGGCATAGTTGCGCCCCGATGAAATAGGTAGAGAAAAAGACACTACGGAAACTCGAGTCTCATAATCAACCAATCTTACTGATTTCTTATTCGATTTAATATTTATTAAAATGAACACCATGAAGTTGGCAGTACTTTATTAACTGCTTTTTACTGTTTATGCAGATAATCAATAGCCTACTGTTAAAATGAACACCATGAAGTTGGCAGTACTTTATTAACTGACATATTCAAATGAGTGAGCCGTTGGGATATGGGGCCTTTGCAGTGTTGACATTTTATTAGTGATTTTCACACCATCTGTGGAGTATAGTGAGGTTAATTTAAAATTAATGTTAAGTTTAGTGGAAAGGTTAAAAATTAACAATTCACAATGGTTCTAAGTTTCAATTTTCGAAATCCTGCACCGTAGGGTTAAGATATCGATGTAGAAATAAAAAATGGAGTTCATTTATTGTGTGTGATCAATAAAAAAAGTGTTATTTTAAATATCAAAATTGATCATATGCCAGGCCTACCTGATATCAATGCAGCTATCACTGTAATATTTTTAAGTAATGACAATCACTTTCGTGTCCACTATGCTTATCGGGGCGCAACTATGCCATGTCCATTCTGCTACCTGATTTCTTCGGGGCGCAACTATGCCATGTCCCTTCTGCTACCTGATTTCTTCGGGGCGCAACTATGCCATACCGGTTCATTTTAACGATATCAATAATGAATATTAAATCGAATAAGAAATACTAAGGTTGGTTGATTACCAGGCTCAAGTTCCCCTAATGTATTTTGCTCTACCTAGTTCATCGGGGCGCAACTATGCCATGCCCCTTTTCTCTACCTGATGGGAACGGGGCGCAACTATGCCCACAAACAGGGACACTTTTTTATCTGCTGCATCTTACCTGGCCGTGGGGCGCAACCATGCCCTGCCCGTAGATCACCATGGCAATTTTTTTGAAATTGTAATGAATAAGACGTTACTACAGAGAATTTGATTCATTTTTAATTAATACCACAGATAGGCTCTTTAAAATTAGATTGTGTTAAATTGACTTTCTCTGTCTTTAGGCCTATACTTTACATATTTATTAATCAGTTGAATATTTCGTAAAGTTTTTGCATTTACTGCACATATTCCCTGCCTGAGTGAAACAGCGCGGCTCTTATCGCTTGCGTGAAGTAACGCGCTGGAATGACGTCAGAGAGTGTGACCAGATTCCTGGAATACCAACCGCATAAACGTTTCACCTTAAAAATTCCCAAATATGGTCTCTCTCATAAATTTTGAATCGTGGTAGTCCAAATACACCGTATCCAATAATTAGAGAGGGAACTGAGAAAGCCGAACCTCGTGGAAAACCAAGGGGCAGATTTTGTACAGGATATTTTCAAGAATGCTATGTACTAGTAGACTATTTTTTATTACTTCATTTCCCAGCTACTTCTCTGAGGGAGCGTATTTCTGAATCATTTATTCTGCTCCGATCTGTGGCTGTTATGATCCACGTTTGAATTTCATATTATCCAGTTGGTACTGTCATGGCTATGTAGAACTTCCTGAACGTGTTTTATCTGGTTCCATTATTTAATATTCTCTTATGGGGACACGAAATTGTCTATTCTGGGAATGTTAAATATTATGTAAGGAACATTTTCTCAAAAGCTCTTGAAGCTAGAGAGCTGACTTTTTTCATCCCACGAACACATAATTTGATTTTATGGTGAATCGGTACCTTTTCCTTAATCTACGTAATTCTTTACTGAGAAATAATTGTTTCTCCATTCGAACACTTATTAAAGATTTTTTAATATATTAACCACTGTAACATCTCAAATATTTCAGAAATTTAAAATTGTGCTGTTCCAATAACTTACATGTAAAGCATCCAAATAAATAATTACTGAAAATTTGATTTTTCCAGTTTAATCCTTACCTGGTATCATGAGTCTGTGAGAAGGCTCCAAACTTTTCCACTGCAATCCCTCCTCCTAAAAGGATTATTTTGCTTCCTCCATTTATGTACCTTCCAGCTGGAGTATTGGCTGCTGCAGTGAAATTTGCACGCCCCTCGCTGTGCTTGATCTTGAGTAAGTGCGTGGTAAAATACACGCCGTCTCACAGACGTCATGATACCAGTTAAGGATTAAGTAGTAGCTGAGAAAAAGTTAGCTTTGTGTGGATAAACTAAACTTACGGAAAATAAGAGTTAAAATAGTACACCTCCTATTGAGAAAAACGAAAAGTTATAGTTAGATTATAGTCTATAACTTTAGTGCGATCATATGTGATATAATATTTATAATATTTTAAAGAGAAAAAAAAATCAAAGAATAAGTTGAAGAAATCTGTAAGTTCATGAATAAACGTTAAAATTGAAACCAATAGTCCTATACCCCTTCTCACAATATTGAAAAATTAAAACGGATGCAATATCAGTATAGTCATATTTGTTTATTTATCCTTGCAAAGTTAAGGCCATAACACCTTCTCTTCCACTCAACCAGTATAAAAGCGTCTACACCTGTGGAGTAATGATTAGCGCGTCTGGCCGGGAAACCAGATGGCCCGGGTTCGGTTCCTTGTCGGGGCAAGTTACATGGTTGAGGTTTTTCCGGGGTTTTCCCTCAACCCAATATGAGCAAAATACTGGGTAACTTTCGGTGTTGGACCCCGGACTCATTTCACCGGTATTATCACCTTCATCTCATTCAGACGCTAAATAACCTAAGATATTGATAAAATGTTGTAAAATAACCTACCAAAATGAAAAAAAAATGTATAAGAGCAATAGCAAGTATAATAATAAAAGCAATACGGGAACAATATATAGTTAAAAAAATAAATCATAATAATAATAATAATAATAATAATAAGAGCAAAATTAAGACAAGTTTAGTGGGTGCATGTAATGCTAAGAGTCAAATAATTACAGCAGTGTGGATCTTAAGGAATTAAAAAAATAATTGAGAAAATTTATAATATAAAAAATTAGAATAATATTAGTCTTTAAGAAAGAGCATGTCTAAGCAGTGTATTTAACAATCGGCTATATGATAAGTGATATAATAATAATAATAATAATAATAATAATAATAATAATGATAATGATGATAATAATAACCATCATCATCATCATGATTTATTTTAGCTGGTAGAGTTAAGGCCGTAAGGCCTTCTCTTCCACTCAACATATGCATGAACTTACAAAGAACTCAACAATTTGATTTAGATGAGAGTTACATGTAGGCCTATACATGAGTTATTTACGAATTAAACAACAAAATACTATGAACTATTAACTAAACACTGAAATAAACTGTGTAGCAGAATTAAGCTAAAATACATAGAATGTTAATATATTTCAAATAATATTAGATAATAGAAAGAGATTATTATGAGACAATTTTGAAAATACAGCACTATCAGGATGATGTCTAAAGAAAGAAGTAACATTGTAGTCAGTGATAGTTTAAATCAGTATGATTGGAGTGAAATGCTAATAAGGTTATCTTTTAAGCTGTTCTTAAAGGTGTTTATTGTCTTGCAGCCCCTAATACTTTGTGACAAGGAATTCCATTGACGCGAGGTGGATACTGTAAAAGATTATGAATAACAAGATGTTCTATGAAGAGGTATACGTAGCGTGCCACAGATAAGTGATCTGGTATTTACGTCGTGGTTAGAGTATAGATAAGAGAAACGAGACGAAAGGTAATTTTGTGTTAAGGTATGCAGAATTCGAAAGAGTAAAGACAAAGAGTGTAAAGTTCTGCGTTCTTTAAGTCGGAGCCACGAAATACTTGCGAAGGACGGTGATATGTGATCATATCGTCGGATGTTGCACACGTATCTGACGCACATATTCTGAGCTCGCTGTAACTTGACTGACAGTTCAGAACTTAGGTCACTTAACAAAACGTCACAATAATCGAAGTGCGGCATTACTAGGGTTTGTACTAGAGTAAGTTTTAGTTGCTGGGGCAAGAACTTTCTCAAGCGACTCAAACAGTGAATGGAGGAACAGATTTTTTTTATCGTTTCTTTAACTTGAAAATTCCAACTTAGATTATTATCAAAAAAGAAGCCAAGATTTTTTACGACAGATGAATAAGGGATTAGCATGTTGTTAAGGGTAACAACTGAAAGATTACTGTTATTAAGGGAGTTAACTAAACGCTTATGTCCAATAATTATAGCTTGAGTCTTACTTGGATTAAGTGCGAGTCCGAAATTGGCTGCCCAAGTGGAGACAGTGGCTAGGTCACAATTTAACTTGTCAATCGATTCATTGATCGTATTGGGTCTGGAATGTATGATATATCATTTTAAAGATTGAAAACCAAATAATATAGTGGAAAAATAAAAATAAAATAAAAATTTTCACACAAAATCAAATTCCGTTTCCCCTTAATATTTGCGTAGGCTACTTATAGTTAAAATTCTCTGTTTTATGACTGATATTTATTTCACCCTAATATGATATTTGGCAGCCAAGGAATTTGAATCTGAATACTTGCTATATGAATCATTGTATCTAATATTACAGTTTTGTCTTATTAGTCTCTTTCCTATGAAAGACATCACCTTAGTTTCATCTTTGGAGATAGATTAATGTTTCAGTCATTTTATGGGGACTAGGTATTTTTCGCTTGTAGGCCTGAGACGTCTCCGCGGTGGCTGTGCATCTTTTTGACCTCCCGATGAGGGAGGCTCGCTTTATTAGAATCCAGTGATGGTCAAAAGACGCTGTCCTTTACACAGTAACTATTGAATTGGAAATTTGTAAATTAAGGTTAAGTAATAGGACTATGTGGTAGCGTCGCGTTTAATGAAGTAAAGATACAAGCCAAAAGATCGCGGGATCGATTCCCGATGGGTTCATGGGTTTTTCCATTGATCTAATCCTTTCATCCGCATTATGGCCTAGAGGTCTACTCAGTCTCTAACAGTAATAAGTACCACGGTTATTTCCTTAGGACTGTCATCCCTATTTCCCTAAAATACCCATTGTCTGTAAGGGTGGGAGCCTTAACCTCTCCCAACCACTGAATAGAATTTACTTTTATTAAGTTAGATAGAATAAGAAAAAATTACCTATATACAGCTCCTACAAAAGTTTGACACCCCTCCATAAGTGAAATTTTTCTCCTGTCTTTATTGCATGTCTTGACCTCATGAGAATGGGAACAAAAGACTGGATTATTCCTCTTGAAGGCGGGACAGATTAGAACTTCAGCTGTTGAAGTTTGTGATGCGAACTGACGAAGGGATACTCAATTATACACTTTTATGCCTGTTTAGGTTAGGATATATTATATAATATGTTTTGTTTGTGCCATTTTTTTATTTTAATCTGTGTGTTCTTTTGGAGAATGGTTGGATCTAACTATATGTGAGGGGAGTGAAACCTACAAAGTAGGACTTGTTTTAGGTACAAAGCACGTACGATCAGGAGACCCGTGCATTGGATTTAAGAGGCAATTATGATAATATAACATCTGTATGTATAATATTACTCAATAAATCCACCTATCTACTAATGTGAAACCTCCTGATGTTTATACAGGGACCAAATGCCTGTGGAAAGTCAAGTTTTTTACTGCAAACCCAATCTGTCTGTCTTTCAAACTCTGGATTATAAAACAATTTGTCTGTTATGAAACTTACTGAAAGGTTATATTTTGGAGGGAAAAAATTAATTGCTCCGGAATGGGTTGATTTAGATCAGTGATTTTTGAAAAGGAGTTAAATATTATCTCCAGTCAGTCTTCCATATCCCAATAATATGCCACTTCACGTTCATACTCACTGAATTTCGGCTATTTTCATAAAGAAAAAGAAATCTAACCTTCCCACACTTGTAGCAAATTCCACAGCTGATTACTAAATATGGAGGGAATAAGCTGATTGATCAATGTTACCAACTTCGAATATTATGGTGTAAATGACAGTGGCGGATCCGGATCTATTTGCCTCGAATTTCAAGCTCAAGAGAATTTTAGGAAATGGCATTTTTTCCTAAAGGAAAACAAAAACAATCTGGAATACAATGCCTGTACGAATTGTCACAATTTTTTTTTTAAACAAAAAGCAATAATTGCACAAGACGTCTTTCAGATATGTTTAACTTATATCCCAAAATTTATTGATCTAAGTCAACCCATTCTGGAGTAATTAATATTTTTCCTACAAAATATGTAATTTTTCATTAAGTTTATATAACAGAAAAATTGTTAATACTAATAAAAATTAATACATGGGAAGTGAAAGGACTTCTTTTTGGAGCTAGGAGAACTTCATTTAAGTTAACCAAAACCATACTCCTTTCTCTTTAGTTTTCTTATGAAGACATTAACAAAATTTGTGTAATGGTATTGAGAGATTCATTATCCATTTTATACAGTCATTTGTATAACACTACGTAATACTTTTTTTTATTTTATTTCATTACTCTTCATTGTACTTTCATCTCATGTTTCTCCGAAATCAAATTGTACTTAATTTTTAAATTTAACATTGTTCCGTATTCTCTCCGCAAATCATATTGTATTTTATTTTTATCTCTGTTTTGTATTCTGGATCCTAGTGGTCAGCCGTAGATGTCGGCAAGATGTCCCAAATTGTGGGATTTGTTGAATCCACAGTTTTGAAGATAGACAGATTGGGTTTGTAGTAGGAACTTGACTTTTCACAGGCATTTGGTCCTGATAAACATCACGGGGTTTCACATAAGTATAAGGACAGGAGTGAAAGTCACTTATGGAGGGGTGTCTTAAACTTTTGGTAGGAGCTATAGTATCTACGTTTTTCGTAATTATTGAACATGATTATTAGTACTAATTCATTGAATATAAATAATTTAATAAAACCTTTTAAATGTTACAGACATGTGGTTGAGCATCGGTGCATTAGGTGGAGCAACACGTCAATTGAAATTAGCGTCGTGGCAGATCATTTACATAGCGGAAATCAGTCTGGAAGTTGAGTAGTTGCTTCGCCAAGTTTAACGACGCCATGAATCCACTAGAGCGAGAGAGGGGCATGGTATCATGACTTGCAAATTGATGGAGGGCGGCTGTATGGACAAGGGTTGGGGTGTTGAACATGTATTTTATACAGGCCTTCCCGCGCTCAAATTTTGTGCATTTGATGTTGAAAGGCTCTCATTTTAGAGAGCGTAACAAGTGAATAGTGGGGCCCGCTGTGAACACACTTAAGAACCATGTCCTTCGAACCCTATTAGAAACACAAAGTTACGCCATATCACAGTCAAACAATATATGTTTAGAACCCTAATTTGCATATCCTGAGAAGAGACTTCATGGAAGTTTAAGATATGCTTGTGTTCACAAATAAGAGATGCAAACAAAACTGTATTGTTTGACCTAAAGACTTCATGTCGTCGGGTAATAGAGATTCCGAGTTACAAATAAACGTACTTGCAGAGATTATGGTATTAAGATTATGAGTATATTGCAATCAGGAATAAATTCTACTGCATTCATTAACACACTCTCAAATTGAAATGGGATGAGACTGCTTGAAACTGTAACATCTAAATTTTCTACAGTATAATCTGGGATTTTATATTTATTTATTGATTTATTTATTTATTTATCTATTTATCTATTTATTTATTTATTTGTTTGTTTGTTTGTTTGTTTGTTTGTTTATTTATTTTAATTAACACGCGAGAAGTGTCTACAACCGTATCGTTCAGCTGTCGCATACCCTGCATTTTGCCGAGGCTGGCGCCGCATTGGATTTTTCTTGATATATCTTTCGAAAGAGATGAAATAGCGAGGCGAAGAAACAAATATTTTGTTAATATTTGGGGCTTTCTTTTGATATGTCACAATTGTAGTTTCTCTGAAAAGAATGTCCATACCTGCTTTAACACTTCCCGGTTTTATTAGATGTGTTCAACTGGCTTTTATACTGAAAAGTATTGGCTTTTATTTTATTTTATATAAGAATAAGTTGTCTGTCGAAATGCCTGTATTCAGAGAAAGATTTAGGAACTTTTGAAGGAAAATGATAAATCCGAATAGGATAGGAAGGTCATTGACTTTACGAAGGCATGACAGTAATTTTGTTATTCCATCATAACTGAGCTACTGGACCGAAAAATATTCTGTTTTGCGCAATCGTGTTTTTTTTTTTTTTTTGCAGCTGTTTTTGTTAGGCCTTGAAAGTTTGAATTCTCACACAGAAACTTGTTTCTAGGGAACATAACATAAAACTGTACTGAAGTAGACCCATTACAGTGCACTTATTGTTACTTAGTTACCATGACAATGCAGTTTTGCGAAAGTTTTGGAATAATATTGCTCTAAATTTTCAATGCAAACTATATTGTATTTTCAATTTAAAAATATGATCGTGCAAGAAATGTACAGCACAGGTTTGTTAAGTGCATTAAAAAATCTCGAATATTGAAAAACTCGCTCTGCTCGTTTTTCAAACTTTACCTCGATTTTGTAAAAAGCACTTCCTAATCTTGTAGGCGTAATATACTGTTTCTGCATAGTACTGTGTTGTGTTCAGAGAAAATTCTTCTAGCAGTTTTAGTCAACACTCATAAAGTCAGTTAAACAGAGGGACAAACTTGTATTTTTTTTATTTTTTATTTTTTTCATTTTGGTGCGATTGCCGTTTGAATTTGATACTTAGCAAAATGCTCACTTAGGGCCGTATTCATAGACATTTTTAGCGCGGGTTTCCGGTGGATGATCAGCGTTTTTCATATTCATAAACCAGTGTTAGCGATAGGATATGATTTGAATTCTGTACAAGTAACCAGTGGATAGCTGGGGCTAGCTTGGTAGGCTCGTAGCGCGTGCTGCGAAATGTCTATGAATAGCACCCTTAGCGACGAGGGCCGAGTTAATAAATTATGTGTTAATTTGGTTGGTCACATATTTTCATATGTGAGATCATTGGAGTGAAGTTGCAGCTGAAAGAAAACACAAGCTTCTGTTAGTGTTTGTGACATTTGGTGCCACTTATCTCAGAGTTTGAAAAAAAAAATTCTTTTACGAAACTTGGCTTATGAAAATGTGTTATTCTATCGACTTGAATATGCTGCAGCTTGGAATTGAAGTGCATATATCTTGATAATTTCGAGGATTGCAATATTTCTTGTGCATACGTAAGGATCACTGGCTAGTGGTTGGTTTAAAATAATGCACGAAGTCCATGGAGTTCTTTTCCTATTTTAATCTCTAGTATAAAAATAAAAGCGATGGAACAAATCGGTTTCTTGCTAAACTCCAATGGATTGTGTTGGCTATTAGGTTTTTATTCTGACAGTAATTGTATAAATTATTAACATATGTTGATTTTGTCCTTATTGACAACAACAAATATTGTTTTCATGTTTCTTCCTCTTAGTGATGTACAGTGTAATGGGATAAAATAACATAATGAAGACGCTGTAGGAAAAGAACCCAAAGTATGATTTTGTTTGCACAGTCTGGGTATGCAAATGTAATGCAAAGAAATCGGTGTACGACGACTCTGTCATCTAAACCAATGTTCAGGAGATATTTGACAATTTTTTAAAGAAACTGTTAATGTAAAAGATTTCATTGAGTGTTGAATCATAATTTACACGCTCTACCGAGATCACTTGTTCATAGAGTTTTGCATTAGTAAGTACATCTGAGTGCTTACAATATGCAGTTTATTCAAGTTTTAAAGGCAAATGATTTCACACGTCGTTTTGAATTCGCATGTACAGTAGTGGCAAAAAAATCGGACCGACCCTCGTACCTGATTTCAGAGTTACAGATTCCAATTTTGCTAGACACAAAACACATCCAGCTTGTGTAATTAATTGTAACGATGAAGTTTATTGCATTTTTTCGATTCTTACCGTCTTTTGTTTCCTTCAGTGCCTCAAACTTACAAACGAAAAAACTTTGGGAGTTTTATTTTCATGTGGCATCATTATTACATTTCTACCTCTATTCGGCAAAGATAACTGCTATTTTTACATTAAATAGCACCTCTGGCTTGAAATTACCACAGTTTGACACAATACACAGCAGAGGATTCTTTTGTATCAGCTACAAGGGTCCGGTTTTTTTTGCCACTGCTGTACAGTCTTAGAAAAAAATTTTGTCGTGTCTCTTGGTAGTGGAAATGTTAGAGATTTGACGCGCGATTTACACGAGTGCGTTTGTATGTGTTCTGTTTCCATTGACTTCAAGTCTTATTATTATTATTATTATTATTATTATTATTATTATTATTATTATTATTATTATTATTACCAATAGGTATAAGTAAATTATGAAATATCCAAGCATTGTAACGGAAACTTAAGTTCACTGTTCTGTTTCTGAAATAAACGCACACAGAGCTGCAAAGGCGGTGCGTTGCGAGGAAGACATAATGCCAAGACACAGAACACAGGGCTCTACTTCAGCCCGCCTGACTCCATCAGAGTATTGCGAAGGCTTCCACTAGAGCTCGCGATCTGAAAGTCATAGCTCCTCGGCATTGTTCTTTCCCGGGCCAGGACAAAGCATGCGGATTCTTTCATGTCTGTACTCATATCCTAATGCTCCTTTTGTGGCGTCTTGGCATTCCTTGAAGAGCAGGTCTACAAACAGTGGCATATGATTCAAGGATATGCTTCTCGGTGGTCTGGTGATTACGATGGTAGTTGTTGGATTCGAGGTTTTCTCGTTAAAATCGTCCGCGGTTGATGGATCTTAAAGGGAGATAACATAGTACGTTTTTCTGTGGAAGTTCATTAAAGCCATACTTGCCACCTTATAGACTAAATATAGTAATTCTTTGGAAAATAATTTTGTGCACTCAAAAGTTGGGGTTCTGCGTTTTGTCAGCCCATTTTTTAGTTGTGTGGATATAAAGGGAACGATTGCGACTGTGTCGTGTATAGTTCCTGGGATAGCTCAGTCGGTAGAGCATTTGTGCGGTAAGCGAAGGATCACGGGATCGATATCCGGCCCCGGAACAATTTTTCCCTTGAAATTATTCAAGCCTGCTTCACAGGAAGCTTCTACCTGAAAGCCAGATTTGCTGTTTGAGAAGTTTGTTTGTTTAAGTCTGCAAACCAT
The DNA here is from genome assembly GCF_040183065.1 of Periplaneta americana. Lineage (NCBI taxonomy): Eukaryota > Metazoa > Arthropoda > Insecta > Blattodea > Blattidae > Periplaneta > Periplaneta americana. The sequence goes on from NC_091121.1 coordinate 88,888,306, forward strand.
TCTTCCGAAGTACTTATTATTGCTTCGCAAGATGAAAATTCCTTCAGCTTTTCCTTTTATAGGTTCGGGTATAGGTGATATTCTGGAGATAAATCTGGTGAATATAAAAGATGTTCAATTAATTTAAAACCAACTTTATTAATTTTCTTCAACGCAAATAGGAACTTGTGACCTGGTTTTTTTGTCGTGCGAGAACAATACAGCTTCGGAAATTTTTCCACAGGATTTCTCCACGTTCCCTTCAGAGTTTTTTCCTTGTTCCAAGTAGTGTGTTATAATTATTCTTTTTGTCCTCCTCCCCCGCCCCAAAAAACACTGACGCGAAGACCTATCCTGCCAATTATTAAAACATAAAATTTATTGTTGCTGGAGGAACTATAGCAGCGTTTTTAAACGTTTTTCAACCTGTGACACACTAAAGTAGTAATTTAAAATCACCATTATGTCAGGAATTACTAAAGATATCCTAATACATTTTTATAGGCTGAAGATACAAGGTTTCTAAACAAACCGACGCAGATTTATAATAAAATATAAGTTTATATATTTGAATTTTCAAATTAATATTGATATTTTGCTATTTTATGGAAATATCATATTTTCTCAGAAACTACAAATGGTAGAAAGATGAAATTTAAGCACACGTTGACAGCAACGAATTAACGATATGTGCACACGTTAAATCGTGTATGTGTAATAGTTTAGCTAGGAAAAATATTTTAGTTATAAATAACAAAATAAAATTAGCATTACTTTTTAAAATCAATTTTTTTTGCGACTTGTATTTCTTGCTAAATCTGCGTTGATTTGCTTAGAAACTTTATATCTTCACCCTATAAAAATTTCAGTACGATATTTTAAGTAGTTGCTAAGATAATGGTTTACTATATAGCTAAGCAAATTTAAGATTGAAGGTATAGGGTACTTAATCACCCCTTAATAAAATTCCTTAATATACGAGTATAGCTCATAAGTCAGTTTCATGGTATTAAGAGTACATTAACTGTAAAAGCTATTATTTTATTGTCTACATTTTGAAAGAACAATTTAGCAGTTTTACATAATTATTAACCGATTTAAAAGAATGGATGATAGGTCGCACCCCTATGTGGGCTTAATTTAGTGTACCGTATTACTATTGTAATTAGTAATACAAAAACCCTGTGAGGTTATGCGCCCACAGGAAAAAGTCAGAAGAAAATGTGTACCACATGACAGAAACAGGGTCGTAATATTGTGACAGAGGTGAAGTGACTTGGCCCGCACGTGGTGATTTTATGCGCAAATGCATTCGGCGCATTCTTGTTCCCGCATGAGAACAGCAACTCCTACTATTTTTTGCACTACCTCGCACTGAAATGTGTAAATGACATGAGTACACCTCCAGCCTCGTGTTTCACACACAATTCACAAGAGTGCTGTGCGTGGATATCCGTCTTAATTTATAATTTCAGAGTTGAGTTTATGTAATTCTCATAGGTCTTTCATTTAGACTTTCAGCCATCTCCGTTATACGAAGAGCTGAGATGCACAGAATTAACGTGGCCTGTTAGTCCATGTCCTATCTAAGAAACTATGTTTTCTTTTCCAATGTTTTGTATGAATTTTATTATTTGGAAGCCCGGCTTCTTGTTCAACTAATGCTAAAAGAAGTCCTCCATGTATGTCTTTTGCAAGTAAAGATATGTTCAAAATACCGTTCATAATCTCTTCATAGGCGTATTAAAACTATATTACATGAGATAGATAAGCGTAATATATAGATATATATGTGCTTAACCCTTTCTCATCTGAATTCTTTTTTGTGAGTGAAAATATTAACTTTACATAAAGCAGTCCTCTTCCCAATAACAGCTGGACAAGCAACTGGCGGGTGCTGCACTCTATCGGTAAAGAACGAAACTACTTCTGAGGATACCAAATGGAATCATTAGGCAAATCATATTAGTCAGAAATTACAGAAATTTTAGTGATTCCAAATGGAATCATTCGAGCGGGAAGGGTTAAGACGATAGAAAACAAATACGTATTAGGTACAGAGGTAATTGGATGGTTTTGTTGGATGGAAAGCTGAATGCACACACTGATATAAAACAGTTGAATTGATAGCTGGGTGGACGATGAATGGATAGATGAATGATTGGATATAGGTATGTACTGTATGTATTTGAAAAGAGGAATGAATGAATACATAAATATGATATATTGGGTATATATGGACAAGATGAAATATAAAAGAAACGTGATTTGTTTTACATAGAATTAGGCCCACGTCTTTCTCAACACTAAGTATGGGAGTAACTTGAGAATATCAGTGTCACATAAGATTGAAACCTCTTATGTTCTCCTTACATTCCCCTTTTTCTCATTTTTCTTTGTTTTCATTGTTAAAGTTACGTTCTCTTTGTTTTCCCTTCTTCTTCTTCTTCTTCTTCTTGTCTTGTCCGCCTTGCATTCACTTGTCCCTCCTTACATTCCTTAAATTCACCTTTCCTTGTTCTATTTGCATATCTCTTGCTCTCTTCGTGTTCTACTGGGTCACTTTGTCTTCCCCTTATTTTTCTTTGTCCCCCTGTTCTCTTTATATTCCCCTTGTTCTTCTTGTCCCTCCTTTGTTCTCCTTTTATTCCCCTTGTTGTCCTTGTTTTCTTGTCTTCCCCTTGTTAACTTTGTATTCCCTTGTTCTTCTTTTATTCCCCTTGTCCTCTTTGCATTCCCATTGTTCATCATGTATTATTCATTTTCCTCTCGTTCTCCTTATATTATCATTTTTCTCTTTTATTCCCTCTGTACTCGTTGCAATCCCCCTTCTTCCTAAATTCCGCGTATTCTTCCCTTTTTTTCCATTTTCTCCTACTTCCGTGCAATGTACGTCAACAATCCTTTTATGTAAAGACATACAGCACAGCATAGCTATGCATTTGTCGACAGATGATCGCACCAACGAGTAGTTATACCCTACATACATAAAAATATGTAGCATAGTAAAGTTATAATATGAACTTGTCAACAGGTAATCACACTCAGACCTACAGTACGTAAATGTATGTAGCATAATCAAGCTATGCACATTGCTAACAGGTGATTGCACGAGCATATAGTTTCATGTAAAAATGTGCAGCATAGTAAAGCTATGCACTTATCGACAGGTAATCGCACCCACATGTAGCCTTAAATAAGGATATATGCATAATAAAGCTATGCACATTGTTAACAGGTGATCGCACGAGCATATAGTTTCATGTACAAATTTGCAGCATAGTAAAGCTATGCACTTATCGACAGGTAATCGCACCCATATGTAGCCTTAAATAAGGATATATGCATAATAAAGCTATGCACATTGTTAACAGGTGATTGCACGAGCATATAGTTTCATGTAAAAATGTGCAGCATTGTAAAGCTATGCACTTATCGACATGTAACTATACATACACGTAGTTCAACATAAAGATATGCTGCATGCTGCAGGTGATCGCACCTAAATGTAGTTCTACGTAGTGAAGCTATACACTTGTCAACAGGTGATGACAACATATAATTTCACGCAAAGATAGATATTCCTGTACTGTTGATTTTTCAATTAACGGCGATTTCGACTGAAAGGTTATTGATCATCGATTCGCATTAATATGAACAGAATCAAAGTCGTATTTTATGCTGTGTAAAATTAATCTTAACAGCGGCCGGATTTTAAGGTTTAGAGTGAATACATGATAATGTACTGTAGGTTAATAAGCAACAGAAGATGTGACTAACTTCAGGAACTGTTCATGAATGGGCGCGTGGCGAAGTGGGCGCTGAGATGCAGAATTTATTCGAACAGTAAGGAAGTACGCGTGTTCCCTGCAACTAGGCAACGCATTGTTGAATTTCCTTTGAACCCAATTTCTATTTTTTAATGATCTCCCAGAACAAAAGTCGATCGTGAATAAAGCTAATAGCAATAATGCCGATAGTACTAGTAAGAGAAGCCTTCAGCTATTGTGCCTTGGTGTGCTATTGCATGGAGACTGTCTCGGATGGGTAACATGGAAGCGCCGAAGGCCTAATTTCTCATCAAAAGATGTACCAAGAGCAAAGAGCACTCCCCCCTTCTATTCCTATTTTGCACACTGACAATGCTGTAAATGTTGCTTGCACCCATTCACCCTTTTGACAAGTTACCCCCTTCAACCCTCTCTTTAATACGCTCGCTTTGTGTTTCAGTACCACTTTTTGCCGCAAGCTGCAAAGCGGCGCGGCAGTCAGTATTTGTCAAAAACAAAAGCCTCCCTCCTGCCCTGTTTCACCTCATCTCTAAAATTGCCTCGTCAAATTTCCGTCTACCTTATACTCAGCCCCGCCGGCTTTCTTCTTTGTTGACCAGAAATCGGTAGGTTTTAATGCGTCCAACACTTACTCATGCTCTTTCTGTTTCGGTATAAATGTTAAACACTGCGCGGCGACTTCAAAGCTTCGCGAACAGAATTTAATATAGGTACCTGGCACAATGCGTGGGACAGAAACTATACAAAGAAATGATCGAGCCAGAGGCAAGAAAAGAATGAAGGTTAGAATGTGACAAAAGAATATAAAACGTGAATGAATTGCAGAGATTTAATGAGAGAGTAAGAGAGAAAGTGAAGAATTCCACAATTGTTGTAGAAATTAAAGAAATTTTGTATAGTCTATACCCAAAGAGTCATGAAAATAAAATTGTTTCAAAATGAACATATTAGAAGAGTGGATTAAGTCCAATTTTCAGGAGCATTGGCAACAACAAAATAATCATATTGGATGAAACTTGAAAAACTAAAGGCTGGCCCACAATAAACCGGGAACGAGAACCGGAACGAGAACAGGAAGCGAACAACGTGAACATGAAGATTTTTATTCACAATAAACCGATAACGGAAACGGCTATGCATATCGATATGTATGTCAATAACGATATGTAAAGTCGATATTACGGATTCTAATGTTATTTGTGTACACTTTCTGAATGGCCGAATCTTGATCTAAGTTCGTCTGCCCATCTTGTCTTCTGTCTTCCAGCGTTGAGTTTGCCAAACCTTGGGTCCCAAGTTGTAAGGATGTGTGTCCACCGGTTTGCATTGAGTCGCATCACGTAGCCTGCCCATTTCTTCTTCAGTTTGTCGGCCGTTTCTGCTGCGTCTTTGAGATGTGTTTGTCTCCTTATGTCTTCATTACGTAGTCTGTGTCTGAGTGTGATGTTCAGCGTGTTCCTCTACATTTTTCATTGGCACCTTCTCAGCATGTCCCGCTCTCTTTCCGTTAAGGTTCATCTCCACTATTAAACATTTAACAACAACATGTTAAATATAATATGTTGGATTTAACATGTTTACGGGCATTTCAATCTCAATTGACTTAACATGGTGACTGAGTATGTTGAAGTTAACACTTTTAACATGTTGTCGTGTTTTCCAGCAACAATTGAAAACATGTCAAGTCAATTCATTTCCTCGTGCAGCGTCGGAACAGTTCGGCAAAGTTCGTACAGTTTCCATAGCAACAACAAACTTCCCTTTTTGTGGCTCGTATCTTGATCATTTTTATATGAGGAGCATCCAGAAAGTAAGTTTCCCGATTTTTTCCCCTTGAAAGTAAACGTAATTAGCCGTGTCAATTGCGCATGCGTAACAGATCTATGACGTATCAATCATATGCCAGCCGGACAGGTCCAGCTTGGTGCCAGTAGTGTGGCAGCAGTGGTCCGAAATGGAAGCTCTTATTCCTTCTCCCGCCGCCTGCGAGGTTCGGTCGGTGATAAAGTTCTTTAATCCACAAAGCATTGCGCCAATTGAAATTCATCGGCAGCTCTGTCAGGTCTATGGGCCGAACATCATGAGTAAGCAGATGGTGCTTCGCTGGTGTAGGCAGTTTTCCGAAGGTCGTCAAAGTGTCCATGATGAAGAGCACAGTGGGCGACCGTCCCTCATCAATGATGATCGTGTTGAGCTGGTGCGGCAGTGCATCATGGAGAACCGTCGCTTCAGAATTACGGGGCTGAGCAGCCATTTTCCGCAGATATCGCGATCCTTGTTGCATGAGATTGTCACTAAGCACCTGCTGTTCAAAAAAGTGTGTGCCAGGTGGGTGCCGAAGAACCTGACACCCGAACACAAAATGCAACGTTTAGGAGCAGCACTGACATTTCTGCAACGGTATCACGATGACGGCGACGAGCTCCTCGACAGGATCGTCACGGGCGATGAGACTTGGATTTCGCACTTCACCCCGGAAACCAAGCAGCAGTCATTGCATTGGCGGCATAGTGGATCTCCGGTCAGGACGAAATTCAAACAGACGCTGTCGGTACGGAAAGTGATGTGCACGGTGTTCTGGGACAGGAAGGGCATTCTGCTCATTGACTTCCTTCCAAGAGGTGAAACAGTGAACGCTGATCGTTACTGTGAAGCAATGCGAAAATTGCGACGTGCCATTCAAAACAAGAGGCGTGGAATGCTTACTGCAGGTGTTGTGCTCCTCCATGACAATGCTCGTCCACATACGGCTCGGCGCACAGCAGCTGTTTTGACGGAATTTGGCTGGGAGTTGTTTGATCATCCACCCTATAGTCCTGATCTTGCTCCCAGCGATTTTCACGTTTTCTTGCACCTCAAGAAATTCCTGTCCTCCGGTGAGCGTTTTGGCAACGACGAAGAGCTGAAGACGTCTGTCACACGCTGGTTCCATTCACAGGCGGCAGAGTTCTACGACAGAAGGATACAAAAGTTGATCTCACGATACAACAAGTGTCTCAATTCTGATGGTGGCTATGTTGAAAAATAGCAGAAACATTGCTGTATCTGTTGCCAATAAATGTTTTCCTGAAAGTGTGTGTTCTTTTTTTTTAAATAGGTAAACTTACTTTCTGGATGCGCCTCGTACTTTCATTGCTCCTTGGCTGTAAGTTGTTCGAAGTAATGGAGTGGACGAAAGAAAATACGTTAGAATAAAATTAATGCACTGATGGAAAGGTCTCGTATGTGGGATGTGTCTGCAAAAGAACACAGAGACAAAACAAAGAAGGCCGACTGTTTTAGAGAACTGGAATTATATTATTTAATTGTTTTCGAGAATACAATAGAGAGTTTTCGCACTCTCGTCGTACGCTAAATGTTAATGCTATGTTGACGTCAGTAATGGTCGTATTTGGTGATTTATATTAACGTTCGTAAAACTTCGGAAAGAATAATTATACGATATTACCCGCTCCTTTAATATCTATTATGTCGTAGGTCCTATGATAGTCAATCAATCGCGCTGTATTTTTTTTTTTAATTGGGATGAAATGACTGCTCTTAAATTGTGATTTTCTTTGATGTAACAGGAAGTATTTTTGCAGCACTATATTAAAATCGTGTTCTGACATTCTCAGAATGTTTTTGAATCCAAATCGATCTTCAACTTTAAGCTCGTTTAGAATGTCTTCTGCATTGTGTCTTTTACTAAGATATTTGCCGCACCCACATTCTCATTTTCTTCCTTTTCAAGGCATTGTAACAAGCAATAGAGGCAATTACAAAAGTCAAATCATCATCTGAGTCCATTGTCCAAGGTTTAAAAATAAGACACTATCTACATTAAAATTTCATAGACTGTTTATGGTGGACTACGCAAAGAAAGTCAAGTTTAATATGTTTAACAGTGTGGACAAAGTGTTAAATTAAATTAGCATTAACATGTTCAGTCAACATGTTGGGATGTTAACGGTAAACAATTTAACATTTAACATGTTGTTGTTAAATGTTTAATAGAGGAGACGAGCGTTTAGAGACAATGTGTGTGCTCCGTATAGGAGAACTGGAAGGATGCAGCTGTTCATGACTCCATTTCTTAATTTTAAATTGTAAGTCTTGTCTGTCAGAATGAAACTGAGGCTCCAAAATCTCTTCCATGCGTTTCCGATTCTTCTTTGAATCTCGTTCTGTCATCTGTTGTGAGAGGACATTAGTTGGCAGAGGTAGATATATTCAGTCACGTAGTCTAGTTGTCTGCTTCCTATTGTGATTGGTATTTTGGAGTTGTTTGTCATGTCCAGGCTTCGGTCCTCGGCACAGAAACGTATGAAGTTCAGAATTCACGGACTATAGTGTTGTGTTGATCGAGTGACGTGGGAGATGGAGCGCGCCGTTACTTCGTGTCTTAACATGTAAATGGTCCGTCACAGTACGGCACAAAATATATTTCATTTTATAGAGATGCAGTATATACAGTACATTCCTTGTAGACAATAAATGTCTACCATTAAAGTATTATTGTGAGTTGTAACTTTCAATCAGATGTTTCTACGCCAAAGCCTGTTACACGTACCGCAGCCAAGCAGCAATACACACAACGGTAATGCACATTACGGACCCACCTGTGCTGTTGCAGTCACCCCTCCACACGGGTTATGACGTCATTTATACTCCATGTACTCTAAACCACATACTGGTTACTCTGTGTCCCTGGCCAAAGCCTGGTCATCACTTTTGTTTTCTATGGGTTTAGTTGTAGTCCTACTTCCGTGCTGAGATTCTGTAGCTCCACTATCATTGCTTCCAGTTTTTTGACTGACGTGGCTAGGAGTACAATGTCATCTGCAAACCGTATGTTGGAGAGTTTCTTCCCGTCAATACGGATAGTTATTCCGTCGTTGAGCTCTCTCTTTCTGAACACTTCTTCGAGAAGGCTGTTGAACATTTTAGGGGACATAGGGTCTCCCTGTCTGACTCCTCTTTCAAGTCTGAATTCTTTTCCTTCCCTGTCTTGTCTGATTTTTGCTGTGCTGTTGGCCTAGGTTTAGCCAAATCCGATCTGATTTGTTACGTAAAATTAGTAATCATATGGAAATTATGTTATACACGGGAAGGAGTAAAATACAAATAATGTTGATCCTGTGTAAAAGTAAACAAATAGCAAACCCAAGTGAGAATCGTTATAAATTAAATGGACATATTTCCGAATGTTTCGTCTAATATTTAATAATAATAATAATAATAATAATAATAATAATAATAATAATAATAATAATAATAATAATAATACAGTATGCGCCAAAACAAACAATTCCTAAAATTATCGCTCATCTGCTGTGCATGTTTCCCTGCCAACCAAATATTTATGATAGTTTAACATATTCAGTGTTGCGGTTAGTGCTGCAATTATGGTTCTCACAACAGAGAAGAAGTGTTTATCGTCGAGCATTACTTCCGGTCATACGGAGTGGGGCGTCAGAATTGGCCGAGCTTGCGCCACGTTAAAGAACAGTAGATACCTGGATCGTTTTTACAATGCGGCACCAAATAACATAACAATGTTAGCTGTTGTCGAGAAGTCTTAGGTCTTCTTGCATGTTGTTATGACATCTTGATTTTCAGAGTATGTTTGTAATTTCAGTATTCCGTATATATGTATTTATTTACACTGCGAGTGCTTACTCGGTGGCAGTGGTATACACAATATAAATAATACACAATAAAATTACAATACACAATACAATTATACAATACACAATACAATTATATGGCCTATTCCATCTCAAATCGACCGAAATATAGAGAAAATTGACCTTGCAATCTTTAAATACAATGAAACTTTTTTCTGTCCGTAGACAACTGTGATATAATGCTTTGTGCAAAGTTTGAGGCATCAGAACTTAATAGTGTTTAAATTAATAATATTTAAATTTATCGTATTTTCATAAAATTAGCAACTTTAAACTGTTGTGGCTCCGAAACCCTTTCACCTAATGATCAAAATCATGGTTTATTTTGATACTGAGAAGTTAAAGTTTATATTGACATGTAAACAGTTTTTCTTACTTTTTATGGAAATGGAGAAATTTAGATTTTTCTTCATTAAGACGCCTTTGGCCACGAAAAAAATATTTTTAAAATATATGGTTAGATTCCGCATTGAAAGTACAAATAAACACATATTTTTTACTTGTGGTACGCTGATAAGAAAGTATTGAACATATCAAATAAAGAAAATAAATAGTACGCGCGTGAACTAACCAGCTGACTGTGAAACGGGAGGTAGTCGAGACAAGCAAGGTCAGGAGACAAACGCGTGATGTGTCTTCTAGCAGTCATGGCTGGGCTAGCTTTATCACAAGTTTTCATAAACACAGGAGTAAAATGAAGCCCAATGCTCGCTTATCTTCAGCTCTCTGCCAGTGCGTGCGGTCTTGGTGCGGTACTGCACCGTTCAAGTCTAAGCGTGTGAAAACAATTTATTTAATACCCTCGAAACTTATTGCCAAGCCACTAAGCAAACAATGCCGAATCCCTCTTAATAACGCAACTTTTTTTTCTCAATATTTTTTTACATTTTTACAAATGGCCAAAAAGCCTAAAAGCGAGTAAAATCAGATTATCTGTCTCTCTGTGTACAATAAAAAATAAGGATTACTTCTTAACATAACCTACCAAATGTCAGCTTCAAAATAAGCAATAAATGGTTCCGGAGTTCTGAGCGCTGAAAGAGGCTTGTTTTTATAAAATACGCTAAATTTGTCGCTCAATAATACGAAAACCGTTGGACTTTCGATAGTATATTTTTGAAAATGCACTCCCCTCAGAACCTTGTATAAGTAGGGAAAAAATTAGAGTATAAAAAAATGCGAGGTTTTTTACTGATCGATTTCATATGGAATAGCCCATACACAATACAATAAGAATACACAATACACCTTAACACAATAATCACAATTAATAATAAAACATAAAATAACCTAATTTTACAATACAACCTACAAATGTATAGGCCCTACATAAGTTTCAGTAGTCTTTCACTTTACTCTCAGCTCACTCACTGTAGTGGCACTATGACGCATTTCACTGACACTTTAGGACACATCTCACTGACACTCTATAACACATTTCACTGACACTATAGAACACATTTCATTGACGCTATAAATTATCACTGATATAGGAACTATTCACTGCACTGTAAAACCATAACTTCACTGACTCACCTCGCTTCACTGATACAACAGTTCAAATAAGACAGATAATTACACCCTTATGCATACTTATAAACAGAACTACATTTAAACTAAACATTTCTAGTCTAAGGCCCTCTTACACCTATTTTTAAATAATTTACAATTCAAACCAAGGGAGTAACTCGTCACGCTAAATAAATACATGTCACCTTAAAAAAAATTAAATGCTAAATGTCACCTTAATTTTAATTTGCACTTTATACACAACATTTTTAAGTTATTCTTGAATCTCCTTAAGGAAGGACAGCCCTCAAACACCGCTGCAGGTAGGTCATTCCAATCATTTATAGTTCTATTTAAAAATGAGAATTTACCTTCATCCGTTTTCTGTTTCCTATATTTGATTTTAAAATAATGATCGTTCCGACCATAGTACGTTGGCTTTTCTAACCGAGCCGTTATATCTATCCATGCTTTCTGACCTAGATGTGCTCTATACAATGATGTTATTCTAGTTTTCCTACGTCTGTTTTCCAAAGTTTCCTATTTAAGTTCTTTTATCGTATCGTTTTCATCTTCTCTTTTACCTTTAACAAATTTAGCTGCCCTATAACCTATGACCGCAAATAAATGCTCGACATAAACATCTTCTCCTCTGTTGTGAGAACCATAATTTCAGAAATGAACAAAAACTGAATTAACAATTTGTCAAAGTACTTCGTTGCTAGGGAAACGTGAACAGCAGACGGATGATAATTTCAGTACTGTTTGTTTTGGTGCACACAGTAATAATAATGTTTTATTTTAACTGGCAGAATTAAGGGAACCAGGTAGTGATTAGGGGTGAAAAATCCGATTTTTTATTTTGTGTTTTAAAATAAAGTACAAAACTGCTCTTTAAAACAATATAAATATTGTTGCGGGTATTTCTGCAGATAAGCCTTTTAAATGACCTCTTTAAATTTGGCTGTGCATATAATTCATACATTCTTCTTCTTTTTTATTTCAATACAGTTTTCCATAAGTTGACATTTTTCAAACTTCAGTGCATTTTTCTCTGAGATTACTCAATCAATTTACATGAAATTTTTACACCGTTTTCTGCAGCCTGTGTTCTACATAGTAGACCTACGGGTTTAAGAATATCACACACATAACAGTAGGAAACAAACATATATGCATTGAAAAAATTGTAACAAATTTTTAACAAAGTTCAATATTTTTTTCTGTTTCACTAGGGGTGAAATATTTAACTAAACAGTGCTTTGGAATTTACAATACACATTACTAGATAACTTAAAAAAATACAAGGTATATGAGTGAGGATTGTAGCAAGTAATGTGCACCTGAAGAATGAGGTACACTTAGCAAAGTGGGAAAACAGGTTATCAGTTAGGGCCTTTCTTTTGCACTCAGATACGAAACAAATTAGTTGTCTTTTATACCACTGAATTCAGAATGATTGATTGTATAAGCCTGAAAATTTTTATTTCATTCTGAGCACTGGAAGCCTAGAAATATTCAACTAAACTTTTGTATTGAAATTTTTTAATTGCACAGTATCACTACCCAGTTCCCTTAAGGCCATTCGGCTTTCTCTTCCACTCAGCAGTATGATAGAAAATTACTACATTGCTGTAAACAAAACATAATTCAGTTTCTTCTCAGCCAATGACCCGCCCAATTTCTTTTTCTCTTCCTATTCAGTTTCAGCATCATTCTTTCTTCATCCACTCTTTCCAACACAGCTTCATTTCTTATTTTGTCTGTCCATTTCATACGCTCCATTCTTCTCCATATCCACATTTCAAATGCTTCTAGTTGCTTCTCTTCACTTTGTCGTAATGCCCATGTTTCTGCCCCATACGGTGCCACACTCCACACAAAGCACTTCACTATTCTCTTTTTTTACTTATTTTTCTAGAGGTCCGCAGAAGGTGCTCTTTTTCTATTAAAAGCTTCCTTTGCCATTGCTATCCTCCTTTAGACCTTTTGGCAGTAGCTCATTTTGCAGCTTATAGTACACCCCAAGTATTTGAAGCTGTTCACATGCTCTTCTGCCTCATTTAGCATTCGCAAGTTTACCTTATATATTTTTATTCCGACAACCATGGTCTTCGTATGTTTGTAGGTTTTCTTGGGAAAGTAAATACGATAACTTTCCTTTGCTTTCCACACACCATACTCTCTTTCGCATCTTAAAAGGTGCGAGGGCCCCACCGTAGAGGGGAGAAGAGTGTATTTGAGTAATGAGGTCCTTCGGACAACACTAAAATTCACCGCAAGGGTTAAATATCAGTTCTTTCAGAATTTTAGTTAAAGCATTGAACTCAGTAGCCTACTCTGTAAAGGTGTGAATAACAAATTTTATACATTAATCATTTAAAATTTCAACGTTTCCAACAAGAAAAAAATCATGAAAAGTGTCAAATAATCGCATTAGAATGGTAAAAGTTAGTAGATTGAGTTGCGCCTCACCACAGACGAAATAACAGATTTTATAATTTTATATTTTTACTATTTTTTTTACATTTACGGACATCAGACAGTTGACCGGCGAACTCGTCGGCCAGTTTAGAAAAGTTTCGTAAAATGTTATTTTTTTCGCGTCAAACAGGTGTCTTCCGACCACTGTGCGGCGTGGAGGGCATTAACTGTTTGTGGTTTTTCTGATCACCAGTGCTGCGATGCCTCCGTAACCAGCGTGTGGGAACGCGTCATTGGTTGCCGCTTTTCTGCCGGGAGACAATTTTCTCACCCAGTATGATGATGATGATGATGAATCTAAAATAAATTAAGGTTAAAAATGGAAAAGGCTGATAATCATTGAGAATTTAAACAGCTAGTTTAAATGACGCCTACTACGTGTTTTAGAGAAATAAACTACGAGTAAATAAAAGTGTGAAAATGTAGGAAAATAAAAAGAAATAAATAAAGAGAGAATTATAAGAAGAAACAAAAGATTGCGAGTCATGGATGAGAAATTATTTTCCAAGTTCATAATGGGAAGATGGATAATATCAATCATAGCTATACTTACTATGATGCTACAAGAAAGCGAATGTTCAGAATATTTTCATTCAAAGCCAGCATTAATAGAGCACTCAAATCTGAAAGTAATGATTATAGAGACAGCAAAGAAAGAATTTTAAGAAGTAGCCTATATAAGTAGCGAAAAGTAGTATCTACTAATGTGCTATAAGAAAGTGTAGAGCACTTTAGTCCAAAACTATTAGTAACAGTAAAACTCCCGGTTTAAAGTAATAGTTAAAAATATAATGAGGGAGAGAAACTGGGTGTATAAATTGAGACAATGAAGAAACAATTGAAGAGTGAAGTTAAGTAGTGAAGAAACAAGAAATAAATAAGGCTAGATTATGAGATATTGCCGAAGAAAAGCAAGGAGGATAGAGCATGAGATAATACCAAATAAAACAAGAATAATAGAACATGAGATATTGCCGAAGAAAAGAAAGGAAGCTAGAACATGAGATAGTATCGAAGAAAAGGCAGTAGAATAGAGTATGAGATAGTTCCGAAGAAAAGCGAGGAGGATATAATATGAGTTAGTGCTGAAGAAAAGTAAGGAATATAGAGTATGAGATAGTACCGAATAAAAACAAGAAGGACGGAACAGGCAATAGCACCGAAGAAAAGCAAGAGGGACACAACATTATGCAGTACCGGAGAAAAGAAAGTGGGATACAACATAAGATAGGCTAGTAGCGGAAAAAAAAAATAGAATTTGAGATAGTAACTAAGGAAAGGAAGGTGGATATCAAAGAAAATAATACCGGAAGAATATAAGATATTAGACTACCAAAGAAAACCATGATATAATTTATGATAGTACAGAGAAAAAAACATGGACGTAAAATGCTGTAGTACAGAAAAAAGCACATGATAGATAGAAAATGTGATAGTACCAAAGTTACGAAAGTAGGATAGGACATGCGAAAGTTCACTGCTGTGGAGTAACGGTTGGCCTGCCTGACCGTGAAATGAGCGGGCCCGGGTTCAAATTCTGGTTGGGACAAGTTACCTGGTTGAGGTTTTTTCGGAGTTTTCTCTTAACTCATTGAGAGCAAATGCTGGCTAACTTTCGATGTTGGACTTCAGAATCATTTCGCTAGCATTATCACCTTCATTTCATTCAGACGCTAGATAACCGCAGCAGTTGATAAAGTGTCGTAAAATAATCAATTAAAACATATGCGATAGTACCGAAGAAACAGGAGGAGGATAGAACATGAAAAAGTACCAAAGAAAAGCATGAATGATATAATATGCGATAATAAAGAAGAAAAGCATGAAGAATATATGATATGCGATAGTACCGAAGAAAATCAAGAAGATAGAATATGAGACAGTACCGAAGGAAAGCATGAATGATATAATATGCGATAGTAAAGAAGAAAAGGATGGAGGATATATGATATGCGATAGTACCGAAGAAAATAAAAAAGATGGAATATGAGATAGTACCGAAGGAAAGTAAGAAGGGTAGAACATGAGACAGTGGTGAAGGGATGGAGGGAGTTTAGAACATGAGATAGTACCGAAGGAAAGTAAGAAAGATAAAACATGAGACACTGATGAAGAGAAGGAGGGAGTATAGAACATGAGATAGTACCGAAGAAAAGGGAGGAGGCTAGAACAGCAGATAATACCGAAGAAAAACGTTAATGATATCGTCGTTGTTCCTGCAATAACTCCCATGTGACATATTTATCGATTTTCAGTTTCTATTAAATAACTTCAATAGTGATACAACAAATACTAAAATCTCCTATATGTAATTGTATTTATTTGTTTCGAAAATGTAGGAATTCACAGTCTCCTATGTACGGCTGCCATAGAATGAATAAATGTATTTTCTTCTTCCTGCTGAAAAAATTTATATTTTGCACATAGGAGTTATTGCAGGAACAGCGACGATATAGTGTACGATAGTGCAGAAGAGAAGCATAAAGATACGAGTATGAGACGATATGCTATAGTACCGAAGAAAATCAAGGAGGATATAACAAGATATAATGCCGAAGAAAATGAGAAGGCTAGAACATGATGTAGTACCAAAGAAAAGTGACATGAATAGAAAACGATGCGACAACCAAGAAAAACAAAAATGTTGGAATATAAGATTGGAAAGAAGAAAAGAAAGATTAATAAATAGAGCAATGAACATGTAAAAAGTAAAGCATAATATACCCAAAGAGACAAACAAAATTAATAGAAAATACATTAGTGGAAAAACAACAAGAGAGAACATAGAAAATTATGAAGAATTGGTACACTACAAAAGGAAAAATTGAGTAATGAAAAGAAATCGAGAATGCAGACTTTCCAATTATTTAATAATAATCCGTGGCGCGACAGCCCATGAAGGACCAAGACTGACTAGCCCAATGCTGGCTACACGTCCACATGCCACGGCAGGGATGAACGATCATCCCACCAGTAGTCGGTAATGTATGATCAGCAGAGTGATATGAATAGATATAAAATAAAGTAATAAAGAGAAGGTTCGAAATTTAGAAGTAGAATGGAAAGTGTAGGAATAAAGAGCTGAGGAAAAGAAGGTATGAAATGTGCTATTAAAGAGAAGAAAGGCTCAAGACTTAATAAGTAAAAGAAGATTTACGTATTGAAATTTACATACAAAATATATATTAGAAGTACGAAGAATGAAATAATAAAAACATAGAAGAACACAACCAGACAGTGACAAAGTAACGAACAATAACGTATTTTAGATCTACGTCTTTCACTATACTATTTAAAGGCTTAGGTATTTTCTGCGCACGTTGGGAAGCCTACTTGCAACACGTCAACTCTTGCATGAAGTTGAATATGTGTAATAATATGTACATAAACAACACTAGATGTCTAATGGAGGAAGCTAAGCATTGTTTGAACAACCTTCAAATCGATGAAACTGAACACCTAACTTCTACGAGTGGAGTAATAAACACCAGAAAAATTAGGACCGAATTACGCCAGCGAGAGTACAACGCATGGTGCAACTTACCTCAAAAGGGAATAGGCGTTATTCTGTACAGTGAATTCACTCCCTCTAACAAATGGATAACTAAGCCTGATGGAATGCCTAGCGGTGAATGGAAGGAGGCTATCAAGATTACTGCCAACGTAAGTGCTGTAAGATCCATACCCGGTAGGTCTCAGGACAACCACTGCAGGCGATGCCTCAGTGAGATAGAAACCCTTGGACATGTCCTGGGAGCCTGCCCTTATGGCGAAACATTGCGTATACATAGGCACCATGCAATTAGAACTAAATTGGCCGATGCCCTTAGAAAACTAAAATACACCGTCTATGAAGAAGTCCACGGAGCCGCCGACAATGGCAGTAACAGACGAATTGACATAATCACCATTAGCGAATCCCTGTCTCAGGGTATGATAATCGAACCCACCATCAGGTTTGAAACGTACAAAGGACAGCCCGAAGACGTACATGAGGAGAAACGAGCAATCTACGTTCCAACCATCCCGTATTATAAAGATAAATACCAACTTCACGATATCAGTGTTACGGGATTGATGTTTGGAGCAAGAGGAACGATACCCAACTTCTCTTCTAAATTCTGTAAGACCCTAGGACTGCACAAATCTTTTCTGAATGAACTGGCCCTCCTCATAATTAGAGAGTCAGTCAAACTTTTACGGAACCACCTATATGGACTCTAATTCCGTGTATGGAAAAAATTGACGCACCATTATCATTTTCCTTTTTCCTTCTTAGCTTTCATTGATTCTTTACTTGAAATTTTTTTTCTTATGTAAACTGCCATTGTTTGTTTGTGTATTTGTTTGCCTTTTTTCTTACTCTTTTAGCTCTCATCATCTATTTGTTCTTGTATTGTTTTGTATGCTTTGTCTCATGACAGCCTCTAATTTGAGGAAGCTCCGATAAACAAAAAAATTCAGTGGTGATAAGTTATTCCCTTGTTTATGATGTTAGTATCTTTAAAATTTAACGTACAGTAGAATCCAATTATCCAGACTACAATCATCCGGATCCCCAATTATCCGGATAGATTTGGGGGAAAATACAAAAATTAATACTGAGGGAACTTACGGCACGGAAACAAGCGACTACTTCAAAGGAACGTACGCTATTTGAGATGTTCCAAGTAAAATAGATTACAGGTACTGTACAAAATTATGTAGATGCTGTACTAAAACAAATTTATATACAATACTGTATCTTTATTTTTAGTTTTTATTTACTTTAACTAACAACAGTACATACATGCAGTACCGTAGTTTCCCCTAACTATGGTCCACATTTGTCACATTTTTCTTTCTATATTCAGTACTATTCACCCAGATTAAGTGACTCTTGTAAGTTTATATTAAATAAATATTGACATGTGTTTGAAATTATTTAATTACAAGTGTTAAAAAAACAATAAGCATTGGTACATAGTTGTATTCTGAGATCCCGAATTATGGTCCACTCATGTATTCATGCTTGAAAGCATGAATGGACTATAGCTGGAGCTGTAATTATTCGTAAATCAATACATTGAGATTCTAATTTAAGGGTAGAAACATAATCTAGCACAGAAATATTAAAAATAAATTAAAAGTATATGGATTCTTTTTATTAGTACACATTATATAAACACTCAATAAACAAGTGAAATCTGAAAGTCATTTTTCTTCAATAATGAACAACTACACTCACCGGCAAAAAAACCGGGCCACCTAAAGTGTCTCAATGTTTTATGAGGTGAGAATCAGAAAATCCTTTATGAAAAATGAAGAAAACATTGCTTCCCAGAAAAAAATACTTATTAATTATAATTTGCGCTATTATTTCAACGCCAAACAAGGGATATAATTAAAAGGTGTAAAAACTTACAAATTATATAAATTTTCTTCCAAATGTTCAACTGATTTTGTGGCCACCCAGATGTTAGTAATAGCGGGTATGACTGTATGACTGTTACCATTCGCCGATTCAACCCTTCGATCAGATTCTGGATGTCAGTCTGGTCGATTCTATTCCATTCTTTACTTAGAACATTTCGGAGCAGCTATAAGTTACTGTGAGGAGTTAGGCGACTTCTAACTCGCTTCCCTAGCATCCCCCACACATGTTCAATAGGGTTTATATCAGGACTTCTTGCTGGCCATGCCATCCTATTCAATCCAACGTCGTGAAGGAACTCATCCACGATTCTTGTAGCATGAGGGCGTGCATTGTGATGCATTAACAGGAACGTTTCACCAATAAGTGGGGCATATGGTACCATATGTTAAATTAGATCTTATTCGATGTATCTTGGAGCAGTCAAAGCACCTCCATTAATGAAAACAAGTTCTGTGTGTGCTTCATACGAAATGCCACCCCATACCATTACTGATCCACTTTGGAAACTGACACGTGAACTGAAGGAACATGAAGAAAAATGTTTTCCTTCTCTACTTCACACTCTTTCACGTCCATCTGTAAACTAAATCTCGATTCATCTGTGAAGAGCACTCGTCGCCACTCCCCCAGGTTCCAATTAGCATGATTGTGAGCAAAACGTAATCGTTCAACATGATGTTGTTGGAGCAATTCTGGGCTTTAGCTGGTCTTCTGGAATCAGCCCACATTCATCCAGACGCCCTCTTACAGTTCTCTCACTCACGTTAACTTGTCTTATTTTCTGGAAGGCTCTTCTGATCTCAATATCTGTGGAATGGCGATTTCTTAATGTGTTTAGGACAATAAAATGGTCGTCACGAGCCAAAGATACTCGCTTTCTCCCTGAATCGGGTCTCCTGGAATAACCTGTCTCTCTAAAGCGATGCAGCCACATAACGCTGATTATTCCCACCTTCTATCAATACAACCACTTTTGCTGAATCGGTAGGACTTAGTGACATTTGTATACAATGAAGCACTCCAATACTGCCTCAAAAGACATCTTCAGCTTAGCTCGAAATGAGTCCGAGAAGTTTACAAACAATATTACAAGAAGAACGAATCTTCTTTTCAGATTATTTTTGGCTATTACGTATTCAGTATTACAGTGTTACGTATCACAAAATAAATGAATAACTAAATGAACCTCAGCAGACCTACAATAATTTAAAAAATCGTACAATTTTCAAAAAAATTTAAAGAAAATGTATTTGGCCCGGTTTTTTTGTTTTTTTTTTTTTGTTTTTGTTTTTTTTTTGTTTTTTTTTTTTTTGCAGGTGAGAGTATATCAAAGAACAAAAGTACGGTATCAAAATAAACTAACACATTCTTAGCAAAATATTATGCAAATAAATTCACTGATAATGTTTATTTATCGTACTGAGAACTATATTCATTAGGCTTATTTCGATCCTTTGAATCTCCACTTCTCTTGTAATTCTGAAATTGAAACATAATCTGTATCCAATTCAATTTCATCGCTCTCATAGTCACTCACCGGGACGGTAGTTTTCCTTCTACCCTGAAGTTTTCGTTTTACCGGACCATCATTCGTGCTAGTACCATTGATGCTGGAACAGCCTGTTTCTTTGTTTACTTGACTATAATGTTAAATGGTGTTTTAGAATATACTGAAATACCGTATTTGCAGAAGTAAATAATCACATTGGTCACATTTTATTGAAACAAATATTTCAAAATCAAATACAACTATGGTCCACGAAAAATTGTGGTACATAGTTGAGGACTGACTTCTAGCCTTGAGGTTAAACATTTTTCACTCAGAGTCCTTAACCTCTGCCAGTGTAATTATTACGTGAAAGTAAACACTATATAGCGAGGTTTAATTGCACAAAGAATCATATATCTATAACGTACCAGTTCCACAGAGGAGAGCTTAATAAAACAGACAATCACAAACTGAATGATTTCTTGTATTCACACATTCAATAGAACGATGCACATTGGCCTTGTTAAGCATCCATATCATTGCTACGTGTAATGGTAGATAGAAGCATCTATGGGGAACATAATTCCATCACAGTGGCGCCTTAAATGGCAAACAACGAACTCTTGGGGGACTAAGTAGTACATAATGCGTTTTGGACCATAGTTGGGTGCCTGGACCACAGTTATGGGAAATTACGGTACCTATATTTGCTTAGATTTTATGAATAAAAATTGGGTTTTTACTTTGTAAGACATCGCTTTTTATTAATTATTCCTTAGCTACATCTAATTATCCGGATTTATGCATATCAGGGTCGACCCTATCCCCAATTAGTCCGGATAATTATTGGAGTTCTACTATATATGGGAAAGCTCTGATAAGTTGTAAATAATGCTAATTTTATACTGACATGCTAAAATATTGTAATTCAGGGAGTTGCCTTTTGGAGAATGACCTTACAAACTGAAATACTAAAGGCAAATATTTGAGGCAAAGTAGGACAGATACAAACAGCCATAAATAAGGACATGAATCTCTTCCTTCCTCAAAACAGGGAACGGAACTCAGGTCTATTTAGTTAGTAAATATACGAAAATACTCGAGAGCTGAAGCAGTAACGTCAGAGCTGAGGTCGTGTCGGTCGGATCGATGTGTTGTTTGATGGTATCTGACGCTGCATTAACACTACGATACAGAGTGTTGACCTGCAATGTTGGGGCAGCTACCAAACGTGACTCAAAACGCATCAGAATTTGCTTTCTATTTTTATTTTTTTAGTGGGTTATTTTACGACGATTTATCAACTCTTTAAGTTACTAGTGTCTGAATGAGATGAATGTGATAATGCCGGCGAAATGAGTACGGGGTCCAGCGTCGAAAGTTACACACCACTTGCTCTTAATGGATTAAGGGAAACCTCCGGAATAACCTCAACCAGGTAACTTGTCCCAACGAAGAATTGAACCCGGGCCCGCTAGTTTCAGGATCAGACGTACTAACCGTTATTCCATAGCGGTGGACTGCTCTTACTTATTATTGACCTTTCCATTTTCTTTTTCTTACGATTAATTATACTAACCATGTTTTTCGTACTACTAGTTTCTTTTTGTTGCTATTTTGGCTGAGCTATGGCTCAATCAGCTGATAGTTTTCCTCTTAGAATACCAAGAATGTACAGAAAATACATTTTTTATCTTTCCACACTTTCAACATCGTCTTTGAAAAGATTAAAATTTTTAAGAACGCTCATATTTTCACATCGTAATAATAAAATTACCCTATCTGCTGTTTATCTCGCGTGTTTTTTATCCTTAATCGAGATTGACATTATCATTTTCAATATGTTATATGCTTCTTTGAAATGTTATGCAATAAAGAGAGTTCTGCGTCTGGTTACTTTGAGTACAAGTTAGGTGTACATTGATCATGCTACCTTCGTATGGAGAGAGAGTTGCAAGTCAACAGTTCACGCTGCGAACCAAGCATTCGTCCCTCATGCACCAGTACTGTGTGTCTACATCTGTTTATTTGTGTACCCGTGTGTACATTGGTCAACAACAGGACTACCACTTGGATCTTGGATTTAATAACAAGAAAGAAGTATATATTTTAAAGGCAACTTATATGCAATAAAGTCCACACCTTGTGGAGTAACGGCTAGCGCGTCTGGCCGCGAAACCAGGTGGCCCGGGTTCGATTCCCGGTCGGAGCAAGTTACCTGGTTGAGGTTTTTTTCGGGATTTTCCCTCAACCCAATATGAGTAAATGCTGGGTAACTTTCGGTGCTTGACTCCGGACTCATTTCACCGGCATTATCATCTTCATCTCATTCAGACGCTAAATAACCTGAGCTGTCGATAAAGCGTCGTAAAATAACCTACTAAAATAAAAATATATATCCTGAACTTTCAACATTGTCTGTTATTAAGATCAATAACAAAATTAAACATCTACTTATATAAATGGTACTCAAATTGATTCTATGTAGCCTATAACACAATCCCAAGGGAAAAATGGACCTCTCTGCATCAAAATCCACAGTTAATTCCCGATTTACCACGAAAATCGTCTGTAGCTGCATTTAGATTGGCAACAGGCCATGATTGTTTGGCTAAACATGTGCATAGAATTGGAATATATCAGTCCCCTAACTGCCCATTGTGCAACTCAAACCAAGAAATGGATTCGGAACACCTCAAAAACTGTGCTTCATTGGCTGGTCATGATAATATCTTTGAAATATATTGGAGTGCAAGAGGTCAAATGACTATATTGTCAAACGCCTGGCATTAGAAAACAACAACAACATGTAGCCTATAAAGCGTAGTCGTAAAATAACCTACTAAAATAATATATATATGCAATAAAAGATAATTTTTACTAGGGATAGACGAAGCAAAAAAATCGAGAGCCAATCCTTCTATTTTCAGAAGTCACCACATTTCGCTCAGACATGCAATGAGGAAACCACTACAACTAAGAAAAAGATACATTTATTGAAATATATAAAACAATATTAAATATTTATCCCATGTAAACACACGCTGTCAGAGACGCTCTGAAGTTACTATACAGGGCTTTCATTTCAAAACTTCTCATTCTAAATAACTAAATATTTAAATTTAATTCAATTTAAACAAAAAACACATCAATTTAGATATTGAGGGGGAAGTATGAAACCAGGCTCAATTGCATTTTAGATTTCATCCCCACGCCCAACCACCCCCACTTTGAAATTTCAAACATTTCGGTTGGTTCCATACATAAAGTGCTGAAAACGAACAAATTTTCTCCTACAAAACACAAAGTCACCAACAGCTCAGGGAAAACGATTTTCATAGAAGAGTGGTATTTTGTGAACAGATATCTCAGAGAATTATTGAAGATGGTCCAAATTTGACACAGAATGTTTCTCTAGTGTTGAAGCGACTTTTCTGTTAAATGGGTTTCTCAACGAATTTCAAATTTAATTTCCCGTACTTTTAGTATCTATTTAGTATGTCAATTTCAACACATAAATCTTCTTTTACTTACTAAGTCTTGTGCTTTTATTCTCTTTAATAACACATTTCATGCCGTCCTTTCCTCAGCTCTTTATTCTTAGATTTTCCAATTCACTTCTAATTTTCGAACCTTCTCTTTATTACTTTATTGCTTATTCCTGTAAAACAAAATTAGGCCTAATTGGAACGATAAGAACACACTACAAGACTCACAGATGAAAGGATTCCAAAAAGAATACTAGAATGAACATTTCAGAGGAGAAGAAAAATGGAAAAATGCCTGTAACAGAACAGCAACAAACAATGGGAAGGTAGAATATTGTTGAAAATTTGTGGGTAGACAGACGAAAATGGAGGGAAACATAAAAAATCCTGAGTTTTTTTATTCAAATGTTCCGGAAAAATGTATTTGCATTCTAAAGTCGGATATACAGAGTGAACCGTAAGTAATGTCATTAATTTCAGGGTGTTATTCTTTTTTAGATATTGCAGACAAAAAAGTTTCATACAATTTTGCTCGTTTTTGCTTCCTTTTCCAAATAAAAATAGTTTTATATTGAACATTTCACAGCGTGTATTGGGAAATTCATTGATTTAATTCCCAATATACTCAATCAGTTTAAGAGAGCAGTGTATTATGTATTCCACTAATTTGAAGTTGTTAGCAAATTACCTTTTTTCTTTAGATTTTAGGGTTAAAAATTATTACAAATAGAGAATTAACTATTCAGAAGTGTCAGTTTTTTAATTGGCTAGTATTCTGGAGCTAAAAATGTGTTGTTAATTGCCTTGTACAGATTTTTATATTCCAATTTTTAACTAAAAATGATATCATTCTTACGTACGTACAGTATTACAAAAATTGTTACAAATCATACGACTTCAGGAACTTGATTCTTTACAGTTTAATTCTGCATCCTAATGTATAGTCTTAAAGAATTTACAAGAGTGGCGTGATTTGTAACAATTGTTGTGAGAAATGCGTAAGAAAATGTAATTTTTTAATTACAAATTTAAAAAAAAAATGTAGTAAGTATGGAATTCACAACACATTTTTTGCTTCATAATATTAGCTAATTAAAGAAACGATACTCCTGAATAGTTCATTCTTTATCTGTAATATTCTTTTACCCTTAAAACTCAATAATAATGGTATTTTACAAACAAATTCAAATTAGTGCAATTTTGAAAATATTGAGGTTAGGACAAATGTTTATATGACATTTTTTGCTCAGAATGTCTTCGGAAATAAGCTCCGTAAGGGACGGAAAATTCTCGTGAATCACCTCGTGTAATATCTTGAATTCTGTCGTTTCGTTTGGCTGTATAGTTTGGTTGAAAAGTAGAATCATTTAAATTATGAATGATTTTCTTTCTGTTACAATGTAAAAAAAGTCAGGTTTGTTAACTCATGCCTATTAATCACAACGCTTATGATCTCACGTTTCTAATAAATTTTATGTGAATGTAAAGATTATCTCCCTTAGTAAATTTTCAATTTACTGCAAGCTATTTACAGATATTGTGTTATCATGTAGATCGATGTACTGTAGGTACTATATATAGGCCTACTAGTTTATGTACAAGAACGTCCAATGCTTTAGTCTATAGTTGCCTCACCTTCGACATTTATCGCTATTGTGTCTGAGAATATAGATGGTCTTGTTTTAAACATCACTTCAAAGCTTCCTTACGTATGATTCCTATTTGAACAAGAATGTTGGTAAGAGTCATATTATTAGGCATCGGGTTACTAAATGAAGCTATTCTAGTCCTAAAATGTATAAAATTAAATTATTGTTTTACGTTCTATACTTCAGCTTTCAGTACTTGAAAATTTAGTAAGACATAATGGATATAATTTCAAGGAAACAAGCTAGCAGGACATTTGTCTTGATATTACATAGATTATTCGAAAATTAGTGGGAATATTGGTAATATTAAGCTCCTCTAGTGGTATTTAAAGTAAGCCGTAGTATGAGATGGAATGGAGCCTGATATGTGTTATCAGCAATTTTTTTGATAATGATCTCATTTATACTATATTCGCTGAATGTAATAATAAGATTGTTATCTACAACGTCCTTAAATAAAATGTTCAGCAAATATAAGCTAAGAAATTTCACAATGACACTCGTTGTCACATGGCTGCCTAAGTGGTGAATTTACCTAACAGATGGAACTGTTAAATTCTAGAACATCTTCCGTATTCCCCGGGTATGAGTCCCTGCGACTACGATGAAAGAACCACTGAGGGGTGTACGCTGTAGAAATAGAACATTATTACAGGAGAGGGGGGGGAGTTAGAAGCTTAGAGTAAAATGACAGTGTGGATATCATCCGTTGTCTTCTGGGAGTTGTGGTGCCGGATACGTAATGCTGGAGGATATTACTTTTAAGAATAATTGTATTATGTCAATTGTGAATAAATATGTTCTTGATATCGCTACTCATTTTCAAATGGCCTATGTATCCGTATTGTCTAAAGTTCTTCGAAATTTATTTTAGGATTCAAAGTTATAATAACAATAACAATAATAATAATAATAATAATAATAATAATAATAATAATAATAATAATAATAATACTTACTTACTTACTTACTTACTTACTGGCTTTTAAGGAACCCGGAGGTTCATTGCCGCCCTCACATAAGCCCTCCATTGGTCCCTGTCCTGAGCAAGATTAATCCAGTCTCTACCATCATATCCCACCTCCCTCAAATCCATTTTAATATTATCTTCCCATCTACGTCTCGGCCTCCCCAAAGGTCTTTTCCCTCCGCCTTCCCAACTAACACTCTATATGCATTTCTGGATTCGCCCATACGTGCTACATGTCCTGCCCATCTCAAACGTCTGGATTTTATGTTCCTAATTATGTCAGGTTAAGTATACAATGCGTGCAGCTCTGCGTTGTGTAACTTTCTCCATTCTCCTGTAACTTCATCCCTCTTAGCCCCAAATATTTTCCTAAGAACCTTATTCTCAAACACCCTTAATCTCTGTTCCTCTCTCAAAGTGAGAGTCTAAGTTTCACAACCATACAGAACAACCGGTAATATAACTGTTTTATAAATTCTAACTTTCAGATTTTTTGACAGAAGACTAGATGGCAAAAGCTACCCAACCGAATAACAGGCATTTCCCATATTTATTCTGCGTTTAATTTCCTCCCGAGTGTCATTTATATTTGTTGCTGTTGCTCCAAGATATTTGAATTTTTCCACCTCTTCGAAGGATAAATCTCCTATTTTTATAGTTCCATTTCGTACAATATTCTGGTCACGTGACATAATCATATACTTTGTCTTTTCGGGATTTACTTCCAACCCTGTCGCTTTACTTGCTTCAAATATAATTTCCGCGTTTTCCCTAATCGTTTGTGGATTTTCTCCTAACATATTCACATCATCAGCATAGACAAGAAGCTGATGTAACCCGTTCAATTCCAAACCCTGTCTCTTATCCTGAACTTTCCTAATGGCATATTCTAGAGCGAAGTTAAAAAGTAAAGGTGATAGTGCATCTCCCTGCTTTAGCCCGCAATGAATTGGAAAAGCATCAGATAAAAACTGGCCTATACGGACTCTGCTGTAAGTTTCACTAAGACACATTTTAATTAATCGAACTAGTTTGTTGGAATACCAAATTCAATAAGAATATTATATAAAACTTCTACGCCTACATGAAAGCTATGAATAACTGATGTATTGTACCCTTATACTCCCATTTTTTTTCCAATATCTGTCGAAATAATAATAATAATAATAATAATAATAATAATAATAATAATAATAATGATGATTTATTTTAGCTGGCACAGTTAAGGCCGTAGGGCCTTTTCTTTCACTCAACCAGCAAAAAGTATACATATATGAATGAACTTATAAGCTACAAAGAAGACAGCAATTTGACTTCGTTAAAAGTTATTTATTTTATTTTAGTAGGCTATTTTATGACGCTTTATCAACATCTTAGGTTATTTAGCGTCTGAATGAGATGAAGGTGATAATGCCGGTGAAAGGAGTCCGGGGTCCAACACCCAAAGTTACCCAGCATTTGCTGGGAAAACCCCGGAAAAAACCTCAACCAGGTAACTTGCCCCGACCGGGATTCGAACCCGGGCCACCTGGTTTCGCGGCTAGACGCGCTAACCGTTACTCCACAGGTGTGGACTCGATAAAAGTTACGTGTTACAAGAGTTACTTATGAATTAAATAGTAAAATACTATGAACTATTAATTAAACAATGAAATACAAACTGTGTACCAGAATTAAATTAAAATACATAGAATGTTAATATATTTCAAATAATGTTGATAATAGGAAGAGATTATTGAGAGACAATTTTGAAAATACAGCGCTATCAGGATGCATGTCTAAAGAAAGTCAGTGACCGTTAAGTTAATAAAATTTGAGTGAATTGCTAAGAAGGATATCCTTTAAGCTATTTTTAAAAATGCTTTTGTTGTCTTGTAGTCCCTAATACTTTGTGACAAGGAATTCCATTGTCGCGAGGTGGATACTGTAAAAGATGATGAATAACAAGATGTCCTATGAAGAGGTATAGGTCGCGCCAGGGATTTTGGCAGATGGATTTTCTTATTGTGAATTGGAGAGCGAGTCCTCACCGCTGCAAGATCGGCTGTTATCTCTGTCGCAGTGGAATGGGTAGGACATAAGAGTAAACATGCACGCCCGAGTATTCTATTGAACTGTGCACAGTCACCTCCAAAAACTAAACAAATATTATAGTAGTCTATATATGTCTTTGGTATTCCCAAGAGGCTTGTTCGATTAATTAAAATGTGTCTCAATGAAACTTACAGCAGAGTCCGTATAGGCCAGTTTCTATCTGATGCTTTTCCAATTCACTGCGGGCTAAAGCAAGGAGATGCACTATCATCTTTACTTTTTAACTTCGCTCTAGAATATGCCATTAGGAAAGCTCAGGATAACAGAGTGGGTTTGGAATTGAACGGGTTACATCAGCTTCTTGTCTATGCGGATGACGTGAATATGTTAGGAAAAACTCCACAAACGATTAGGGAAAACACAGAAATTTTACTTGAAGCAAATAAACCGATAGGTTTGGTAGTGAATCCCGAAAAGACAAAGTATATGATTATGTCTCGTGACCAGAATATTGTACAAAATGGAAACATAATCTGTTATATATATGGAAATATATATGTATATGGAAATATGTTAATCCTTAGTCAATAGATAAGATTGAGTTTTACGAAATACGAACATTAAGGGATGGAAAATAGGAGGCAGTAATGATCAAAATAATTATACCGATTTATTTTTTTTTTAACCATCAGAAGTACAGCCTTTAAATTTAAAACAAAGATTCACTCATAAAATTGGTTTAGACTATTCATCTCATCTCTCAGCATTGTTTCTAAAATGCATAAGGAAAGTAAAAAAATTCAATTTCATGTAGGCTACTCCCTTGAAATAACTTCAGTTTTTTTTTACTTCCGAGCAGAGAGGAGAGAGAAAGAAGTCGACGATTTTAAAAATTCACTAAACTATATTTAACTAGAGACATAAAATTTAAAGTGAAGGTTACTCTCTACAATATTGGTTAAACATTCTTAGATTTTTTAAATACCATATCCTAAGGTACTGATGAAAAGGCAGAAGGGAGTGAGAAATCTCATGTCATCCGATCTCGATGAAAGTCGATATCTGGGGATCTTTGCGATCACAGAATACGAATAAGGTATTATTTAGTCCGACTTTGTCCCTAAAGTGGTGGAGTGGGACAAAAATGGGTGAAAAATTAAATTAGATATCTTAGGAGTTTTCGAGACGAAAATTACGTGCGAATTCAATATGGCAGTTTCAGTACTATGAATTATATTTTAAAAAATTAAACATCGGATATCGCACAGGTAAAACATGTACAGTATTTAAGGGGGTACGTAACACCTTTTGATAGTAGGCCTATACATTTAGTAAAATCCAAAGTGTAATTTCTACATATTCTGAATGAATGTTGTGCTGGAATTTAGTATAGTCATCAGCCAATACCTCTAAATTAAAAAACAACTTTTTAGAATCCATAAAATACAGTATTTATTGTGAATGGTAATTATATTTTTCAATTTGTGCAATTTGTGCAGGGAAAATTGGTTTCTCCGATATTTTGTACGATTTCGAATATTTTAAAATGCTTTCTTCTCTGTTTTATTCACAACGTGCGTGTGCAGAAATGCTTGCCCTTGTAATATCCATTACAATCCTATTTATTATACTCTTATATAAATCTAACTTCCGCAGCATGCAATTTTGCCCAATTAACCAAATTATATTATGATTATTAAGAAGAATCGTAATTTTATTAACTTGAATTGTCGCACCACCAGTAGACGATCCCTAGATTATTACTGGACAAATCTTGTATATTGATCTGGTAAGGGTAGGATTATATATAGGCTATATATATATATATATATATATATATATATATATATATATATATATATATATGTATATATATTGCATTGCGGATATATATATATCCGCAATGCAATGCTTTTTCCTTTTAATTAAGAATTAATTTAATTTAGAAAATGTAGGAGACGTATTGTAAAATCATTGCGAACGGAAGTCATTTACATTTATTAAAGGTATTCTTTGAGTAGGACTGTACCGTGGTGTGTTTCATAATAAGGATAATTGATATGAGCTGCTGTTATGAAAATATGAACGACTCAGAATGTTATCGCATCTCATTCTCGCAGCTTACACAAACAATATTGGCTCGCCTACTGGAAATGTCATCGAGGTCATCTGCCAAAATCGGTGTCTGGGACTATACACTTAGGGTGCCACAGATAAGCGATCTGGTGTTTACGTCGTTTAGGGTATGGATAAGACAAATGAGACGAAGGGTAATTTGGTGTTGATGTGTGCAGAAGTCGAAACAGTAAAAACAAAGAGTGTAAAGTTCTACGTTCTTTGAGTCGGAGCTACGAAAGACTTGCGATGGACCGTGATATTGTGATCATATCGTCGAATGTTGCACACGTATCTGACACACATATGCTGAACTCGCTGTAAAGTGACTGACGGTTCAGAACTTAGGACACTTAACAGAACGTCACAATAATCGAAGTGCAGCATTACTAAGATAGGCTTTGTAAATACAATAATAGGACTCTGTAATTTGAACAAGACAGAGAGGTTGTGACATTAATGAGTTTATCCACTTTGATCATGTAATGTGGACTTCACATCACTAATAAAAATATTGTAAACAAATTCATTCCGCAACTAATTAGGCCTAGGTAATGATACTGCTATTTTCTAACCGGTTGCGCAGTGTGAATCACATATTAAATTAAATTAAATGGAATTGATTTTATTTATTATGAACATTTGCCAGTTCGCACTGTACTGAACTGCTCTCGTGCGCGCGGCATATTGATGTCTCACCACTGGTTGTGTGACAGTTCATTGCCGTAATTACTCTGCATGACGTAACGTTGCTTAACGATGTTGTTTTTTTTTTTTTCAAGTTGGGGGTGCTAATTGCACCGAATGTCGCCCCAGTAACGTTGATTATTCCGCCCCTATCTCTGATCAGTTGACTTGTTTGTTGGGGACTAGGAGCATACGTCAAACTTTCCCGCAAACGCAAATGACCGGGAATATACAGAAAGAGGTGAACAGAAAGTAAGTCGATGTTTGATGATTGGAAGAATATTAAATCTTTAAGTAATGTGTTATGGTAGGGAAGACAGGAATTGGCTACTGTTTGCAGGAGTACCTTTGCTACGTTTTATCACCGAATGCATTATCTCAAATAACTTTGTATACCGTGCAACAAAACTTGCGTAACGGTTTTATACGTTAGTAGGAGCCTGGATCATATATGTAACAGATAGGTCGGCCTTATAGGCTTTGACGTTAACAACTTTTGTCAGATTTACTACGCTGCCATCTAGTTGTTACATAAGGAGTCACGTCATAATTCCCATTTGAATTGCATTAGCGACTGTACTGCCATCTCGTGTTCGTTTACGGCGGACGGGTGGCGATCCTGGAGATTGTTCTCTTCAAAGTGCTGCCGATTTTAACATAGCGATGAGTTATCTGTTACATATATGATCTAGGGTAGGAGGAATATGGCGCTGTTAGGTGACGTTGCTCACTATAGCGTCAACTTTTGGATAACATTGAGTGGACTCAAAACGTTGAGATATAAGTTAAAATAAGTAAACCTCATAAATAATAATAATAATAATAATAATAATAATAATAATAATAATAATAATAATAATAATAGTGATAACAATAATAATAGTGATAACAATAATAATAGTCCCGCGTCGTGGCGTCGCGGTCTAAGACATCCTACCTACGACTCGCGTTACGGAATGCGCGCTGGTTCGAATCCTCAAGGGGGAATAAATTTTCTCATGAAATCTGGGCCAGTGTATGGGACGGGTACCCTGGGGAGCTACGATAGGTAGCGAAAATCCGGATTCGCAAACCAACTATAACGGCTGGGGGATCATCGTGCTAACTACACGATACCTCCATTCTGGTTGGATGATCGTCCACCTTTGCTTCGGCATGTGGACGTGAGGCCAGCAGCCGGCTGGTCGGTCTTGGCCCCTTAGGGCTGTAGCGCCTTGAAATAACAATAATAAAGGCTGGTTCACAATAAACCGGGAACGGAAACGACAACGAGAACGAAAATATTGTTATAACGAAAAGCTTGTCGGAGTCCGGGAACGGGAAGTGAAAGTTAATTGTGAATGCTCACATTTAAATACATTTATTTTAACAATATTTTCGTTCTCATTCTCGTCGTTTCCGTTCCCGGTTTATTGTGGACCAGTCTTAACACGACAAATTATTGGGTGGGCTTGGGTTCCACTGGCTCATATAAGTTGACGCTGTTGTCTGGTCATATTTCATGTTTGTGAGGGCCGTATGACACAACCCAGCCATCGAATTTTGTAAATGATTTCTACTTATGTAACTACTGCACGATAATAGTGTTATTTACGATACACGTGTTAAAAAAGAAATTTTACTCTTGAGTAAGAATGTTTGTTAAACGAGACCGTAGGCCGAGTGTAGCAAACAAGCGAGCAAAATAAGTTGGGGACACGTGCATTTGTTGACATCAGGATTAAAAATGCAGTGGACAACCCGATTATTTATAGGATATTTTTAAGAGAGTAACGTCGAGCTCAACTTTCAAACATTGAAAAAGTTGAAGTAAGGGTGGAGCGGAGATAAATTCTCTCCGGTACCGGTACTCGAATCCGGGTTTTCAGCTCTACATGCTGACGCTTTATCCACTAAGCCACACCGGATTCCAGTTCTGATGTCGGATTGAATCCTCTCCGTTTAAATTCCACCTCTTAGTTTTCTTTTAGTGGCCAACCCTCACGCACTGTGTCACAGATGTGTGACAGTGGCACAATGTCCAACACACTATGTACACTTAAACTGAGAGGATTCAATCCGGCATCAGAACTGGAATCCGGTGTGTCTTAGTGGATAAAGCGTCAGCACGTAGAGCTGAAAACCCGGGTTCGAGTCCTGGTGCCGGAGAGAATTTTTCTCCGCTCCACCCATTCCTCATCATAATAGTAATGCAGAATTCTTGCACGGAAAATATCATGTGTACTTTGGTACATCACAATAATATTCAAAAAGTTCATTGCAATGCGATTCATTTCTGAATACACAGGGCTCCTACAAAAAACCTTTCTGGTTTCGAACACATGTAATTTACGTTCTATGTATTTGAGGTGCATGAAAATAGTACCAATGTAAAGAGAAATTCAAAACGTTTAGTTCCTTACCTTAAAGATGATCAATGTTCCCCCCCTTGGTAACACGGCACACATCAAGAGTATAGTCAAATTCCACGTAGGTACGCGGACTTTCCAACCCCCAGATTCTGAGGTTATGTCTATTCACCTTACCAGAAAGATGAAAAGTGGCTTCGTCAGAAAATCCCAATGAAAGAGTAAATTCATTATCGTTTTCAATTAAGGTCTGCATACTTACGCAGAAATTTCTTGGTAGCACTTTGTCCTGTGGTTTTAGGGCTTGCAGCAACTGTAGTCGGTACGGATGAAATCGCACCGCTTGTAAAGAATCTTACCTTAAAATCAGTGTACCATTTGCGGATTGTAGGCCCACTGAGTGGATCTGCACCAAACTTTGTTCGGTAATGACGTTGCACATTAATAACCGACTGGTTCACATGAAAATCAATATCTCAAAAAGCTTTTCTATCCTCTATAGCAGCCATTTCGCCTCAACAATGAACAAATTTGTTCATATGCGCTATTATGAGGCAGTGCAGTGTTACGAACTAGGAAAACAGCGTTGCCACGACTAAACGTTTTGAGTTTCTCTTTCCCTTGGTGCTATTTTCATGCACCTCAAATTCATAGAACGTAAATTACATGTGTTCGAAAGCGAAAAGATCTTTTATAGGAGCTCTGTATATTTTTAATGTGATTTTTAGATTTGTCTTGTGTGGAGACTGACATTGAATCGACCCCAGGTCAGAGTTCCTAAATGGCAGTGTAGTTTTACCTTATAAGGTAAAGTACCCAAATAAGAGATACTTTTTTTAAACTGCTTATACATGAGGATGGGAATAGACATTTTTAATCTGAATGAGTGGAATACATACAGTATTCTGTCTATTTTTAGAATTGGCAATACAAATTTGTCAGTTTTTATTATTATTTTAAATTATAAAAAGGATTAAAACTGGGAAATAACGATGTTTTGGAAAAGGGTTCCAAATAAAAGATACGTGTGTTATTTAACTTTATTTTTGATCATGGACAAAAATTATTATCATTGGGTGAAAATTGAAGCAATATATAACATTGTTAAATATTGTAGATACTTTAATAACTTCAGGAACATTTTTAAATTGAAGGGGTCAGTGCAACAGTGGTCTAACTCTCAACAAAAAATTCTGTCATTTGTTTGAAATTTTTCCAAGTGAAATTAAGATGGTTTATGAAAATAACACAAAGTCGGTCAAATTGGATATGAATGTACTTAGGCTACTATTGCTAACGTTAATATTTTGCTAGAGAAAAAAAATGAAAAAATATTAAACTTCGATCTCCATATTTTAATTTTAAGTTGATTGCACTTATCTTGCGACTCTTTAATTGACACAATTCTTATTTCGCTATATTAAGTTAGGCAAATAAAAAGTTCTTCATCATTGCCGCAGTGTTCGTGTCCCCAACGACGACATCTTGAACACTGACTCTATTCTCCCCTCCCTGGGTCCTAGTGTCCTTCTGGAAAAAATCCAGTGCAAAACAAGCACTCTCTATCATAATAATTTCCTCCATATTCCGAGTCACTAGAGTTAGTCTAATTAATTGCATTTCCACATCGGATTCTTCATCACTGGACGAACTCACGCAGTGCTTCTTGGACTGATTTTTTCCTGTGGTTTTTGTTGTTTTTCGAACTTCTGGCGAGCTTCATCTTTTCTTTCTTTTTCCTATCTAAACACTTTCTCATTTGTTTCGTTAAAGAGTCGATATTATTATAGTTCCTTTTCCTGCCCTGGATACTTTACATGCCACTCCTCACTGGTTGAAATTTGCGGCTCTTGAGGTGGTTGTTGCCGCTTCTGTAATTGCAATATAACTAAAGTCACCGTTTCTGGCAGGTGAAATATGTAATGGGAACGTTGAGAACGAATAACTTATCTTTACCACAGTCTGTGGGCATGATAGCTGACAACTGTGATTGGCATATTGTTGACATCACATCTGTTTATGAGATGGTACCACTCTCAGCCCTAGTGGTAAGAGATGCCACTGACTAGACAGTGACTCAAGGACACATCCCAGAAACGCAAAGTGCGGAGTGTCTTGCCTTTGACACAGTCAGTGGCCAATAAGACTGACAACTATGATTGGCAGATTGCTTAGGCCTACGTGACGTATTGGGTGTTACTGTTCTCAGCTATACTGGTACCAAGTGGTCACTAACTGGCATTTTACTCAAGGACAAGCGCCACAAACGCTGGCACTGGCTATAGTGGCGATATTTACACAGGTCCAACGAAATTTTCGAAATCATGAATCACAATTAAATTTAATAGTTATTAATAATCACATAAGATTTTTATTTGAAATATGTAGAGAATATTTCACGAATTACGCACTTATGTTTTGATCTTTAAGTAAGGTAAATATTTTCGGACTAGCCAATTTTAATTGATTTATATTATTGTCATCTCGATGAATAATTAATTTTAGTCATTAATAATGATAACTTAATCATTTCAATTAGTAATTTTTGTAATGAATAATTGAGGACAATGGATAATTAATGATTGACTTAATTCGTAATTGATTTTAATTAATAGTTCAATTAATCTTTCATTGGTTCTTATGTATTTTATGGCAGACAAACTGACACGACTAGAAGCATTAACGCCTTTCGTAAACTCTCAAAAGTGAGCATCATAATAAAACCAAATAAGGGTTCAAAATAAGAGACACTATCTCTTAATAGGACCCCTAGGTATCTCTTATTAGGGAACGAAATAAATAAAAATGAAATAGCTACCTAAGGTCATAAATTATTATCTTTCTTATTAGCAATCTACCTTATTATATGCAACATTTTGCCAGCAATTTTATAAAATTAATAATAAATTTGTTGTACCTTACATTAACTGCTGTTCACTTCTTCAACAAAAACTATCAAAAAGTTCAAAGTGTGAAAAATTACTTTTCTTGCTCTCAGCTTCGTTGCTTGCTTTCAACTGAGGTTAGACAAAGAACACGATGTCTTAGAAGCACACACATTGATTTCCCATAGTTGTCAAGAGGTTGCAAATTATACCGGAGAAATTAACAATTTGTCTCTTATTAGGAACCTGCCTCTTATTTGCATACTTTACCTTATTTTCGAAGAATATAATGAGAAGTCCATCTGCATTGCGACCGTAAGTTCTGTTCTTCTCACTGATTTTCATACAAGAGGGTATAAGAAGTGAATTTTTACAAATGGATCTGTAGCCCAGTAGATATCACAAAGCTATGACATGCAGTTTCTCAGTAGTCACCAGATTTAAATCGTGGCTTATCAATCGAGTCTCGTTTCAAGCTTCCTCGATATTTCGTAGTCCATTGTCTTGAGCATTGCAACGACAATTGTATCTACAGTATAGTCATCTGATATCACGAAGACTTGTGCTCTATTTGTGTCATATTCTTTATGTGTTGAATGAAAAAATGGCAAGATGAAGTAGAGTGTTTTGGGACAATTATATACAAGCTGCACACAAAGTCTTTCCCTCATTATAATCATTTAGTATTACTGAAAAACTACGCTAAATACAGGGATTCAGTTTTCATCAAATGATACTTCAACTTACGATGTTTTTTATGCATACTCATCAATGTGTGCTCTGTTTGTTGCTTGGAGAACGTCTAACCGATACCCGATTCCACGTCAGGTTTTTACCTACATCTCGCTTTTCTAATCTCCAAATCCAAACACTGTGTGTGTCTGTTGATCTTTCCGGAGATCTGAAAGATTGCCGAATCAGGAAAACAAACTTGCTTAAACAAGTCGTGTTGTTCAGTTCATTCCAGAATGTCCACAGCAAGTGCAGCAATTAGGGGATGGTCGTCGGCAACAAATCTTGCATGATTTGCACTTTGTAGGCGTGGAACTGCTGTCGTTTGTACAAAATTTTAACTACAGTACTGTGAGGTTCATTCGCGACATGATGCGTTGATTTTTTTTTCGAAGAGCTTTCAAAAGCTGTGCGCAGAGCTTCAAGAGTCTCATCACTCCAGGTCTACCACTTATCTGGGCTCCAACACTACCAGTCTTTTTAAACTTTACATACCACCCTTTGATTCCAAAAAACGCACTGCGTTTTTCCCTGTATAGACGCCATTTCGATAATGAACTTTACTGTGCTGCAGTGTTACACATAAGAACAGAAGACTCTATGAAGCGGACAATATAATGGCAAATTTTAATTTTTCTATATAAAATAGTTTCTAAGTTACGATTGAAGAATTAACTTTCTAAAGGTGCTAAGTGCCACTATTCGTTATTTTATTTTATTCAATATAAGGGAATAATATCCATATCAGAACACATAAATAATTATTCTCCCCATGGGCAGGTCTTTCACTACAAACCCAGCATTCTCCAATCTTTCCTATTTTCTGCCTTTCCTTAGTCTGAGCATATGATCCACATAGGCTATCTTAATGTCGTCTATCATCTGATATTTTCTTCTGCTCCGAACTTTTTCCCGTTCACCATTCCTTCCAGAGCATCCTTCAGTATGCAGTTTTTTTCTGCCAGTGACCCACCAATTCCTTTTTCTCTTTCTTATCAGTTTCAGCATCATTCGTTCTTCACCCATTCTTTTCAACATAACTTCATTTCTTATTCTGTTTGTCCACTTCACACGCTTCATTTTTCTCCTTACCACCATTTCAAATGCATCTATTCTTTTCTCTTCATTTCGTCGTAATGTCCATGTTTCTGCCCCATACAATGCCACACTCCACACAAAGCACTTCACTAGTCTCTTCCTTAGTTCTTTTTCCGCAGAAGATGCTCCTTTTTCTATTAAAAGTTTCCTTGGCAATTGCTATCCTCCTTTTGACTTCCTGGCTGCAGCTCATGTTAATGCTTATAGTACATCCCAAGTATTTGAAGCTGTTCACTTACTCTTCTATCTCATTTAGAATTCGGAAGTTTACCTTCTTTATACCATGGTCTGCTACAACCATGGTCTTCGTCTTGTTTGCATTTATCTTCATCCCATACTACTCACAGCTGTCATTTAGCTCCAGTAGAATGTCTCTTAGTATCGACTCCTCTTCTGCCAACAACTCCATATCATATTCTCATATCGTATTAAATTGTCTTTGTCGTAGCTGAACTGTAAGTGCGCCAAAAGACGATGGTGGAGGTATCGTAGCATGCATTTCGCAGTGTATTTTAATAAAAATCTCAGAAAGTTGTTTTTGGCACTTAGCATCTTTAGAATGAAGTCTTCAATTGTTAATAATCAGGGAAAGAATTTGTGTTCGCTCTGTATTAGAGACAATTGAGAAACATTGTAAATATCCAGAGAAACACTGCAGTGAGCGCTGAGAATCATATCCTTTTTTACAAAAATAAATAAATAAATAAATAAATAAATAAATACAACACGTGCTTTAGTACTAGACTGCAAAAGTAGATCGTACGATCTTTGGTTTAGAAAAATAATAGTTACAGACTTGGACTACAACCTACCGGACTTCAAAACAGAGAAAGAAAACTGAAAAAAAGAGCCTTCGGATGTGGTACTTTCTTTGCGAAGTGTACACGTAGCCAGAATATTATTTTTGCTGTAATGCAGACACATTTGTCACAAGGTGCAGTTTTATTGTTATAAAGTTGTAAGACAGCTGAGTTATGCGAGACTAAATTAAAATTATTACTTTGCCTCGTGTTACTACGAAGAAAGGACAGTAATCCGCGACTAATATCTCCGCCTACAGGCCCCATTAATTAAAATAGATAAAATATTTCACATATAAAATTTAATTAAATCGGAAAGTTGCGACTGATGTATGGTTCCGACTTCACCAAATGGCGACCGGGCAGACACTAGCAGTGCGTGTAACCTATGTGGACAGGCGCTCCATACACTAACGTCTGCTACAGCTAGAAAATTGCTTACAGCAAGAAT
Organism: Periplaneta americana; assembly: GCF_040183065.1. NCBI lineage: Eukaryota > Metazoa > Arthropoda > Insecta > Blattodea > Blattidae > Periplaneta > Periplaneta americana. Next base: position 88,927,900 of record NC_091121.1, read on the forward strand.
TCAATAAGTCTGAGGTATGGCCGGTCTGTGACTTCCAATTTAGTCCATACACTCTTCATACATTCGAATTAATAGCGTGTTCATGCACCCAGACACCCATTGTTAATTCATCTGCGTTACCCGGAGTCGTATGGATATTCAAACTGTGGTCCGCGGGATTCAGGGTTAAGCGTCTAGTCTCACTTATTTTCATGGACTTGAGGACGGGAAGAAAGTTTGATTTAAGATTTTCATATCATGAGCGTGATTAGAGGTTTATGAGTATCTGAACCGGTCAAAGATAGGTTCCCATATTGAAGCAATATCAGGCAGTGTGGCTGGAAATCAGCAATTTTTCGAGTTTTATTGATATTGACATGTAGGCCTACACTTTGTAACTCTCATTTGCGAGTACAAAAGCTTACTTTTCTCTCAAGATCTCTTGGTTCCTGAGTATTGTATGGCTTCAATTTAAATTACTTTATACCGAATCTTTCTTATCATTTATACACATCAACTTCTTACGCTAACAGTATTAAGGTGCTATTCATAGACATTTCGCTAGCCCGCGCTACGAGCGTGCTAAATAGGATTCATGTCATATATCATATCATATCATATCATATCATATATCATATCATATCATATCATATCATATCATATCATATCATATCATATCATATCATATCATATCATATCATATCATATCATATCATATCATATCATATCATATCATATCGCTGACACTGGTTTATGAATACGAAAAACGTTAGTTCGCTGATCATCCACCGAAAGCCCGCGCTAAGAATGTCTATGAATACGGCCCTTAGAGTTCTCACTCGAGCCTGGCACCAAATGTCGTCTAAATTTTCATCACTGAAAAATCTGCTGCACGGATGATGTTTCTTATTAGTTAAGATGCCAGCTTCTTTTAATTTCTTTACTGTATCCCACAATCTCGACAAATTTGGAACCACAGAATGTGGGAATTCATCCCGGAGCCTTTATCCCAATTTTACAAACTTCGTTCTCACAAAATTGTAATAGGCCTATGTTTCATATTTCATTTCATATATTTATTATCATCATACGGGTTTCAGATTTATGCATACGGTCCACCACTACCCTTGATACATTCAATCACATATCCTAATATATTTCTCCTATCATATATATCTCCCCATATCTTCCCATTACATAAAACTAAAACCCTATTTCTGTCTACTTCTTCCTCCACACTTTCAGATGTACAGGTATTTTCAACTCTTCACCTCAATCCCATTCCCGGATACTATGCAATACTATCTAGATCTTACTCTTATATACAACATTCTCAGCTACAATCTACTCATACATCTGTACTAACATCTTCATCTTACATTACTATTCACCCTAATTTTCTGTTTATCTTAAAAACCTTTTTATCTCGACTAGTATTCACTAAATGTTTCTACTTTCTCGTCTGCATTACCGTATCATATTATTTGTCTCATTTATTGTTCATTGTTCTTCTGTTTGTAATACTCACTTTAATGCATAACTTTTACGGTTCACTCTCACTACTTGCACTCACTTTCTACCTCCTCTCTCGATTACATGCAACCCTAAATATATTATTTACTTACTATTTCTAACTCTTATTAGCCTCACTGATTTATTCTATCCATCTTCTCATTAACACTTCACTACTTATTCCTCTATCTTATTCACAGTTCCAGGTCAGTTACCCTAATTGATCCAATCCTCACGTTTTTGACCGCATCTAATACCACAGACTAAGCCAGATTAATTTTAATATATACACACTCATTGTTCTAACTTGAATTTGTTACGCACATTAGACATCAGCTGACTGTACTGTATCTAGTCAAGATATAAGGTCAAGGACAAGCATACAATATAAGAAAAATACGCGCGAAACAGCTGTTTACCCGCCAAACTACCTCATATTGCTTTCATATTGTGGAAATAATTAGTCTATGAATAACATGTGCTCTTCGCATATATGCCCTCCTATTACTTCTTTTGTGTGGCGAGACCACAAAGTTCTCGTCTCACAGACGGGAGAGTGAATTCCCAGCGGGTAGGTAAAAAACCTATCTGCACAAATGACTTCTGCAGGCTTTCTACATGGAAGAACTGTTTGAAATTCTAATAAGTCCAAGTGGAGTTGTTATTAAGCAAAGACAGCATTGGAGTCATAACTTAATATATTTCCGCTTCTCCGCTATAATTTTATAAATGAAGAGTCTACTGCAAGAATGATGGATGTCATTTGGAATACATTTTGCAGGAGAAGCAATTGAAAGTTTGAAATGCTTAGCGCTCAAAGCTTAACTGTGATTTTCCGATCATTACTGGAAAATGACTATCAGTGTTAATGCCATATAACTCTCTAGGCACGTTCTGTATGCCTTAAGCTATGCATTGACAGTCTTGGTTCATTTTCGACAAGAAAGTGACATCCATCATTCTTACAGTGGACTCTTAAAATGCTTATCGCCATATCATGGTTATCATTTTACGAAAAATATGCAACCCTGCAAAGTAAGATTCTCTGGTACGTAGTACGGGCTTTGTATCTAACAAGTCTTCTAATGTGTTGAAAATAAAAAGAAATAGTTATACAGGACCATGATAAATTAAAGTGCACGTAGAAGAAGACGGAAGAATGAGCAGGTGTATACGATGAGAGAAATGGAAGCAAAGGAATCGTATGTTTGCAACACGCGAAATGGAGTTAAACAGTGGGGGCATGCATAAGCTCTGCAAAGAATTACGTACACATTTCTCAACATAATCATCATACGTAGAGGCAAACAGATGCCCGGCCGGGAAGGGAGCGGAGGGAGTCTCCCGCACTTTAATTACGGCGTGTCCCATTTCCAGCGCGGTCCCGCGAAATATGGACCACATTACTCCGCAGTTTCACCCAACATATTTTTATCTTGGCTCTAGAATAATGGAGAGAAACACCCACAACCAGGATGGAAAATGTTAACACCAAAGAGACAAGCAGAATCATTACATGGATTGTGTGTATTTGAATTTAACGCCCCTTGCTCAATATTTATGAGCAGGAGGGTGGACGGGTTGGCGAGAAGTACAACAAGAACAGTCTGCGCGGAAGCCACCTCGTCTAGTTTCCGGGGACCCAAGGTTCGAATTATAATGTAACCAATATATACTATGTTTTATACACTTTGTTGGTTTTCCATACCTTTTTAACTTCTGCGGATGCTATTACATAATAAAGCCCTAGTATTATCTAGTAATTTACCATGTTCTTGACGAATAACTTCTGAAAGGCAATGAAATACAATCATTTTACACCAAATTGTAGTTACTCTTCTTCATTCGCCCTGTATATTAAAGTTGTTTTTAGCATCAGAACATTTCCATCTTTTACGTGATATTTCTGAAATTTGTCTGATTTTTCACGATTTTGGCATTTATGTCAGAAATGACACATCTTTGTTACATTCTCTCCTACGTACCTTTCCGTATTTATAGTTGGCCGAATCACATGTTTCATATTTAGATTTATTTCGGTCTGGTCTCTTTATGCCAGTGTGCTAGTGTTTGGGTACGTAATGATTCTTAGGGTTTCTGCTCATTTAAAAATGAGGGAATAAAACTAATTTGTTATTGATTTACAGGTTATGATTTTTTGTAAACTTCCTAGTTATTTTAGTCAAAATGTGTCATTCAAAGAACACGAAATTTTAAAATATATATGAATATAATTCAATAATTCACTCTGAATGTAGTATTTTACTGTGTTCAAAATGATGTCCCTCAGCAGACACAATTTCTTAGTAGAAATTCACAGTTAACACGTATACGTTCCTCAGGTAATCAACAAAGAAATTTTATTTCTCTGTTTATTTTAATTTTTTTCAGTTCCTCTATCGTGGAAGGATTATTAAACTTATAAACATTTCCTTTTAGGTTCCCCCCAACAAACAAAAATTATTCAAATGAGATGAGGTCTATTAGGATGCCGCAACCCAGTGCTGATAAACTCCTCCTTAAAAAGCGTCTGAAATAAGTGAGTGATTCGCAATCAGTGTGTGTTGTAGCAGAATCGTGCTGAAAATATGGTTGCTTGTATGCAATGTTTGTTGCTTGCTCTAGTCTTAATATTTCTTCTCGGTATCTTGCAGCATTGATATTCCTTTCACATAAATGGGCTCTGTTATTCTGTGCGCATTCAAATAACATTGAAAATCAATCTTTTCATAATGTAGTGGAATTTCATTCTGAAGTCGGGAGTTTTCTCCGCTCCAGTACCGATTATTTTGTGAATTTATTTGGAATTATGCGTCATTAAAAATACAGTATAACTAATTCTGGAACCATTCTTCTATCACCAAATATCTTCAGCATTCAGTTGCAAAATTGGAGTCTACTCGCGTGATCGCGAGGTAGCAATTAGTGGACCACTCTAAGTTCATAGGGTTGTAATTTAAATAGTTTAGTAGCATTTCTTGCTGAGTATTTTGTATCGTCTTCTTCCTGAACAAGGCGACGGAAACTTTTTTGTGTATATTCCAGTTGTTCAGCTATTTCATGCAAATTTCCATCTGTAAGAATTCTTCGTCTGATAATAGTTTTTTGTATTCAAGAGATCCTGTTTGTCGTAGCGTTTTAAATAGTTGAACTGTTTCCCTACCTGGAACAAAATTGCCAGGACAATTCTTGCTAATCGCCTTACCACTGTTTTGCACTAGTTCTGCTTTATATACGTAATATATACCGTAAAAACACTTCGTTATATACTATAGTCGTTGTGCCATAACTAAGAATGGATAATATAATTTAAGCATGATATGACAATAAATTTTAACATAGAACTGGAAAACACGTCAAATTACGGGTACTCAGGGCCGATTTCACCAACATTTAATTTAAGTACGGAAGTTAAATCGTATTTAATTCGTTTACATTTCACCAAATTAATACGCATTTAAAATAAAGTGAATTAATTTAATTCCCAATTAAGTTATCACGGCGTTCGGAATCTTACAAAGGAATCGTCCCAAGTCGTGTAGCTTGAATTTAATGAAAATGCATATTACGCTCGTTAGGAAACGTGGTGATAATCGTTCTTTTCGATTTTTCCTCGTTTACGAAATACAATGACTTGAAAATCAATGCTACCTATGCCACTTCTTGCGCGTACTCGGATTCTCATAGTTCCGCGACACCGTATCACAGCTCCCGCATTAATGCTCTAGCTAGTCTATTTTCTTTTTCTTTTAACTCACATTAATAAAGTACGCTTGCTGAAATACAAATTCAATATTAACTTTGTGACTCACCTTACATATGATAACATTGGGGGCACGGAAGGGTAATAAAATTGTCAGCGAAGTAGGAGAGCGCCTTTGTCCACTGTTCGGAGAAAAGGACTCCTATAGACATATTTTATTACAGGTGTCGAATTGGAACATGTACGGAGAAAATATCTACCACCCTCGATGCTAAGTCAGAATAGGAGTTCACTTGCATGTCTTAACCTCATGGGGAATAGAGAATGGGAACAAAAGACTGGATTGTTCCTCTTGAAGGCGAGACAGATTAGAACTTCAGCTGTTGAACTTTGTGTTGCGAACTGACGGAAGGGATAATGGTATCTGCACAATTATACACTTTTATGCCTGTTTTAGGTTAGGATATATTATATAAGGTGTTTTGTTGTGTCATTTTCATTTTAATATGTGTATTCTTTTAGAGAGTGGTTGGATATAATCATAGGAGAGGGGGGTGAAACCTACGGTCAGAAGACCAGTGCATTGGATTTTAGAGAAAATTATGATAATACTGAGTGATTTATATGGAACTGACACATTTCTTTCATTAATTGTTTCAAAACGAATTGTGCTAGCGACAACTTATTATACCTAAAATGTAGAGGAATTTTGGGAGATTATTTACCTCTATAGCAAATGTTGAAAATGTCCTCCATCCTGCATAAGGCACAACTCAACACGTCGTTCCATGTTACTGGCCACTCGTTGGAGGACTCTGTTGTCAATAGCTTAAATCTCCTGTGTGATGTTGTGCTTCAGATCGTCCAATGTCTGGGGACGTGTGGCGTAAACCCTGTCTTTTAAGTAACCCCATAGAAAGAAGTCCGGCGTTGTCAAATCCGGAGATCTCGGTGGCCACAGGTTCCTGGAAATTATTCGGTCGTCAAAGAAACTTTTCGCAGCTCTCTGACACATTGAGTAGATGTACCCTGTCTCCTGCGACAAACGTCTTAATGATTTTTTGGGTGACTGCTCCAGTCGTGCTCTTACGTCAGCAACAACCGTGGGAAGCCTAGATGAACGATGCTTGCCCTTTTCACTCACGAGAGATCCAGTTGTTTCCAATTTGTTTACCAGTCCCAGTATTGTGTTTCTTTTGGGAGGATTGCGAACACCAAATTCTCTCTGGTATGCTTTTTGAGTAGCTGTAATTGAATTCGTAATCCAGTATTGCTTCACAAGGAAGAGTCGTTGATTTAATGTGTACTGCATTTTCACGTTGACACAAAATGTCGAAAACAGCTGCCAACAATAGGAATAAAACATAAACATCTGCGCATCTAGTGCTGCCAACAATAGGAATAAAACATAAACATCTGCGCATCTAGTGACAAGGAATCGAAACTCCAGAACATTCTGCTTAATTTGGTGTTAAAATTGGGTCAGTGCTGCCAACAATAGGAATAAAACATAAACATCTGCGCATCTAGTGACAAGGAATCGAAACTCCAGAACATTCTGCTTAATTTGGTGCTAAAATTAGGTCATTGAATGAATTTCCAACGGAATAATTAAAGAAAGAAATGTGTCAGTTCTATATAAATCACTCTGTATAACATCTGTATGTATAATATTATTCAATAAATCCATCTATATATGTATCAATAAATATGATAATGAGATTTGAAATGTAGTGGTCGGAACAAGAGCCATTGAACAGTACTAACATTTTATAATGGCTGGTTTTTCACACTCTTCTGTAACACACACACACATACACACACTGTTTTCAAAATACAACATTGTTGCAAGAAAATTATCAAACTTTGTCACATGCTTCTCCGTCACATATCCACACCTCTGCCACGCGTATAATAGCATGTCTTTGAGGTGAATGAAACTGTTGATATACAGCAGATTGCAATGTCATTATGAAGCCCTTATCGTGCAATGTGTTTGGAATGTTTTCAGAGACAATTTTATGTATGAAATACTCTTCAAGCCTTTGAATTACAATTTTATATTGGCTAAAAAAAAAATACACATCTAAGGGTTGCAAAATTCATGTAGTGTTTGGAGGAATATAATTTGTGTTTTAATTGTCTTACCATGTAAAGTACTGTTCACTCCTTCAAAAGTAAATATAGTATCATCTATCTGACAACTCGCACTCCAGGAATCTAGAAGTAGTGGTGTGCCTTAACATCCGGGAGAAATACATCTCTTAACCATCTTCTCACGTGATTTTTTCTCAGTTTTCCGGAACTACTTGCATCGGCCAGGACATTAAATGGCTTATAATTGTCTACACCTTACTTCATTTTCGGTCGAAATTCTCCTTTCGGTTCTTGAAAGCATAGTATGTACAATCGTATTCATAGACTTCCAGCTGCATTGGTACCTATGGATTTGGACGGTGTACGAATGAGCCAAAGATGCCATGAATTACACTACTACTTTATTAATGTGAGTTAAGAGAAAACAAATTGACTAGAGAATTAATGCGAGAGCTGTGACACAGTGCTGCGGAGTTATGAGGATCCGAGTGCGCGCAAGAAGCGGCATAAGTAGAACGATTTTCAAGTCATTATATTTCGTAAACGAGGAAAAAGCGAAACGAACGACTATTACCACGTTTCTTAATAAACGAAAATTAGCTTAAATATGCATTTCCAAAAAAATTCAAGCTATACGATCTGGGACGGTTCCCTGTTATTAAAATTGTAATTTCGAAGTCTATGTACAGAGCCATCTACATAGAAAGTCTGATTATTATGATGTACCGAAGTACATTATGCTATTTCCGTGCAGGAATTCTGATTACCATATGATGAAGGATGGATGGAACAGAGAAAAACTCTCTCCGGGTTTTCAGCTCTACGTACTGACGCTTTATCCACTAAGCCACACCGGATTCCAGTTCCAATGCCGGATTGAATCCCTCAGTTTGAGGTCTAGCTCTCAGTTTTCCCTTTAGTGGTCTACCCTCATGTACTGTGTCACAAAATATGTGACAGTGTCACAATGTCCAACGCACTATGAACAGAGGTGCACTCATTACGAGTGACTAAGTGGCCAGGATCCGACGGGATGAGCGCCGTCTTAAATTACTAAGTGATTACTTACGCATATCATATTATTCTGATATACCGAAGTATATATGATATTTCCGTACAGGAATTCTGCGTTACCATAAAATGAAGGATGGATAGAAAAGATGTTGTCTGACTATCATCATTATTACTACCATCTTCATAAACGTCGTCAACAACAAGAACAATAATATTGAAAACATTAACATTAATCCTCACATATATTTCCATAATTTTTCTTAGAATATTACACCAAAAGTGACCATCCACAAGAACAGAGTCTTGAAAATATACTGATATATCTACCGGTACGTTTAATGCGAAAGGGTTATATTTGTATAGGCTACATATCATAATAATAAAAATTATCTTCATCCATCAAGAATTAGTAAACTATGGATAAACCTACTTCAGTCTCATCAAGTGAGATTTTTCTAACATACATACAGCTACAAATAATATCCACTGATATTTGCTTCAACAACTCTAAAGGAGTATAATTTCGATTTAAACGAATTAATTGATTCTATAACACAGTATCAATATATTATATCAAGTACTGAAGTAATGTGTTCAGATTAATCGACTTGTAATTTATGTCTCAATATGAGAATAAATGAAATGAAAATAGCTGTTCTCTTGATGAGAAGCAAATTAATTAGAATTGAAAATGACGCTAAAGTACGTAATGGTTAACAATACCAATTTGTTGGTGCTAAATTCAGTGAGCTATTAAAAATGAAATCGAGATCAAAGAGAAGTTAATTAAAGGACGGGATTTTGGGCATTTTAATTCCATGTAGCAGCACTTCTGAACAAAGAGAAATCATTCATTGTGTCGAGCAGAGGCGCCTCGTTTATTCAAAGGTTAATGATACGGGTTCGATTCCTAACAGGATAAATTATTTTTTACCGCCCTGCAACTTCCAGTTCAAGATGTCTACTTTTCTGTCGCGATGAATGAAATGTTTACCGGCAGTTAATCATGGGGATATTAATTTTAGTATTGGAAGGAACATGCCGATCGAATTCCGAAATTATTAGCATTCATTAGAAGACTTAAGAATATAAGAACTATTGGCAGACCAAAGAAGAAGTGGATACAATAATTCTAATTCACGATCGAGAAAGCAAGACTAACAGCGCTCGCAAAGCCGAAAACCCGCACGACAATGTTCTATACGTTGCGTCGTTGACGTAAAGACTGCTTGTGTGTGTTTCGAGACGCCGAGATTGATCACTCCCGAAGTCCCGAAGTCAAGCAGCCTTGAATCGCCACAGTTGTTTATACCTGACTGAACGTTTGTCTACTTCGGCAACTGTTATATATGTATAAATATATTATATATGTATAAACAATCAAGAAGCCTATTTGAAACATCATCTCTACCTTTCAGTGTATAGTAATCAGTTTCCCAATCTTTATTTAATTTCTAGGTCCGTATTAAAAGGCTAGGAATTTTCTTTTCATATGTCTGAGATCAAGTGAGTAATCTCAAGTAAAAAGATATTAACGTAATGTTTTATGTTTCTTAGAAATGCAAATTTATTTGAGAATTGTTTTTTTTTTCTATTTATATAACCATAAGTAATAGCATCAGAACATTTTGATAACCAAGATACTGTTCTGTTTTGTCATTTTGTCTCATTTAAACATTTATGATGTTATTTATTTCAATGATGTATGTTATTCAAAGTTACGAAATCTTTACACGCTGACCAAATGCTATTTCGAGAATGATGAGCGAAACTCGAAGCGCACGAGAATGACTAGACGAGACTCGAAAGACAAATTCAACGAACAGAGCGAGCGAGAGCGGCAGTTAGTTTTCTTCATGTCGAGATGGAACGGCTCTATTGAGATCGGGTGCATGTGTGCATTCGTAGGTGAGCCGAGGATGGGCTGTTGCCAAACTACGCACACTTTTAACCTAGTTTTATAATAAACCATGCAATTAATTACAAAATGCATAAACAGTTTCCATCTATTTTAATGTACCTATTCTTTTGCTCTTTCAGTCTGTACACTTATATCACTTCCACTCGGTACCTATAGCATATGTGAAAACCAATCCTCTTTAAATGTCGATTTCCGCAAATATCAAAATTAAATTAAAATATTAGAATATCGGTATATTAATCTATATTTTATATGAAGTTCAGAAGAAAATAATAACATAGACTAGGCCTATATTGTATGTATTAAGTGGTGAAGTAGAATTTTTTTAGCGGACTGCTATCTTAGGAATGAGAGACAACCTATCACGATAACTTGTAATTTTCTTTATTTTTTTCATATTCCTCATATTTTATCGTACAAAGTAATTCTGAGGTTCTAACCGTAGATTAGGAAAAGTAAATATGTGAATGTGCGCATGCAAAAAGGTGACTTCTCTAAAATAGCAAGTTTTCAGGAGAAGGTTAAAACTGATTTGTACTGTATTTGTACTTAATGCAAATAAAATTCATTGCTTGTAGTACCTCAGAAAGGCAGGCATTACCATTATCTATTGATATATTGTAATAAAGAAGTTGTGCAATAAGACATGTGACAACAAACCATTTCAACCTTCTCCTGAAAACTTGCCCTTTTGGAGAAGTCGCCTTCTTACATGCCCACATTCATATGTGGGCCTACTAGATTTCGGTAGGCCACATCTTTAAGACTGACACATAATACACAATCTTAACGAAAGCATTGAATCTATATCTGCCTATACCTGAAAGTCCTGGCTGACTCTCAAAGCAGGAAATTCACAAAGATTCCTAATGGGACAACAACATCTATTATGCAACATTATTTCTGCTCATTCAGTCTGCTCTTTCAGTCAAATTAAAGGACAAAATAATCCCTTTTGATCCCTGTGTTAAGAAACTTGTTTACTTCGATACGAATTTAAATTGGAACATCCAAGTAACTTATATTATAAAAAAGTGTTTTCTTTACTTAATTCCTTCAACACTTCCCCCACGTCATACTAGCCACAGTTCCAACAGCAGCAGGCCGTCTCACGTCTACGTAAGTACGTCCACAATTTAGTCTTCCAATTAGTTTTTCAAATTCTTCAAACAATTTTGATTTACTTATTATTTCATTACAGATAACTACTTCAAACATAGGATGTTTTACAGTGATCTATACAGTTGCCACGTTCAAACGACGTGAGTACTTTCAATTATCCAATCCGATTACACTTTCACATTTGATAATTCCTATTTCTATTTCGTATTATTTATATATTTCAGACTTAATACATCACTCATTGGACTCAACTGAACAAGAGTTCCACAGAATATTATGAAGTTTAATTACAACACTACGTGGTTTTTAACATTATTTTAATTTTATGACCTGTAATATTACATTTTAATTATGGAGATGTTTTGTACATCATTAATCTTAAACAGTTTATCTACCACCAATATAATGGCTACACAGTTTGATATTGAGATATTGTATAATTGTGCCTGAAGATGCCTGAATGGACGAAAACGTTTGCAATTTGTAATTCATGTCTATAAAACTTAATGACCATATAATATAAGTCATTATTTTACATTGATTTGTCATTTGACTGAGTAAGAAATATTATATTGTGTTTATCTATATTAATTGACAATCTGAATATTTCCATCATGCTTTGTAAGTTATTTTTAGATGTTTAGTCGCTTCCTTTAATCACAAAATACTCCTACACTGTGTATAAAAAAAGTTGGACCCAATTTCAAAACCCTATATATCTGTAATCACGAGTCATCCGTGAATTACATACATTTAACTTGAAACGACACGTCGTAAAGCTTCTAATGACCAACGCTGGATGTCTCTCCCAACGCAACAACAGCCGTATAGCCGAACGTAACAATAGCTGCTAAATTTACTGACTGCAGTTATACAGGAATTTGCATTGAATTGAGACTAAATGTTTTTAGTGAGTAAAAATAAACATGCCTTGTGCTGTTTCTGCAAGAAAGATTTACGGTCCTTTCATTTTTGTGAAAGACACAGTTTATGGGCAAACCTACCATGAAATGTTGGAAAACTTGGTTTTTACCACAACTTCATGAAGACTACAATAAACTCATTTTCCAGCAAGACGGAGCACCACCACATTAGCACCGGCAGGTTCTACAGTTTCTAAATGACACACTGCCTCAAGTTGGATAGGTAGCACGGGGTCCGAAGACTTAACACTACACTCTTTGCCCCCAAGGTCCCCAGACATTAAACCGTGCGACTCTTCTTGTGAGGTTACGTTAAGGAGTGGTCTTTGTGCCGCCATTACTAACTCAGAAACAGAATCATAGCGGCAGTGACTTCAGTGGAAGAAGGCAGTCTGAGAAGAGTTTGAGACAAATTCAGCTATCGTCCGTGCAGCAGTGGAGGACACACAGAGCACTTATGACTTGGTGAGTAAAGCTTTGCGACTAACTAAATTATTTGCAATTTGTTGTGTAGTTATACGAGTAACTTATTGCCATTACGAGATTTGGGCATTTGAAACTATTTCCATATTTTTTATTTACAGTGTATATTAGGCAATTAATATGTTTGGGTATGTAGTGTCAATTTTTGTACATATTGTGATTTTCCCTTTCGACTTGTGTTTCTTCCTTCGTTTTTTTGCATTTGTGTTTGCTGTGTTTGTATTTTTTATTTCTTTTATTTATATACTTTTTCTTTCTACACTTATTTATTTATTTATTTATTTATTTATTCATTTATTTATTTATTTATTTTCTTGCAAATTAAATAAAAGGATTAACTCACATCGTTATTTCCTGCCATTAAGAATTCTGTCAGCCCTACTGTGGTGACTAAAGGATGGAACGCTGCTATTTAGACCCAGTTCATATGTGTGTGTGAATGTGTGAATGTGTGAATGTGTGTTGATAAGTGAGCTGGCGATATGATGTTGCCAAACTACACAGACTTTCAGATTAGTTTTCTAATTAACCATGCACTAAAGTAAAAAATCATAATATGTTTTTTATTTATTTTAATGTACTCTATTTCCTCCTTCAATATGCACTCTGTATAGGTTTTTTGCGAAATAGGTTTTCGCTACTCTTGGTAGCTTCTCATATTCTTCGCGATACTGATTGCGTACCGGACGAAATTTTATGCAAGAAGAGAACTAGCGTTCTTTCCGTAACGCTAATCCAAGTCATGACGACTTATACCACGCAGCTAAAGCGCAGGATAACCTTATTTAAAGTATTATAAAACATTGACTTTAAAACAGGTAGTATAATATTAATCTGTAAAGCCTTATTGGATGGTGTGAAATCTATGTTTTTTAAGAAATAAATAAAAAGTCAGTTCTCTCGTAAACTGCAGAGAATGGCATTTCCAAAATGTGATTATTTTCTAATGGAGGAAACGTTTTCGAAGAAAATCCGTTTCCCCTATCATCAAGTAAGAGAACACACCACTTAATCGCACCAAATTGCCAGGAACCAATTCTGAGTGACTCATTAGGCGAACAGAGAATGGAACTATGGAATCAGTACAGTTACCACATTTGTTGTCGAGTCTTGACCGTGTCTTGAACTATATGTGTTAGAGAGGGCGGTGCGGCTGCCCTGTGTTTAAGCTGTATTATTGCTGAATGACATGATTTATGTTGTGCACTTTATAACTGAACACTCTAGATAAATGGGCCGCGGAAAAGGTTTCATCAGGGGTAATTTCCGGGACACAAATCGAGCGCTGAAATATGACAGGGGCACCGGGCCAATCTATATCCGGCACCTCACTTCCGGTGCCCTCGATTATCATCGTCACTGTGCATTCGTCTGTCTCGTCCGGGGTTCGAAACTCTCAATTTATTTATGTTATTTTGTTGATTATTTTTAGACATCTTATTTTTAACGTTCTGTACGTTTTGCTGTCGCTGTAGCTGAAGTCGTAGCGTTTCTAACTACAAATCCAGTTTTATGGACAATAATATCAATTTCAAGAAGTGTATATATTGATGCATTATTTTGCATTTATCTGTTTTTGGTCTAAGTTCTTGCCTTAAGATATAATGAGGTGTTCACATTTGTGGAGTAACGGTTAGCGCGTCTGGCCGCGAAACCAGGTGGCCCGGGTTCGATTACCAGTCGGAGCAAGTATTCTGGTTCAGGTTTTTTTCTGGGGGTTTCCCTCAATCTAATATGAGCAAATGCTGGGTAACTTTCGGTGCTGGACCGCAGACTCATTTCACCGGCATTATCACCATCTCATTCAGACGCTAAATAACCTAAGATATTGATAAAGCGTTGTAAAATAACTTACTAAAATAAAAAATAAATATATATAATGAGCTCTTACTACAGAGTGTACAAGAAACTTTTATATAGGCCTACATCTATGAGCTGACTATAGACCTATGTTCTTACGGCTTTTAAGGAAGTCGGAGATTCATTGACGCTCTCATATAAGCTCGCCATCGGTTCCTATCCTGTGCAAGATTAATCAAGTCTCTATCACCATATCCTACCTCCCTTAACCCTGGAATGGTAACATGAAATTTCCTAACATAAATGGTAACGTGGGGTGACATTAGACCCCCTTAGACCTTCAAGTTTGAAGACTGAAATATGGAAGAAATGTAATATATTCTTCAATATTACCTAGAACAAATATGCTTACAGTAATAAATTGAAAAAAGAAAACATGTTGGTCTACAAAAAAACAACAATAAAAGTCTCCATTCGTCTGAGCTATTCCAGGAAATAAGTATGTGGGGGTCTGGTGGATCCCACGTTACCATTCCAGGGTTAAATCCTTTTTAATATTATCCTCCCATCTACGTTTCGGCCTCCCCAAAGGTATTTTTTCCACCGGCCTCCCAACTGACACTATATATGCTTTTCTGGATTCATCTATACGTGCTATATGCCCTGCCCATCTCAAACGTCTGGATTTATGTCAGGTGGAGAATACAGTGCGTGCACTTTTGCGTAGTGTAACTTTTCCCTTTCTCCTGTAACTTCATCCCTCTTAGCCCCAAATATTTTCCTAAGAACCTTATTCTCAAACACCCTTAATTTTTGTTCCTCTCTCAAAGTGAAAGTCCAAGTTTCACAACCATACAGAACAAGCGGTAATATAACTGTTTTATAAATTATAACTTTCAGAGCTCACTATTGGAGAAAATAAATACTTTGCAGTTGCTCGTTTCTGGCGTTACTACCCCCGCAGGTTTCTTGGGTGCTGGGGGATACTATTTTTTTTTCGCTCTGTGATTCCGGATCGTTAGTTGTCATGAGAGGATTATTACAAAGATTTTCTGCATGAATTAAAAGAGGAAGATATATTCAATTTACATTATACAGCTGCTGTCATATTAATGAATTGTGTTTGATTTTGTTAGGAGGGTCAAGTTTTGATCACTAAGCCTCGCTATTGAGATCAAGTTTTTCTCTGTTTTACACAAAAATCGAGCTACAGTACTTACCTATGGGATAGTTCTGAGTTGTAACTATAAATATGACTATTGTGGCGGATGAATTTTGCGACTGTACTTACCAATGGGATAGTTCTGAGTTGTAACTATAAATATGACTAATTTGGGGGATGAATTTTGCGACTGTACTTACCTATGGGATAGTTCTGAGTTGTAACTATAAATATGACTAATGTGGCGGATGAATTTTGCGACTGTCTTAGTCTCACTTTCGCTTTTAGTGTTACATCATTGCCCAAATGCTCTTATTCCACGTACGTATGTATTTTCATATCGTCCCAACACTTATCTTAATAAAACAGCGCCTTAGACCGCTTGGCCACGCATCATTTCCAAGAAATCACATGCGTTTATATTGATAACAAGAGTTTTGTGAAATCGGGAATACGAATGGAAATTAATTAAAAAAGTATTCGGAACGGATCGGTTCTTGTTGGTGCAACGGAATGACCACCGTACGGAGTCTTTGACTTTAGGCAGAGTGAACTTTGCTTTGTTAATCCGCCTCGCTTGTAAATGTGTCTTTCAACTTTCTAGTAGATTATGTATTTGTTTTGCACTATGTCTGTTAATTTTTTGATAATGATATTAATGTTTTGTACTATATGGAATTACCTGAATTATTAATTATAATTTTCAAATGCAGATATACTGTACTTTAGTTTACTGTATGTAGGCTACATTTATAAACTTAACGATGCCTTCTGTACTGTGTACTTCAATGCAAATAAATAATAAGAATATAATATCACAACTCCTAAAAAAGAACGATGATAGAAGCACACGAAAATCAGGAAGATTAATGGAAATAATTCTGAACGTCTCAAGTGAGATTGAACTCTTTCAATACGTAGTCCAACTCTAAGAGGCATATGACGTTAGGTACCACCCTAGATCATATATACCCAGATTGCTCGGCCTTATAGACTTTGACGGTAACAACTTTTGTCAGGTTTACTATGCTGCTATCTAGTTGTTACATAAGGAGTCATGTCATAACTCCCATTTTAATAAGCATTAGCGACTGTACTGATATCTCGTGTTCGTTTACGGCGGACGGGTGGCGATCCTGGCGGTTGTTCTCTTCAACGTGCTACCGATTTTAACATAGGGATGATCAATCTGATGTATATGTGATCTGAGGTACCATTAACATTAAGTTAAAATAATAATGGGTACACAGCAGTGAAGAACTGATAACAAATAATGAGGAATAACAAACAGGACGTAACCAACAGGTCAGTTATCATGATCATGATCACCACCACTACCATAATTCATATCATCATCATCATCATCATCATCATCATCCATCGTTAGACTTGTATGACTTCTGCAAACAGAGGAAGAAGAAACTTCCCCATACTTGTTTAGACAGTATTTGTTTTACCAGTCCATGTGACAAAATATATATATTTTTAACAATTCTCTACCCATTATTTGAGAGTGCGAATACAATACTTTAAAACTGCCATTGAAGTTCGTCAATATCGCCTTTCAAGGCAAAGAGCTTCAGATGCGGCATAGCTGAGATTGCTGTTATTCAGTCTATCTTTTTAAAGAGTGGTCATTAGCTTTTGCGACCTCTAGTTTGTACATCGCTTGTAATACAGTAGTACTTGTTTGTTTTTTGTTCTATGGACTTTATCGTGCCACTTTCTCCTGTAATGATTTTTTTTTCGTAAAAGGATTAAAACTATGAATTTTTCACAAATTTTCTCATTACTTGGTTTGTCAGTCAAAACATATCCAAAGACAGCTCTTAGGAACTTAGTTCTAAGTACTTCTACCCTTTCGGATAAACATTTAGTCAGTTTCTAACATTCGTATCCACATGGAGAAGCAAGAACATTTAAGCCACGTAAAACTTCATCACTTTCTTCAACAGAATTCTCTTAATTGTGCCACATATGTATTTTAATATGTTTTAAACTTTTTCTACATCTTTACTGAAACTGCATCTCAGACAAACCCTAAATACTTAAATTCATAATTTACTCAGTTGTCCCGTGCTTTAAATTATTTTTGTTTTATAGGATCATTTCAATAAAATATCATTATTTTTGGTTTTGTTGATGAAAATTTTAAAATTCATTCACCAATAATTTAGATTAATTATTAAATGGCTGCCTGTAGATGGTCTTCATTTCTCGACATACAGGCGGGTATTTAAACCAGTTTTGTGGTTTTCAAAGTTATTTGTTAGAAGAAACAGACGCCCTTTTTGACTAGATTAAACATATTTCTTGTTATTCGTAATTTCCTTTGTCGAAGGAAAAAATAATCTCAACTCACGAAATATGATAACCCCTCTACCTATCTTGTTTTGTATATGTGACTAGTTGCAGGAAATGGGACCTGAAGTCGGATTTTTCATTTTTTTTTTTTTTTGTTGTTTCAAAAAGAGGATGAAATACTCAGAATCAAAAAAAAATCATGTTTCTAGGGCCTATATTGATATTACATTATGCACTTTTCGAGAAAAATGCAAATTAAAATTCTCATTTGTTTCCTTAGCAACTGTAAGAAAGATTTAAGTATTTAAGAAGAACTGTGTAAAACTAAGTCCCAGTTTATAGTAAAAAAAGCCTACTGGTAGCGCAAGATGTCAAAACATAGAAATGCAGTTTTTATACCGCAAATTCGTTATTTTGTTCTCCTGTAAAATTTCCTTTCACGACTTTAGTCCCATTTCGCGCAACGGGTCACATATAGGTTTCTGTACTTGAAATAATTCGTAATTAAAATACAAAGTTAATAAATATAGTTTGGGTCTTTCACGATGTTTCAGGTCCACACCTGTGGAGTAACGGTCAGCGCGTCTGGCTGCGAAACCAGGTGGCCCGGGTTCGAATCCCGGTCGGGGCAAGTTACCTGGTTGAGGTTTTTTCCGGGGTTTTCCCTCAACCCAATACGAGCAAATGCTGGGTAATTTTCGGTGCTGGACCCCGGACTCATTTCACCGGCATTATCATCTTCATATCATTCAGACGCTAAATAACCTAGATGTTGATACAGCGTCGTAAAATAACCCAATAAAATAAAAAATAAAACGATGTTTCAGATTTCGTGCTATTTGATAGATGTAAAAGCATCCAACATTTTGGAGTTGTCTATTAGACGCTTCAATATCAGTAGTAGATTGAGAAGTGAAATTTCTTCTTAAATCCCGCATTAACAAGTGCTCTGCAGTCCTTTGTAAGGGATCCATCACCGTAAGTTCTCTTTTTCTGACCATGTAGCCGATACGTAACTCCATAATATGTCACTGTCCAAAATAAAAAAATCTCTCACCAATTATTAATAATTAACTATTAAAAATAAACACGAATGTTAAATATGAAATATGATGAATATGAAATAGGAAAAGCCTGAAATCCCATAAGGCCAACGGCCTCCTACAGGAGTGTAGGGTGAGCTGAAAGTCTACTACACTTGGGGAGCCAGTCCAATAGAGCTTAATTATACTTACAAATTAAACACATAAACAAACTATATAAGCTAAACACGAAAAACTATACAGCCTAAACACATAAATTATACAAACTAAATACCCACAAAAACCTATACAAATTGAACACATAAATTATAGTCTTAACAAAGAAGATCTATACAAACTGCCCACATAAATTATAGTCTAAACATCCAAACTATCTAATCTAAATGTACAAGAATCATACAATTAAACACAAAAATTATACTAACTAAATACATGAACTATGCCAACTAAACACGGACTCAAACTATCCAAACTAACACACACAAAAAGAACTATGTATAAACAATACAAAACAATACACAGTTTACATATTGTTCGTAATTTCTTCCAGTCTTTTCCATGCCTGCCTGTTCCTCGCTGTTCTCGTCCACTGCGCTCCAGTCTTTCTCCGGAAAGCGTCCGACTACCTTCTCCTTGAACGTCTTCTGCTTCTTTTCCCAATGCGTGGGTCCCACATGGTCGAGGCGTACGTCCACCTGCTGCAGTCCATCCTACTCACGTGTTCTCCCCATTTCCATTTGAGACGTAGCGCCAGCCTCACTGCATCCTGCATACCGCTTCTTATTCGGATGTCGGTGTTCCTTATCCTGTCTTGCAGTCTCAGCTGTAGGACTTTTCTTTCCATTTTCCTCTGGCACACACAAAGCAGGTTTTTATGTTGTTCTGTCAGAGACCAAACTTGACATCACGTAACATAAAAGCAGGAATGAGTAAGTCATAAAATGAATACAGTAAATAAATGTGTACAAATAAAAGTCCTCTATGGTAAATTATTTTAATAAAATGATTTCAGACATCTGGTCATTTGTACAACATACACAGAAGACACCCTTCCATAACACTCTGTTTATCTGTTTGAAATCAGAAGCAAGTAGGCTTAATTATTTGTGTAACTGTTGAGGGAGTTGACTTTATTTAATTTTTTTCTATGTGAATCTGTGAGAGATGGGATGTAGTTGAGGGGTGTGTGTGTGTGTGTGTGTGTGTGTGTGTATCTGTGTGTGGGCCGAGGGGAAAAGAGAGGGTGAGGTTGGGCGACTTGCGGCCATGCGGAAGGGAACCGGCATCGCTGGTGCCGCAGTAAATTAAACGCAGGCTGCTGGCTGCAATCCCATTAAATTAATGTCACATCCGAAACACCTAGCGGCCATTTTGTGTCACAGCTTTATATACTACATCCACCCAGAAAAAAAAAAGAGAACAGAATAAAAAAAATCTTCGGAATCAATTTGCTAGATAAATGGGATGTTGCTCGTGCGATGCAAGCTTTATGCTTTATCAAAGTCGTTTTCATGTTTCCTTTTATTGCATTTTTTTAAATTTCAAAGTACTTCTACCGAACAGCTTTCCATGGGTCTTCTGACGAGTTTTTATATGTTTTGTTTTCGTGATAAGCTACCTCTATGAGTACTTCAAATGCTTTCGGACGTACTTTTCTGCACGTAGCTTCAAGTAAAACAAATGTACAAGGCATAGAAAGAGTTAAACCTGCAACAACTGACTACAACCACGTGTATTTTATGGGACATTGGAACCGATAAACCAATCCTGCGGGCTTATATTTGACCATTTCGCAATGTCAAAAAGACCGGGGAAAAAACGGCTATCGTACTCCACATTTTGCCACAAAGAAAATATACCTTGAAGCTATTTTTCTGGTATCTTTAACTATAGCTGTTGTCAAAGCCTCTTTGTGAAGCACGCGATTGGAAAGGATTTGTTTTACTGTGTATAAACGTTACCTTTGTATGCTCCACAAACGTACGGTTTTCATTTATTGTATTCTAGAATGCCGTCGGTTGAGATCTGAACTGGGAATTCCATATACGTACGTGTATGCCTATATGAATTAAATCATTATTTATTTTTCCAGTTTCCTGCAAATTCAGCGCGGTAAAACATTGTTTTTAATAACTATACTAAAATATTATATTTTGAGTATAGCCTATGTGATCCAATTTACTAGCCTACCGGCATGAGAAGTTCCCCCTGTACAAACGATAATTATGATAAGAAGAATATTGACTATACCTAACCCATTATCTCATGGCCTAGTCGCCTCATAAGTGGTGTCTTCTTCGTATTATTTGTGAGGTTCAGACCTGCCTTCGAACAGTTGGCTAAGCAACTGTTACTTATTCTGCTACTTGTGATATTACAAAGTCTTAAATCACATTTAAACATATTGAATATAATGCGTTTCTACATAGGTATTGTTGGGTAAGTGTTTTGGGTGTTATAAATAGAGTAAGACGATTCCAATCGCCTTCTGAAGCTAGTAGTTATTGAGAGAAGCTTTCTGCTGAGAAGTATTGTGGTAGCTTGAGTGTGGATCTCTATAATTAGTGTTGTAACTGCTATGAAATAATTTCAAATGGAGTCTATCATAGATTAATTACCTACCTTTCTTTCTTGTTTTCTATATGTGCTAATTTAAGGAATTTTTTAGTTAAAAATGTGTATATATACATATACAGACGTGGACAAATTATTAGCAAAATTGCCGATTTTTATGGTATAATTTTACAAAATTTGACTTTTAAGTTTAAACTACAGTTGACATTATTACATATTTCTGACTACAATAATGATATGAGGTGTTCCGTAAGAGAAGGGCGAGCCCGACAAATGTACCAGTAGAGATAATCCATGTTCAAAGTATTCACCAAGGACACGTCTGTAAATAATGATAATTACTTTGTACACTTAAAAACGAATACCTTTACTAAAATTGTACTTAAATGTCCAATTTAATATTCCAACTTAATAGTGATCATAGACGACATAAATTCATCAATATTATGGGAATGATTTGAAAACAGTATATTAGAAAAAGCAAAGGACGTAGAATGAACGCAATAGTGGCAGACATTAATAATAATAATAATAATAATAATAATAATAATAATAATAATAATAATAATAATAATAAATATATAAATAAAAACAATCGCACAGTGATGTGACATTTACAAAGTGTCTGACATTATTAATAAACAAAAATAAGTACATGCCTGTCATATTATTATCCTTGCTATCAAAAGTGGTCTCCTTGTACTGGGAACAGAGGCGCTAATAATCCATTACAACATCTTCATGAAGATGTTTCTCTGAGTCTGTCACTGCTAGTTGCACCTTTTTTCCCGATCACGGCGTCCACAAACATTCTGTGGCACATAGATAAGGAGAGCTTTCAGAGCCTTTACTCTATCAGAAGTGAGCTTTATTGGCGTGACATACCTCTTTGGCAAAACCAGGTGAAAGAGATCGGCCTGTTCTTAATGCGACATCTGTTCACATCAACACTGGTTACGAGCTTAGAAATAAAGGCGTTCTGGAGGTCATAATCACCCAACTCCCAGAAATTACGAAATACAGGTTGTATTTTCTCCATACCTAATGCGTTGAAGCACCCACAAGTACATGGCGGGCCTATACCGCGAGCTTGCACATGTCGAGATGTTTTCGTCGTAATGTACGATTCATCTTTGTTCCTTTTAATCTTTGATTGTATGTTTTTCCATTTTTCGACATGCCTCTGACGTTTTCTACAATAACCAGATATGCCTGGTTGATTATCACTGTCAGTATTACTCATAATAAGCTATTACAATGTCCATAAATACACTTAATTCCTCACTACGATTGTTGGTTACAACAACACCGAGACACTGCCGAGACAATGAATGGCACATGCCTTCAGGCGGAGTGGCGTATTCGCCCTTCTCGTAAGGAGTAATATGAATATTATGAACCTGTCACAGACTACGCAGTTTCTCCAACCTTGCACACAATGATAATTTCGATGTAGTAAGGGCGAGCTCGCCAACGTCTGCCAGGCTTATGTTGCTGATATATGTCTTAAATATTCGGTGGAGTAAAAAACACAAAATTCGACCCTTGGAATGCCTCATAATATGATAGTGACGAGGCTGCTTGACGAGATTTTCGTACACTTTTCAACATCGGACGTCGTGATCCTGTGCCTAGCGCACATGCAATCAAATTATGGATTACAGATTTCGAGGCCACAGAATCTGCTATGAAGAGAAAGCCGCCGAAAGCAGTCTCTTAACTGTCATTATTTTTGAACACGCTTTGATTGCATATGCACGCTGTGCACCGTTCCATTGTTCCATGGCGACTGATCATGTAACTCTGAGTAAATGGCATAGTTTCGGCAATGTACGAGTAACAACAGATATCGCCTAAAGTATGTCTATAGTGCGTACTTTAAAATCACCCGTTTCTCTGGCGAACCCTGTATAATTTTCTTAAAATTCTGACTATTCAAATCTGATACAGAAACTGAAACATGATTGTATAATTTAAAAGCCTTAATGTGATAATGAAATGAGCCCTCCTGCAACAGCAGACTCCTCATTAATTAATTAAATTACTTTAATTAGTTATAATTGTATTTATTTACTCATTTATAAACCCATCCATACGTCTGCATATAGACCCACTCATCCATTAATGCAATCATTATTTTATAAATTTATACATCAACTAATTAATTTCATTCTTTCATTTTTCGAGTCGTTCTCTCTTCCATTTATAAACTATAGCTCATTCGTGTATCCACTCAATAAGTAATTTGTCCATCTAACAATCCATTTCATAATTTACTTAACTTGTCCTGTAACCTAGCGGTACAAGTTATAGCTACGGAGTCAGTGATCCTGAATTCGATTTTATTGCAAGGAAGTGGACGCGTATCTATCTCCCACTTTACTTCAGGTTTTTGTTGAAAACAAAACATTACTGCAAGTGAATCGGAGTGCATTTGTTTTGAAAGAGGGAATGCGAAAATGGTTCAAGGAAATTTCGATTATGAAGTCCGTTAATATACCAACAGTTTATGATCGTGTGATGTTGGCAGCAATGAATCTTTGTAGTCTATGTAACATCATCGATCACGAGGTTGGCTGCATTGTGAGCAAGTGACAAGTGAACACAGAGCAAAATGCGTATTGTTCCCACGGAGCATTATAAACCTCCCGGAGGTTGACTTAATTGTGACCTACAAGCGGAGATGAAACAGAGCGCGGTAAGAAATGAGAGGACGTAAAAACAATGCTATGCGAGACGCTCTTTCAGTGTAATATGAAATGTCTCTTCATACCAACGCTGGAACAATGCACCAGGGTCTGCTTCCCTTTAATCGAGCCGAGGCGTAGCTCAGTCAGCTGACATCTTCTCATCAACACATTGTGAATCGATTTCTCTGAGTAATTTAATATTCCGTGTCACTTGTTCCAGCAAAGTCCGAAGTTTGTCCCACAAAATGTTGTTTAGCATTGAAAATGATTTTTGACGTGCAACCTACAATAACAGAAAAAAATGTAAGGATTTTTTGAAAAGGAAATTACATTGATGTTGCCATAGAAATGCTTATGCAGTATCCTATAACAAATGTTAAGAGTCCATTCCCATAATAGAAAAGGGGAGTCTACATAACCTACTTGGAAGCGTTTATTATAATTCTTTAGAATTAAGAATACCTCTACACCAGGTGGTAGAAGAGGATCGGCTAAGTAACTAAGAATTAAGAATTAGCCACGAAATCCCGTGAAGGACAAGGCCTCCTGACTATGCAGGGTGGCTTGTCCAGCAGTTCCCGGTTAGCCACTCCGGGAATGATGGTCAATTTTGTAATGTAATAATTTGGGATGCTGTCTGGGTTAACACTGAAGGGTCCACTGTTCACTAGTCACTGTTTGGGTTGCAAGTCACTTTGCTATTCATAGACATTTCGATAGCCCTCGCTACGAACGTGCTAAACTAGTCCCGGCTATCGACTGGTTAGTTATACGGGATTCATATCAAATCATATATCATATCATATCATATCATATCATATCATATCATATCATATCATATCATATCATATCATATCATATCATATCATATCATATCATATCATATCATATCATATCGCTAACACTGGTTTATGAATACGAAAAAAGTTTCATATATCATATCATATCATATCATATCATATCATATCATATCATATCATATTATATCATATCATATCATATCATATCATATCATATCATATCATATCATATCATATCATATCATATCATATCATATCATATCATATCGCTAACACTGGTTTATGAATACGAAAAACGTTAGTTCGCTGATCATCCACCGAAAGCCCGCGCTAAGAATGTCTATGAATAACAGTGGTTAGTTTCCATTGTCGTCTGTCTTTCGCTGTTCTTGACCATAGATGGCCGAATCTTGATCTAAGTTCGTCCGCCCATCTTGTCTTCTGTCTTCCAGTGCTGCGTTTGCCAATCCTTGGGTCCCATGTCGTAAGGCTGTATGTCCACCGGTTCGCGTTGAGTCGCATCACGTGTTCTGCCCATTTCTTCTTCAGCTTGTTGGGCGTTTCTGCTGCGTCTTTGAGATGTTTGTCTCTTTATGTCTTCGTTACGTAGTTTGTGTCTGAAATGCGTTGCAATTTCCTATACATTATTTAAAAATAATCTTATTGAGCTTTGTTTTGACATTGACGCAAAACAGATACATTTGCAATATACAGTCTGCGTAACTATAGAAATTTAATGCATTTTGACATTTCACATAACTTACACATTGACAAATAGTAATAACAATATTTACAACATACTCGTATCATCGTGTGCATTTTATAGAGTGTAGACTGTCACTTAATTGTTATAATTTTTTGTGGCATAAAAGCAGTTCTTTACTTGTTCTTATAATAATACAGTACATTGTGTTTTGAAGTATTATTATTATTATTATTATTATTATTATTATTATTATTATTATTCATAGTTTATTTCATTATGTTCATTATACATGCTTCAATATTACAGATAATTTTTATTTATTTTACTTATATACATTACCTAATTTAGACTTCACACTTCTTAGACAGTAAAGGCTGGTTCACAGTAAACCGGGAATGAAAACGACAACGAGATCGAGAACGGAAATAATGTTAAAATAAATGTATTTAAATATGAGCATTCACAATAGTTAATTGTGAATGCTCCCATTTAAATACATTTATTTTAACATTATTTCCGTTTTGTTCTCGTCGTTTCCGTTCCCGGTTTATTGTGAACCAGCCTTAACCCAGCGGTGCATTTATTCACAGCCCGTACTCGCTGATGCACGAGGCGAATAGATTGCACTACGCGTGAATCAATTTTCTTCTCCTACTCAAACAGCAGAGATATTTTGTTAACTATATATAATTTGTGTAGTATTCTGGTACTATAATTTGAAATTTTATTCTATAAAAAATAGAGATATTTTTGTGAACTGTATATAATTTGTGTAATATAATGCACCGAAAGAGGGGTAACGGTGCGAAGGTTGTCCATGCATACGTTAAATAGAGTAGCGGTGAATAAAACAAAGAGAAGTCATACTGTCCTTAATATGTGGAAAACATTGCATTATTAAGAAATGAAGTATTGCGAGACGCTAACTGGAAATGAATCAACACAAATTAGAGCTATTCTGTCACCCCGCACCTCGCATGCGTCGGTTCATATGATCCCAGGCTTTCAGGGTGCTCCAAATTGTATTTCCTTATCTGTATACGCAATAAATTTGCTTTTATGAAATGTCACTTTCAGTAATTGTATATTTAAGGAAATTCTAATAGACCTATTTGTAAGTGTCATTAACTTCATAAAAATATTCATTTTTCATATACAGAGTGATTCACGAGGATTTACCGTTCTTTACAGAGCTTATTTCTGAAGACATTTTGAGCATTTCAGAGTCACACTAATTTAAAGTTGTTTGTAAATTACGTTTTTTTTTCTTTAGTTTAAAGGTAAAAGAATAATACAAATAGAGAATGAACCATTCGGAAGTATCATGTCTTTAATTGGCAAATATTATGAAGCTAAAAATGTCGTGAACTTCTTAGTTGCTTCGTACAGACGTCTTTTTCTAGTTTTTAACTAGAAAATTACATTATTCTTACGCAATTATCACAACAGTTATTACAAATCACACCACTTCCACCGACTTAATTATTTGCAGTTCAATTTTGCATCCTAATTTAGGTCTTGGAGAGTTTACAACACTTTTTAAAAAATGTCGCCGTCCGCTTGAATACACTTGGCCGCACACTTGTGAACGGCACTCGTCGCGCTACGTAACTGCATACGGCTATTTTTGATTTCCGTAGCGCTCGTGCTGGCTGCTGACTGCACGCTGACCAAGATCACGCGTTG
This sequence comes from Periplaneta americana, assembly GCF_040183065.1. Classification (NCBI taxonomy): domain Eukaryota; kingdom Metazoa; phylum Arthropoda; class Insecta; order Blattodea; family Blattidae; genus Periplaneta; species Periplaneta americana. Next base: position 88,955,419 of record NC_091121.1, read on the forward strand.
ACAGCAATGCGTTCCGTAACTCTGTAAATATTGAGAATAGGACTCATGTTTATATGATATTTTTGCTCAGAATGTCTTCGGAAATAAACTCCGTAAAGGACGGTAAATCGTCGTGAGCTACCTTGTATATCGTGAGTTCTTTTCATTCAAATGTAGTTATAAAAGTTAAAACTAAATGGTTCCTGTCGCAGCCTATTTCCTCATAAATATATTTTTTTTATGGATATAGTAAACCGTTACAGTGAATGAAGTGATACGATACAAAGTATGTAGATAAAATATCATGTTTATTAATACTACGCATTATTATCTTCATTTTCTTTATTTATTTGTTTATTATTTATTACATTAGCGAAGCAGTCTTCATTATATACCAAACGAAATTTTCATTTTGCTTGGATAAATTCCATCTCGGTTCACGCTCCTGAATCGTTGACAAGATGCTAATCTCTAGCGATATTTCCTATGGTAATCTTCCGCATTGGAAGCCATTAGACTATTCAAAATCACAGAGAATTTGAAGATAAATTTTGGTACAGGAATGTGGATTTGAACCACACTTTCCAAATTGCTGAATTTTCTGACTCAATCTCTACAGTGTCTCAATTTACTCATGCATTTCTCTTTGGAATCATGAGCAAGTGACATCATCTCCGGATTGCAGTAGGCCTACATGTCTGCATGTTAAGCACTCATTACTATCGCAAACAAATTGGGAAAAATATTCATAAATAAGCCTATTAGGAATTTCTTGTTGTACTTTGCATTTCCTTCATTCTGTGTCTGCAACATTTCTGTATCTGTCTTTCTTGTGCCATGTTACTTTCTTAGTTTGTGACGCAGAATTAAGTGGGGTGAGTCTTCAGGGAGTGATTCCCGAAGGGTTTAGACGGAAGAAGGGAGGAGATAGATGAAGAAACAGGAGAGAAGAGACGTATAAAAAAGAAGGTAATTCAATCTGCATGGAGGTGGAGTGACGCCCGTCACGTGACGGAGCCGGAGCGGTAATGGAGATTCAATTACTTCCACTGACCAGGGCTCAGATGTGTGGGCCACTTCGGATCTCTTCCCGCTCCTTTGTACTTTTTCTTCCTGGTTTAATTGATTTTTCCGTTCGTATTCGTCTTATTAATTAGCAGACTGCTTCAAGAATTATTGATGATCTAAAGGTCACTAGATCGGTTGAGTACAGATTCCATTCCCGACGTCTAAGGATTCGGATATCCATGTAGGATATTGTGCCTGAAATCCCATGATGTCTAAGTTAAATTTGTAGTACACGGATAGAGACTGTAATATAAGAAGAAGAAAGTGGCAAAATTATTGAAACGAAGAAAAAAATACATCAAGGTAAACAAATTAGAAACATCATTAATTATCATCACCACCATAATCATATCATCTTCACTACATAATATAGGCCAGTGATGTCAAACCAAGCGCATTTTTCTGACCTTGCCGTAGTGCGCGGGCATCAACCACTAGGTATGGAAGGAGAAAGGTTTATGTATATGAATAAGCAGCCTGTTGGATTAAGAAAATAGTGGTGCACAAACTTCAAACGGAACGTGAAATTTTATGTCGTTATTTATATATGGCTTCTTTGTGTTTGATATTTTATATATTGTCTGTAAAAAAAAGTACAACACCAATTTCTTAATATTGCAGTTGTGTTTTAAACGTTAATAACATAATAAAGGGTTAAGAAGGAATATTCACATAAATTCCATGGGAGTACAACTATACTGTACTAAGTGAATGAAACACATAATTTATAAAGAAAGTGATATCCCAAAAAGAAGAGATTGAGTATGACATGATAAGCTGGAATTTATATTGATGATATCTTTAGCCTTATAATAGTACATTATGCAACGAGCCTATAATGATAGTAATTAAGAAGCGAGTATGGATGTTTATGAAACGAGCGCAACGCTCGTTTCATAATTTTCATACGAGCTTCTTAATTACCATTACAGGCGAGTTTCATACGACTTTTTATGCTCGACCATATTTCTAACTTGAAATTATTCAGATGTATACATTTTATTTGTATCTGACAAGTTCGGAAGTGACCTTGTTCTAGGTCGTGAATTGTGAGATGTGCGCAGACGCAAAGGTATTGATTTTTTTCCGAGGAACAATAATGTCATTGACTTTGATGTAATCCCGTTAAACTTGATATAGGCTAACCTTGATTATTGAATTCGACATTGAAAAACGAGATGACAAATTGAATTTATTTGAATATTATTTATAATTAACGCTAATTATTATAGTAACAGAACATAACCTTCTGCGACAGTATTGGATTTCCAGCCTCCGTGACTTTTCGCTAATTCTCTTTCGATTGCATATCCGAGAATAATCGATACTTGCGGTTTTATAACGGTACAAAGCTGACTTGTCATTGGCTGAACACCGGTAAGCTGAGTTGTCATTGGCTGAACACCTGTACTTTAATGAGTAGGTGTACTTTAATGACATGCATTAAAGGACTGCTACCAGGCGTATAATTACTACATTTCGGCATGGTCGAGCACAAAAGTAATTTAAACTGTAACTAATATTACATAACAAAACTCTTATCGCATTATGCTTTTGAGGTGATAATCGTGCGGAACTTCCTATCATCAGAATATTAAATTATTTTCTCGAATTCTGCTGAAGGTATAGAACTGACGTTTTACCAACACATGGGCACATATCTTATGTTTATGATGTAACAGTAGTTGCTTTGTTAATTCATTTCCTTACAACATTTTCCATGCGAATATTTTCAAAATGTTCAATACACAATCTTCAGTAATACGTATTTACGATATATTAGATTTGCGAAAACTTTGTTTCAGTACCTGTAAGACTACTAAACAAACATATTTGAAAATTTCACTTTCCTGACTTCTTCGTCCTTTTGGTTGATAGATCATTACTTTTCTGGGAAGTCTGGAGTTAACCATTCTGTACACATGCCGTCTCCAATCCTATCTGTAGCTTTATATTTTATTATTGAGGGAATATATTTCTAGTTCTTGTCAAACATCTTCGTCTCGAACTTTATCCATTCTTACAGACCTTTGTAGCCTACATTACCCAGGAATCTCATCTTAGCAACTTGTATTTTGCTAGAATATTTAGTGAAACAACTGAATTTTCAGAACCATATAAAAGGGCTGAGGCGGCCATAACTTTATAAAATTTTAGTCTAGGATTGTTTCTACTTTCTTTTTTTTTTTTTTGGTAATATTAATTAACCGCATGTTGCATAAAATCCAATATAAACTTCTCTTGATTAAGTGATCACTCTTCCTTGCCTTCTGGATTAATGACACAAATTTTATAATACTAGCCCATAATTAATTACTGAATCTGATCGACATCTAACGAAATAGTCAAAACCGTCTTCGATTACTGTTTTCAATGCGGAATTTTCAACCCTCTGGTATACGTATTACTTCAATCAATGAGAGACTGTTTTGCACGACTTTCCAGCTCAATAGCTACGCAGTCCTCTCGTTCGTCCGCTTCTATTTGCAGCCAACTGTCTGTCTGGAACATCTATCTCTCGTCTCTGCCTTTGTAAGTATTGAATGTTATCCAGACCCACACCTGCAATCGCTACTGTCTTTTACTTTCTTCCCTCTTGCAAGTCTGTCCATTCGCTGCGTCTGTACCCTATCTACTGTATCACATCATCTCGTACAATATCGTGATCATGTTCTTCTGTAATGGGGTCACGCAGACAGGGGCACAGCTACAGGCTGCACCAAAAGTTCCTTCCCTGAAACAATAATTACTTTTCAAATAAAGTATCTAGGATTCACATTATATGAAAAATGAATGGTGCGTAGCAATTCACTCACTGTCTAATTTCGCGGAGATGATAATAGAGTCTGCGTTTGTGCAGTTACTGTTCTCCAACCAGGAGATAAACCGTGAAATGAATGTGCTTACTACTGCGTCATCTATTGGAGCGAAGTAGATAGATAATATTAGAGTTATAACGTCAGTTTAAAAATCATACTCTCTCCTCCATATGTTATTTCCTGTATGGAGGGATTAAAAGACTAGGGCCGTATTCATAGACATTTTTAGCGCGGGTTTTCGGTGGATTTTCAGCGTTTTTCGTATTCATAAACCAGTGTTAGCGATAGGATATGATTTGAATTCTGTACTAGTAACCAGTGGATAGCCGTGGCTAGCTTAGTACGCTCGTAGCGCGTGCTGCGAAATGTCTATGAATAGCACCCCAAGAGATTAACAGTGATCTAATTTTGTAACTAGGGTAGTATAAAAATGTGTTATGCTTTGTGCTTTGAGAGATAGCCAATAGAGATATCAGTATCCACGTGTGTGACCTTATGACATCAACATTCATTCAAAGCATCACCCCGCTTCGTTTCATTCCCTGGAGACTTTCTCGTGGTTGGAGTACAGTATACTGTGTGAAGAGTAGCGGATTTCTAGTGCTGTGTCGTGCGAAAAAATAAATTAAAAATAGTCATTTAAGAAAAACAAGGAGAGACCGAGGAAGTTCATTTATTTCTTCTTGGTATCTACCATAAAAAATTATGGAACTTGTATTTCGAGTCCTGGCTTTTGATAGACGGACTCTCAGATCGTACAGTGTGACACAGCAAATCTATGTCACTGTCCTCGTGTATTCCGTTGACTAATGGATTCCACCTGAATGTGTTCAAATAAGTTACATCTTATTTTGTGTATTCTTTCCTGTACAATTTTTTACGTCCCTTGATCGAGACGACTAAGTTTGGAGCGAGAATAATAACAAACAAGAATGGATCTTTCATAGGCATGTCATCAGTCACGAAATGTCTTAGAATGTATGTATGTATTTATTCACACTGCAAATGCGTATAAACCCGGTGGCAGTGGTAACTAATTACACTCAATAATGATAATTAATAATAAACACAACTAATAAAACACAATAATAATTAATAATAATGCTAAATAATAATAATAATAATAATAATAATAATAATAATAATAATAACAATAACAATAACAATAACAACAAGCAGCATCCTAAATTAAATGAAGCACGATCACTTAAAATAACATTTAAAGTAAATCTAATTTGTATCTTAACCCTAAGTTCATATCTGCACAAGTACCTTTCGGTACTACACTTATTTCGCTATCAACTCCCTCACTGCACTGATTCTATCCTGATTTCACTAACACTTCAAAACCATTTCACTGTTCAAATACTTTGCAAGGCCACTATGAACTATAGAACTTCACTGACACAAACACACTTCACTTACACAATAGACTTCACTGACACTACACACTTCACACTTCACTGACACAACACACTTCCTCACTGATATAACACTTCAAATAATAAAATATCAATTACACCCTTTAAATAGTGTGTATAATATATTACCGTCTATTAGTAAAGTCCTTTAGCCTATTTTTAAATACATTTTTGGTTATTGGTAAAGCCTTTAGTAAGTTTGCAGGTAAAGCATTCCAGTCCCTGATAGTACGATTGAGAAAAGAAAACTTTCCAGTGTCCGTCCTCTGTCTTCTTTCCCTCCATTTATATGAGTGGTCGTGAATGATATCGCGTGTATAGTGATTTTGATTTTGATAGAGTGTATCAAAACGTATTGTGTTGTATTTCAATCCATGAATCTGTATTTTGCTTTCTTGTATTGTGGTATTCTTTTCATTTTCTATTGTCTTACTTTTGTTATTATTTTGTAAGATGTTAATATTTTTGTTCGTTTCATTACTGTATACTTTGTGACCTTGTAGAATGTAAGATAAACCCCTATTACCTTAACTCCGCTAGTATAAATAAATAATAAAATGTTTTCTTGCACCAATATACTACTGTACGGTAAAGTTCAAAAGTCCTGTCACCCTTGTTTGTATCTTGATGTGCCTTGAACATGTCATAGCAGATGTGTGACAATGGTTGATACTTCACGTTCCAGCTTGTTTAGTGATCCAGAACATCAGTATGAGCATCATCATTGTCACAGCACAAAATGATGCGGCGCCATGTCCTGTGTGAAATTTACGCAGCAAAGGCAGTGTGATTTCTCTGAGTGCCTCCCTAACAGCTTGCTTCAAATATTCAATCGTCTGGTATCGATGTTTAGAGACATGCTGCATAATTATTCTCCACAGGAAAATAAGCACACTAGAACAATACGAAATGTACAGGCACACAAAAACACACCTACATCAAATCCTGAGCACACAACTCAATTTCAGAACACACACTATTCACGCCACATTACACTACACAAACGAATCCCCACAGGAAACGTAATCAGAAGGCGCAAAGACTACTCAGTTCTGAAGATAGCCCCCAGGCCGAAACTAGTCAACATGGTAACCTAGTTAATTAACACGAGGAAGCATTCATTCATAGTGTCCTACCAACGGCAGGTATTTCACAGCAAACCCAGAATTCTCCAGTCTTTCCCATTTTCTGCCTTCCTATTTGTCTCCACATTGATCCACATATCTTAATGTCCTCTATCATCTGATATCTTCTTCTGCCCCGAACTCTTCTCCCGTTCACCATTCCTTCCAGTGCATCCTTCAGTAGGCAGTTTCTTCTCAACCAGTGACCCAGCCAATTACTTTTCCTCTTTCTGATCAGTTTCAGCATCATTCTTTCTTCAGCCACTCTTTCCAACACAACTTCATTTCTTATTCTATCTGTCCATTTCACACGCTCCATCCTTCTCCATATCCACATTTCAAATGCTTCTATTCGCTTCTCTTCGTCGTAATGTCCATGTTTCTGCCCCATACAATGCTACACTCCACAAAAAGCACTTCACTAGTCTCTTCCTTAGTTCTTTCTCCAGAGTCCGCAGAAGATGCTCTTTTTTCTATTAAAAGCTTCCTTTGTCGTTCCTATTCTCCTTTTGACTTCTTGGCAGCAGCTCTTTTTACTGCTTATAGCAAAGCATATAGCTATCTACTTTATATTCCGAAACAAATTACGTTACCAAACATGAATATGGCTCATTTGTTTTCTTCGCGAAGGCTTCACGAGGAGAACACACAATGATACTCGAAACAAGAAGTTCTGTTCCGGCAGTGAAATAGATATTCTAGCTCATGAATAAAATTCGATTTGATTTGTTTCGGTTCGATTCGACGTGCCGCTTTCTGCTATCTTCCATTTAAATACATTGTGAAGAGAAATTCCATTCAATTCGATTCCGCTAAATGGGAGCGAACCTTAAGTATTTCTAGAATTTTTAGAACTAGATTGTTCTGCAAAGGATTAAGATACCTCAAGTTAGACAGGAAAGTTGGTAGTTCTTCCTACAAGAATACAGAGTCCTCATAGTTGATGTCATGGAGTAACAGTGCAATGAAGTAGGGAGAAACACCGACAAACTTGAACAAAACATGTCTCACAGCGACATTTTTCCACTAATATTCATACTGGACTATATTGATATCGAATTCCAATCTCTCGGGTGAAAATTTCTCATCCCAAACTCTGAACTACGGCCTGTTGCTTCATTTCTCCTCTCGTATGAGATCACCGAGACGGGTTTGCCATTGTGAAGCGAAGCAATCTGGCGATGCAATTCGTCGTATTGAAGTGAAGTCCTTGTTCATAAATACCCGCTTCTGGAATGAGATTCCTGATAAGATAATGCAAGCTCACGTGACTGCCTGCAACCAGAGGTCGATCACGTGATAGAGACAAGGGCAGAGCAAAATGGCGCTTTCATTCATCGCAAGCCTTCGCGTTTGCACACAATGCATAGACTCCCTCCCTAGTCGACAGTCAGCTGTCTGATATCATTATTATGTCCGCCCCAACGTCTGAACATTCAGAGAGCTAAGATTCCATCTTTCTTTTTCTTTAGACTTTCATATTTCTATCATTTTTCTTTTTTCTTTCCCTCTCCTTCTTTCATAATCTTCTATCCTCTTCTTTCATTATTTCTATCAGTTCTTTCATCTACCACCCCTTATCTTCTTGCTGTCTTTCCTTCCTTATTTTAAAACATTATTTCTATATGTTTTCTATTTCTCTTATTAATATATTAGTTGTACCTCTTTCCCTATCACAAACTTACTGCATAGACATGAAAGTACTTCGAATAAATTTATGACAATTCACTTACGAATTTTGATTTAAGATTAGACGTTGCTTATTACTTATATTTTTTGTACGGACAAGGAGCCCAAAGAATAACACCTCAGCTGAGGTCTATTATATTTTATTACACCTTTGCTTGTAGGATTATTTAGGAAAGTTTGAGTTCGAACTGCAGCTTCTTGTGTATACACGGTGGAAGTGAAATAGCCTTGCAGATTTTCAGAGCTAATAGCTCATGTTGTATGTAACAAAAAACTATAGTAATATTGGTGGAAAGTTAATAGTTCTTTTCAGAAAAAAAAAAAAGTTTTTTCTCAAATGTTTAACAACCTGTTATTTGGTAAATATTACGAGAGATTTTTGCCCACATCGATAGCAAAACTAACAAAAAGAATAATTTATCCCTTGACGTATTTCAATATTGTGGACGGTTTTCGTGTAAATTTAATTTTAAAAACCTCTAATTTGAAGCCACTGCACGTGGCGATTTAGTTGCAACACAGCGCCAGAGAACAGCTCATCTAGCGAGACGCACCGAGTTCGTAGACTTCTTACATCTGTATCACGAGAAGAGTGTGTTAGCTGCGATGTTACCGGACTGCTTAAACTTCAAACTTAATTTTGTAATTAACCGTGCATTTAATCACAAAACGTAATATAGGTTTTCTATTCATTTCACTGTACGCTATCGTCCCTTTCAATCTGCAAGGTTATTTCACTTCCATCCTGAATATTGTGACTGAGCTATGTGTAGTTATCCGTCGATTCAGCCATGTAAGCTCAAGGATCCGCTGAAGTCCCACTAAAATGCTCTTTCTTCTATTCCCTAAAGCATACTACAACTTCTCAAACTGATTCCATCTGCACGCCAGTTACAATACTGCATCACACTGAACCGTTTTGGATAAGTAGGTACTATTGAGATGAAGATGATAATAATGGTGATGAATATTGACATGGAGGATGACAATGGAATTATTATGCAGGAAAGCTTGAGAACACTGAAAAAACCTGTGAGGAACCTTGGTTTTGTCCATCACAAATACGGCTCCGCTATCATCGGGATTTCAAACCGGGTCCGCAGTTACAGTAAGCTATCGCGCTACCACGCCATCTACCTGCATTATTACTCCGCTATTTTACTATTACGACTACCGCTGCCAATACTACCTATTACTATTAATGCTTTTGCAGCTACAACTGCTGTTCAGAGATAAGGTGTGATTTGAAGACCTGTGATTTTGTCGCTGTGATAGAATTGTCACTGGTCCGACTGTGACTATAGTTCCAAAATCACAGCTCCGAGAAATCGCCATATCAGACATAAGTGATTCATAGGTACCGTACATGTATGATTGCACGACAAAATATCTTAGATTTATTTATATTTAATTATTATTATTGTCCCACTCTAGAGCTTAAGGAGGGTAACTCTTTGATACTGAAGCTACTCGCTATATATTCTTCCACGAATGACTCATCTTCGTAAACATTCTTGAATCACATCGCAGATAAGACAGGTCAGAGTGTTTTTTTGTTTCTAGTATATGGTAGCCGCGCTAATACAAGGCATGGCAGAGGTATATCAATTCAATTCGCTGAAAAGCGATAAACATAAACAACTGTCGGCTCATGATGCGAAACACTGAAATGTTTTGATTAAATATAGTGCTAATTTATATAGTCCATATTGCTACAGACGATTAATTTAGAAGAATTTAACAATTTAACACTCATTATTGATTTGCATAAAATCTCATTTAATCGAATCTTATGGAATATGTGAAGACAGAACATATCCCTAGTCACCAGTCAGAAGTAATGGTATGGGTCTCAAAAGGAAGATTTGTGGTCGATACATTACGAGCTGTAGTATACCTTTTGATTGTAATGTTCGGATTCATTCCTATTTTGTTCCGACATATACTCCCCTTACAAAGAACATTTATGCTGTATTCCTGAAATATGTAAAATTACCACGAACTGAAGACTTGAAGAACCCATACAAGCTGGGACTTGTAGCAACAAGAAACTTCTCATCACGACTGATGATGACATTACCCATGGAATGTGACATTTATTGCTTGCCATCATCTTTGATTAATGACTCTCTGAATGCCAGGGCGTTACAAGCAATCGCCAAGAGTCATCCGAATACAAAATTCATACTGTGACAAAATCACTATTATCTACCACAGCGGTTTTTCCGGAGCTATCACAGCTCGGAGCTGTGACGGCACAACGCTGTCACACCTCACCTCTACTGCTGTTGCCTCTAGTACTACTGCTACTATTTTTCTATTACGCTTACAGTATTTTCAGAGCTTTGGCCCAATCCTGTATCAGGATTTTTGCCTCGATCATATTACATTGGCTATACAATCGACTCACTGCATTAACACAATACCAACCGCTACTTGGCAAAGGGCGTACTTCATTGGACAAGACCTAGTACTACTAGGCTAGTAGATCCCAGCTAGGTGCATTCCCAACCCACACCAGTTGACTGCATTAAGGTTCATTGAGCACTCAGGTTTAGAGCAAACTCATTTTTATCTAAATCAGGAAGTACTATGATGTACCGAAGTACATGATATTTCCGTGCAGGAATTCTGCGTTTCATATGATGAAGGATGGATAGAACAGAGTAAAATTATCTCCTGAACCGGGACTCGAACGCGGGTTATCAGCTCTACGCGCTGACGCTTTATCCACAACGGTGTGGTGTAGTGGATAAAGCGTCAATACATGAAGCTGAAAACCCGGGTTCAAGTCCCTGTGCCGAGAGAATTTTTCTCTGCTCTATCCATCCTTCATCATATGGTAACGCAGAATTCCTGCACGAAAATATCGTTTGTACATCATAATAATATGATTAATGATTCAAGACGGCGCTCATCCCGTCGGATCCCGGCCACTTAGTCACTCGTGATGTGTGCGCTTCTGTACATAGTGCGTTGGACATTGTGTCATTGTGACACAGTACACGAGGATAGGCCACCAAAAGGAAAACTGAAAGATGGAACTTAAAGTAAGGGGATTCGATCCGGCATCGGAACTGGAATTCGGTGTGGATTAGTGGATAAAGCGTCAGCACGTAGAGCTGAAAACCCGGGTTCGAGTCCCGGTGCCGGAGAGAATTTTTCTCTGTTCTATCCATCCTTAATTAAATCGGGAATGCTATGGAATGATTATCAGATAGAATTATATGAGGAAACGGAAGAAGTACTAGAAGAACCACAACTCCAATTTTGTCCATCATGTGTCACTAAGGAATTTTCAATAAGAAATGAAATTGGAAGCCTAATCGGGATTCGAACCTGAACCGTCTAGACTAATCAGCTGCAAGAGAGGATTACACATAAATAACTACAGTATGTTTTCAATGTTGAAATTCTGTATGTGTGGGGCTGTTATAATATTTAGATAAACTAATTAATGAAAGTAACAATGAAAGAATGAATTATGGATATAAAAGCGGAAAAGCAAATGCTTGGCGCGTTTGTCTCTTGGGATTTTGGCGCTGATAAAAATAGGTATATGAACTCCAGGCCCATAGACTAAACCTACTCCTCTTGCTCATATTTCTCAACATAAAGGAATGTTTGTGTTACGTCAGCAAGTTCCATTGCAAAGAATGGTATCTCGGTGGTCGTTCACTATGTAAAAACATGAGCGATGTACAGTTCGTAACTGCACTGGTTTCATTCATGAGTTGAGCTCTAATTAATCTCGTTTTAAGGACAGGTATCTGGAAATTCCCTCGTTAAAAACGCCCTCCAACCCTCGCCGGCTGATCGGGCTGTGACTGTGTCAGAGTTCGATATATGGACTCCACTAATTACGTCATTAAAACGCGCGCGGTCGCTTTGATGTGTCGATGCGCTCAGCACATCCATTTTTTGTTTGTCACTTGTTCTGCCGCAAACTAGTGCAAGAGAAGGGAAATATAGAACAGAGTTTTATAACTCGATGAAATGGAGTCGTTCTAATATTATTTATATTTATTTTTTATATAACTGATTCAATGAAAAAGTGAGCTAACCGACATTAAAAGAGAGACAAAGATTTATAACGCTCATAATTGCAACCTTTTGATGGTTGTACTTCTTTCAACTTATTCTTCATTCAGACCATTGCTCTCTAAATCCGTTCGTTGTCCATCCATCCATCCATACATCCATCCACCCATTAACGCATTCGTCTTCTAGTTTATCCGCAAACTATCAGTTAATTCCTTCATAAATCCATCAGTAAATGAACTTACCCACTAATAAAGAAACACATCGAATAATTAATCAATCCTTTTCAATTCATCCATTACTTTTTTAACCATACGTTAATTTATCTTAGCCACCGACTTAGTTCAGGCGGTAGCGCTCGTGCACGGATTCGATTCCCGCTTGATTTGATTAACTGGTTGGGTTTTTTCAGAGATTTTTCCCAATGTCAGGTAATCTATGGCCTCATATAACCAAATATCCTTTCGATATCACCTATTCCATCGACGCTAAATAACCAAGTAGTTAATACAGCGTTGTTAAAAACCAAATAAAAAGTGTAAAAATGCTAATTCATCCTTAGTCAATTATATTAGATTATGGGTGTCCAAACGTCTATAGAACCAGGAGATATTGCACATCAAGCATGCTCTGCTAAGGTCAGTAACTTTCAATGTAAAATCGAAAAACGACCTTAAAGAATATACGCTGCGGGTTGCTTACGCCAGGGGTTACCTCATACGAGTTACAATTGGACATCTATGTATTAGATTATTTTATTGAATACATATCAGTCAACATAAGTTACTAAGGTTTTGAAACAACAATAAATATTTTGACATATAATAATTTGTCGATGTTATTAATAAAATATATTGCAAACGTTATCGTCAATTGTTATCTTGATGTATAGGTTCGATATCTCATATAGGCCTACTGTATTATATTGAAAACAAATGTGATAATAGCATATGCATAGAAATAGATAAATAAGCAAATTTTGAAATCAAACATATTAAAGGCATATTATAAAATAAAATAATAGTTTTAATTATTATATCACTCTTAATTATTTAATTATATAATTGTGAAAGTCAAATGATTAGTTAAAATATTTAGTTCAATTATTGCACATAATAATTAAAACAACTATCATTATACATAACAAGAACATCACTCAATAAGGTATATAGCCTATATTAATATAAACATGTTTATTTTGTATTAATGTTTAACCTATATTCTAAAATTAATTTAAGTAATTTACGTACTTAGTCGGTTAGTTAAGAATCGAGGCATCCATCATCATCATCATCATCATCATCATCATGTAAACCAACATTTGTCGTATCCGCCCTTTCAGGTGTTATTTCATTGCTTTTTGAGAAGTCTCAGCGCATCCATTCTGCACACATGCTGTATCTAACCCTGTCTGTAGTCTTCTATTTTATTGTTGAGGATATGTAGCCTATTTAGTTCTTGTATAATGTATTCGTTTCTTGTGCTGTACAGTTTTTAGACTGCGCAAAAATGGTGGGGTCGGCCATAACTTTATAAAATTCCAGTCTAGTAGGCCTATCTTTTCTACTTTCAATTTTTGGGGGTTGTGTTAATTGTATTACAATGTTGCATGAAATAACTATAATTTTTCTTTAATATCATTATCATATTATGTAACTTATATTGAATCTAAGATACTTGAATTGGGTCACATGTTTTGTAATTTTATTGCCTATTTTAATCTCAGATCTCATAGTATTTTTCCTTAAAAATATCATTGATTTAATTTTGGTTTTAGTTGAGATGTTTTAAAATTGTTACTTTTGCGAATTTGGCTTACCTCATATTATCAATTGTTGTAGTTTTGTTTCAGTATTATGTATTAAAATTATGTCCTCGACAAATAACAAATTATCCACGTATGCATCTCTACGCATTAAAGTGGGACTACTAGGTTCCACTATAATTTTTCATCGTCGAACAATTTTATCAGCATATTGATTTATTTATTTCATCTGACAGGATTAAAGCCATAAGGCCTTCTCTTCCATCCCACCAGATAGCACATATAAATACAAAAAAGAAATACAGACGCTGGTGAAATTTGATTAAAGCCCTATAGGGGGTCAACAGGGTCAAAAGAACACTATAGAGCTCTCATCGAGCTAATACAAGAAAAAAAGAAAGAAAAACTGAAATAGCAATGATGATAGTGATAAATGATAACTGATGATGATGATGATGATCATAATAATAATAATATAATAATAATAATAATAATAATAATAATAATAATAATAATAATAAATATATTACATATTAATTGTCAATTTTACAACAGAATAGCTGCAATATTTACTGTATGTCATGGGTTAAGCCGAAGTTGTGCAACCTGACAGGTGTTCAAAAAGCAATTCCATGAACTAGAATGTGATTTTTTAATTTAAATTTGAATTTTGATATTGCCCGACAGTCTCTGACATGGTCAGGGAGAGAGTTCCAGAGGCTTGGAATAGATATTCTGAAAGATGATGAGTAGAAGGATGTTCTGTTCACTCAATCAATCAGCTAGCCAACCAATGAAGAAACTACTCAAGAGGTGTATCAATATGTTTCTCGTTCATTTAAATTATTTGATGAGCGGGAATAAGAATACAAATAAAAATTAATTCTACAGGAGAGAAAAAAGTGTGTAATGTTAGTGATTACATATTTTTAATTTCGATAAAATCAATTCTATGTGTTATTTTTACTTCTACTTATTTTTAACAATAATACGATGCGAATACGCACTTATTCTCATTTTGCCAAACATTAATGTTATTTCCGCCCATCACAATATTAATTCCTTACTAGGCTATTGGCTTATTTTCTGTTCAACCACGCTTATTTTTTAAATTCATGATTATTAACTTATTCGCTAAAGAAACTTCGATTTGTCCCTTTTCATATATATGCCTGTGTTGCCTGTTACTTTTAATGTTGCTGCTTGCAATCCTTCATTATCATTATGTACCGATCATTAATTCAGTTTTAATTTGTTTTTCACCCATCACAAATAATACTGTTTTTCTTTATAATACTTTGTATTAATTCACGAATATTTCGTTTCTCCACCAAGACTTTCCATTTCCTATCACTCGGTAACAAAGATGGATTTTATGGCATTAAAATAACAAATATGTGTCGTATAATAGGTTGAATTATATATGGACTTTTATGTTACTGTATTTTATATAAATTATTTGTTCCATTTTACCCCGCTTTACCCGACTTCATTCTCGTTGGTGTCTTTGTGACATCGGGAAGAATGAATATATGTCTGAGCAAATGTTTCCATTGGGTTCCGCCTCGGCGAGATGAAGCTGAAAGGAATCGGCCAAAAAGAAAATAATATGAACAAAAAAGACACGGAGAAAGAAAGAAAGGAAAAGAGTAGATAAGAATGATAGGGAATAAAGGAAATGGAAATAAAACATTATGGTTGTGTGGAGATGGTCTCACTTTTCGTGGAATTGGATTGATTCAATTTCTTGAACGCAGTTCCACGTGGCTTCCACAGATAGGGATGAAAAATGTATCGGCCCCTTAACTAGCCCAACCCGCAGCGCAATTACAGCAGCACCGATGTTCACATGTTTGTGCCTAGTAACCGTTCGCTCTAACAACGTTTATAAAGATTTGTATTCGTAGAAATGGATACATACAGTGCATATCTCGCAAACGATAAAACAGCATAAAAAAATCATAGGGAATTCATAGGATCCCTGCAATTTCATGAAAAGTTTGTATTTTGTGTTGGTTGTTATTGTGCTATTTAAATTGTTAACGAATTGTTATGATTTATAAAGATTGTGAATACTATTGACAGTTAAATAAATATAGTTTAATTTTAATGTATTTATTATTAATTACTAATTTCCTTTATCTCTTTATCGAACATAGATCCATGCAATTCATTTGTGTACACGTATTTACAATAGAATTACTGTATCGCTTTCATTTGGACGAATAAAATGGTAGCCACCGGCTTAGCTCAGGCGATAGCGCGTTCGCCTATTGATCCAGTGTTGCGTTTGGGCGTGGGTTCGATTCCCGCTTGGGTTGATTACCTAGTTGGGCTTTTCCGAGGTTTTACCCAGTCGTAAGACGAATGTTAGCTAATCTATGGCGAATCGTCGGCCTCATCTCGCTATGAGCAATTCCATCTATGCTAAATAATCCAGTAATTGATACAGCGTCGTTAAATGACGAAGTAAAAAAATTAAAATAGAATTATAAAGGCCATTCTTCATCTAGTGAAACCAAATGCATGCGTGCGCCGTAGCATAAAGTAAGAACCTTATAGTATGGGTGTGAGAGCTAACGAGCTACAAGTGGAAGCGTAGCGAGAGAGGAGTGATGTCCACTTTCCTCTTTCCCTCATGCGCAGGTAGGTTTTACAAAACAAAGAATGGGCTATGCTGTTTTTAAAAATGATAATAATAAGGTCTAACCTGTGTTATAAGAAATGTAAAAAAATGCCTTTCAAAGGCAACAGATTCCTTGTATATGAGTAAGAAATCCCTGTTAACTTTCATAAGCTCCTCAGGTGGGTTTAACAATTTCTAGTCTAATATCTTGTTAGATCCTGTATAGTAGGCCTATGCGGGTTATTCTGATAGGCTTTTTTTATTTTTCCCATAAATAAAAATCACAAGGAGTCAGGTCGGGGCTTGAAACTGATCACAAGCCACTGATAATCATATCCTAAAAATCTCCGTAATACAATTGTACGATCCATGAGCAGTGTGTGCAGTAGTAGAGACCTGCTGTAAAAATGACTGCTGGCATTCAATGTCTGTTAATTGTTGAAAAACTTGAAAGATTATTATATATCACTTCGATGTCTTTCACCTTCATAAGAAATGGGCTCTATTATTCTGTTCGCATTAAAACTACACCATAACCCACTTTTCAGGATAGAGCGAACTTCATGTACAATATCAGATTTTTGGGCTCCAATTTCGGGTGTTTTGTCAGATGAACGGTGTTAGATACATATATTTTAATTACTATTTTAATCCTTTTGTATAGCATATTTCACATTTTACAATTTTAATATAAAGTATAGTCATATGTAATTTTTCTTATGGCCTAATGATGCTATACAAGAATGGTGAAAACATTAGTCAAATAGAAATACCATAAATCAATGATAAGTTACTGTGTATGACGGAAAATTGAACCTAATTAAATAATGAAACTAATATGCCTCAGTAAAATTTATAATAGTTTACGAAATACACAAGCCTAAGGTTGGATGATTTTGATGACATGTTAGAATGGGGCAATAACATGTGCTGTGCAACAGTGTTAAATCGTGGAATGAATTAACTCCAAGACGCGCAGCAATTCTTTTTGTGGTTAGTCGTAGATTTTCATTTGTGATCTTATTCATTATTTTCTTCCTTTCGTTCTGGCTGCCTTTTTAATGTTGTACATGAGAACTTGGAACATTTTAACGTTCGGCTTAATCCCTATAAGTACATTTAAATACTTCTCGAATTGGATGTCTACGGTCTGAAAATCGTTTCTGATATTCCCTTGCAGCAGCTGCAGTATTACAATTGTACCGTTGCAAAATCTGTAGATGAACACAATATAAACGTATTCTTAAGGATTAGTGTACGAATGGCATTTTCGCGATCACACAACAAAGAAGTACTTCATCTGTTGTCCCAGTAGATACTAGAACATACTGTGTTGTATTTACGTGCACAATGGTAATCTATCTCCTTTTGTTAATAGTCTATACCTTCTCCATTGACTATAAGCTGAGCAAGTGATGTAATAGAAAGTTATAGATCTTGACGCCGCAAGAAGAGTCAACCATTCACATGCTATTATATATTCGCAATGGTTTGATTTAGAGTCGCATCGCTGTTATTTCCGGCGTGACTCCTCCTCTTTGCTTATGGTTTAGGAAGTGAAGGCTCTATAAAGTATAGGCAGGTAGTATCGGTCGCCATTTTTGTTCTTTCATTGCAGAACTACCAGACGAGGAATCTATTTGCCGCACCGTTACATATTGCCATGTCTTAGCTCCTATGATAATAAATGAAACACACTGTAATTGAGCAAATAATTGAGCGGCAAATAATGTCCTCGTGTGCTTTCTGCCAACGAAAGAATTAAAATGGTGGGAGATTATATTAAGTATTTACCGAGCCTTAGGAAGTGCATAACGTCATGAGCAGCGAGTGACAAGACGTACACGTTTAAATATAGCCGACCTGCAACGTGATTGGCTGCCGGAAATAAGAGCGATGGGTCTTTAGTATGTTATGAGTATGTTGGGTTATATCACTTTAGAATGGCTCAAGGAATATACCCCTGCAATGCTGAACACATAGGCGGAGTTATGAGGGGGCATGGGGCAGCATTGCCCCCCCCAAACTTGTCTGAACAGTTTCTTTTTTCTATTAACGTTAGAAAATATTGAATTCTAAAGATCTTTTTTGCTTTTGTTTATGATTAAGTTTCTGTGATAAAATTGATGAATTAATGTCTTCAGATCCTGTGTCTGGACTGTAATATTTACTTTAAATTTCTGAATGTATAAGAATTTCTATACCTCATTTTAGGAATGGAAGCACTGTAATGTTTCTTTTGCAACAGCCTGTACTCATGCGTTAGAAGTCTGCAGGTGTTCAGGCCGCCACTTGGAGATGTACGAATAACATACTGCAGAACAATGCAGAAAAAAGAAAAGTGATCCCGGTATAATGTGTAAACCTGAAGACGAGATTATAATAAAATAAATGGAGTTCACATTTCATATGATAATATTCAGGAAGGTAAGCTTCATTTAAAAAAGTTCCTGTTAGCACTGTTACGTAGTTTTATTGATGCATGCATTTTTTTCTGTATGAGAGAAAAAAAAGAGGGGGATTATCTAAAGTTATGCCCTATTATAATTTGTAGTAGACCTACAGTTTAAGCTATATACAACTTGGTCCGAATCATCGAGGATATGGATGTAACATTGTAAAAAACATGCACCCGAAAATGCCTTTATAAAATGGTCATATTCCGATATACTGTACCACAGACAAGCTATAACGTGGGGAGAAGGTAAATGATGTCCCCCATAACCCCGTTGTGAGGGGATTCTATGGTTTTGCTTTGCTCCATCCCCCAAGGAAACGGTTGCTCTCCGCTTATGGCTGCACATTTGGTAATAAACACGTTGCATATCCATCATACAGAGAGACAATGCAGATAGTAGTCACTGTTGACTACCAAGTATTTACTTAAAGGAGAAAAGCTTGTTTTGGTCTTATTTCATATTGATTGAAAAAGACAATCCAGCTAGGAACAGCTGTTACGGGTACCATCCCCATTAGGGGAATGGGCACATTTCTTTTCAGTTGTTTTTCCTGTACTAATAATGTGTTGTAACAGACCTTACGGATGTGAGAACGGAAAGGACAGAAAGAACCACTTCCTGAACATGATGACGATAATGATAAGTGAGAATGACAATATATTATTCATTTCCCGCTTTGTTGTAACTGCATTGTTTGGACTATGGCTGAAGTTTTGGAAAGGATGCCAATTATCGAACACCTGGACCTGGTTACTACCGAAAATTACATATTGAAAATAAGACATTGTACCATGCACTGATCAGATCCCTTATGGGAGAAGAGTAAGAGTGGTTCGCTTGTTAGTGGTCAGCGAACTCATCCGCTGCTTGCCAAGTGACCTTTGGAGACGTATGCTAATGAGTGCCATCTGTAGCAAGAAAAAGCAGCAGACCCAACAATGGATGGGCAGTGTCAGTGGACATAATGTGCGCTTGCTCCAATCTATCACGTGACCGCAGCTGCTGCGGACCTGCGGTCGGTTTTGTAACCATCAATCTGTTTGAAGTGTTCCCCGTCTTAGCGGGCACTCCTCTCCAATTTATTGCCTCCGCGACAATGAGTTTAAGCAACCGCTTGTCGTCGGCCACTTGTTTGGAGTGCCCCCCCTCCCCCGACTAGCGGGCGCGCCGCCAACACGTTTATACACCTAAACTAGGCTAATGGAATTATTAAAATGTTCTTTTTGTTATGCATAAAACAGTAGTCGTCGTCTGTGGTCTGAGTAGCCGTGCTTGCCAACTCGTTCCTAAATTCGCCGGTTCAAACCCCGATGATGACTATGGGCCTTACATAACGATCCCGCTTTCTCCATTCTAGAGATTTGACTGGAGATTTGTTCAAAGCCAGCCAAGGACGATAGATGTATAACATGAATTACATTCGAATTTCTGAGGTTTTAGGTATTTTCTGGTTCCTTGTATTGGTGGCAAATATTTTGTTTTATTTGTTATTTTTTTTTAACGGGAAGCATATTTTCCTCCACAACACACCAATAAGTCGTTCCCCTTGTTCTTACTATTTATTTATACACTGTCTTCGTCTTACGATGCCTTTACATGGTCAAGGATTATCTTCAGAAACTTCACACATCCACTTTTCTTTTTAACGTTTCATTGCTTATGTGATATGGTATCGCATGGGACTCGCATTCGGGAGGTCCGTGCTTCGATTCCCGGACCGACCAATCTGACTGTAGCTTTTACATGGTTTTCCACCTAGATCATATATACCCAGATTGCTCGGCGTTATAGGCTTTGACGGTAACAACTTTTGTTAGGTTTACTACGCTGCCATCTAGTTGCTACATAAGGAGTCACGTCATAACTCCCATTTGAATTGCATTAGCGACTGTACTGCCATCTTCTCGTGTTCGTTTACGGCGGACGGGTGGCGATCCTGGTGGCTGTTCTCTTTAAAGTGCAACCGATTTTAACATAGGAATGAGCAATCTATATGTGATCTGGGGTCTTCCACAATTACTTAGGCAAATGCCGGGTTCGAATTTTCATTGCCACGGTCAAATTTTCATTTTCCTTCCGTGTAGAAAAATAATTTAGATTATATATATATATATATATATATATATATATATATATATATATATATATTTCATTCATCTTCTTAATCTCATTCAATAGACATATTCAGGTCAAGACGCATGTCTTCATCCGCTTATGGGAGGCGGTGTCCTCTCTGCAACTGTTCCTGGGTTCCCAGCCTTCCGCAATATCTCTGCCAGTATTAATTCCTTAAGAGCACTTCTAAGGACGCTTCGAAACCTTGAAAGGGCCGTTTAAATGGATCCTGTGCTGCTTGATTACCTAGGCGGTGTGAACTTAGAGCGTGGGAGGGTACGAGGCTACCATTGGGTGAGCGGGTGAGGAATCACATGCAGCCAGTGGGCTGGTACACCCTCATCCTCATTCATCCCATAACATTCGTGGTGCAGAGTAGGCCTCATTATAGCCGACGTGTAAAGGGTCGTCCTAACCCGCCCGTAGCCACCGTGACCAAATCGTGTCCTAACCTATGTGATACGGTACCGGTAACTTATTTTATTATGTAAAGCCATTTATTACTTGCATACATAAATTGATATTAAGTAGTTTCGATTTCTTAATTTAAGTATTAAATGTACTGAAAATAAAGCAATTATTATGAATTTTAATAGGCTACTTAACAGTAGGCTCGGATTTCTATGACCCAAAATCTCTGGAAATATGAATGCACTTAACATCAAAATATACCATAGGCCTATACCTAAGCTTGGAAAAATGAAACAAAAAGAAATTAAATATTGTTCGAAAATTATTTAGGAAATTCTTTTTTCTCCATATAACAAAATTATTATTGCAAATATTAACTCCCTTAATGTGAACTCTGCAAGAATAGGATGAGTTCTGTGCCTTTCTAAGAACTTCCGGTCAGTATTAGGTATTTACTTTCTATAAGGGAATGTTCAATGAAATCATCATCTCACGAAGTTACTTAGAAAATTCAAATGCACTGTCTGGAGATGAAATGCTAGCAAGCGCTGACTGGTGTCTGGAACGAAGTGTATATTTAGACAGTTTTGTGGTTAGCAGTACTGCAACGTTATTGGATTACAAAACGTTTCTGAGCCGTAGTTTTCTTTTTACAAATGTTAAAATTTCCGAATACTAAATATTTTTCGCCAAACTGTTTAACAAACACATGCCATTTCGCACACTCATAGCACTTTATTTTAGGAATCTTATAACTAGACTCATAAACTGCAGAACTGAATTCACACTGCACAGTAGAGAAGACGAAATAATTCAGAGAAATGGGTGAAAGGAGGGATGAAAGATATTCAATGCCTGTCCCCTGCGAAACTATTGCTTTTACATTAAATGTTAACAGAGTCACTGACTTATTATGAATTACGAACACCTCAAGCTCAACACACCACTAATGGAAAATACAAACTCAGATAGATTGAACAAATATTTCTGTGAATCTGTTCTTAAAATTGAAAAAAAGCACATTCCACGAGGCAAACCAAAAAAATACACCCCATTCTGGACAGAAAACCTGAATTTATTGAAACAAGATAGAGATAAAGCAAGAATGCGACGGTCGTCGGTCGTCGTTGCCCTCGGCTGCCAGCTCCGTCGTGTATGGAAAGTATCTCAAGGAGGCACGTTGATGTCAATAATTAAAGATGTACACTAATTAATTTGGGCGCCAGCCTCCTCGAGATTACTCCGGTAGAGTATGAGATTTCCCAGGTCAGCTGCAAAACGGTTGGGACATGGGGTTTGGGAGACGTGCTAATAGATTGAAATGATGTAGGCGCATACCAGAAGTTGTTGGTAAGAACTATGAAAACGTTTATTATTATTAAGAGTTCGTTTCAGATTAGCAGAAATGCGCGTCCAAGTGTATAATATCTTGCTCTCACTTCCTACAAGTTGGTATACTAATTTCTGTCTTCGCGTAATTATATGTTTTGTACTATAAAACACCGGTAATATAACGGAGAGTTGATAACGTGATGACAATTTATTCCTAGTGTAATAATAATGACGAGAAAATAATTCAGACTTATAAGAATGATACAACACACGACTTCTTACTAAACCCACTAAAAAATTCTAAGTCCGTAAATTGTTATCCTTCCGAGTTAGGTTCGCCGAGAATATGTTGAGTGCGTCCTCTCTGCACGCTTTCTATATGCCCTCTGTCTATCTGCCAAATCTACCCTCTACTTGCAACCACCAAACTTACAATTTCGCCCTCCTATCTATAAATCACGTGTCTCTATTACGAATCCTGATTGGCCATGATTACTCTTACGTCACTTAAGACGCGCTCTTCAAAAATTGCTCGTTACTAGATTCTCCCCTACTTCCGGTGTTTTCTGACAATTCTCTGACATATACCAGATCATCTCTTTTTCGAACCTGGCTTGGCGTCATCTTGCTGACCACCCGCAGGCAAAGTCCACACATTCCCCCAGCGGTCAAATCTACGCCTGGACACATGTTTCCTGTCCGCGTAGCGTCGCTTCGGCCTTCCTGCCCACCTGTTACTTCCGCCTCACATTCTGGACCTTTCTTACACGTCCACGCTTCCTATCCATATAAGAATATTAACACGAAATACTAATCTGATGAAAACCACCTTATCCTATACGGGGAACCGTCTCAAGAACCAAAGCAGAACATAGCAAAACACCAGAAGATACTCAAGATTGGAGGAAGAAGACTGTCATTTTTAAAAAAGCAATCATAACAGCAAAAAAGAAATGTTTCAATAAATTTATTGAAAATATTAATTACAGAACCAATAGCGCTAAAACATATACATTTCTGAAGGATATTTCCAATACACAGGAAAATACTAGCCAACCTATTATTCATAACAACAAAACACTAACAGATAGTAAGATATAGCAAACGCATTTAATAAACACTACTCAAACTCTCACAGATTACATCGCAATATAAAAAAAACTGACAAATTTATCAAAAGAGAATTACATAAAAATAATAAAAACAATATTACTAGTACAAAACATGAAATATTTCATCAAAATTTTACTTCCACAGAATTAACTCTAGCTATACAAAATTTAAAAACCAAGAAATCTCCTGGCCCCGACAACATTCATCCCGAATTTTTTTAACATCTGGGGGAAAAAGCCAAGTTTGTACTTTTATCCATTTTCAATTTATCTTGGAACACCTCAATTCCTGCAGCTTGGAAAAAAAGCAATCATTGTACCAATTCACAAAAAAGGGAAACCTGCTCATGATGTTAATAGTTATGACCAATAGCACTATTAAGCATGATAGCAAGAACCATGGAGTCCATGATCTCCAACAGATTAACTTTTTATTTAGAATCCCAAAATCTTTTATCACCAAGACAAGCCGGCTTTCGACAACTACACTCTACCAATGAACAAGTCATATGCCTCGGCGAAGAAATAAAAGACAGTTTTAACAAGAAAGAAGATACCTTGGCAATATTTATTCACTTTCAGTTAGCATATGACTCTGTTTGGAGAAATAAATTCTTACTAAAACTCCAGAAATTAGGTAATTCCAGCAATATGTTCAGATGGATTTCAGAATTTCTTAGTCAAAGATTCATTGCCACTAAATTCAATAATTCACTTTCTAGTTACAGACAAACATATCGAGGTCTACCTCAGGGCGCTGTCCTCAGCACAACTTTATTCAATATTTATATAAATGACTTACCCTCCCTATTAGAGAAATCAAACATGAAAACAGCACTATTTGCAGATGATATAGTTTTGTGGACTTCCGGATCTTACAGACATAGAGACCAAATTCAAAATTCTGCTCTTAAAGCTCTAAATCAGCTACATGAATGGAATACATCAAATTTGATGACACTCAATTTAAGCAAAAGTAACTACCAAATATTTTCACTCGGTAAAAAAGAAAGAAAATTCAATATCCAATACAATGACCAACACCTTCCTAGGACTTATGAATCCAAATATCTTGGAGTTATTTTCGATAGTAAGTTAACATGGAGCAACCATTTGAAATACATTTCTGAAAAAGCTCGTAAAAGATTCTCCCTTCTAAAAAGACTAGCAGGAAAGAAATGGGGATGCTCTAGGAATACTTTGAACACTACATATAAAATGTTTATACAGCCAGTGCTGACATACTGTGGAGAAATTCTAATTACTTCACCTTTCATAAACGACATAGAATATGTTCAAAACCAAGCACTCAGACTCATTACTGGTGGAATCAAAACAACTCCAATAGATTCTATGAGATTCCTCACTAATATTAAAAGTATCAAAATGACAATAGAAGAAAAAGCACTAATTCAATATGAAAAACTTATCAGATTACCAGGAAACAATTGGCATTCATACAGTCCTCTGTGTAGATTGAAAACTCAAAAAAGTTTCATATCCATTGTTCAAGAATTAACATAGAAAATCAATATCCCGAATTTAAAAGAAAACTTACAAATTAAAGCAAACCCTTTAACTCTATTAAATATAGAATATAATCTAAATTTAACAGAAGAAATATTAAAATCAGAAGTAAACACTGAAATACTGAAACAATTGTCTTTAGAGACAATTAATATTAGGTACCCTCCACAAAACTGGCTTCATTTATACACCGACGGATCCATGATCTCCAGAGAACAAGGTGCCGGTGCAGGTGTTACGTGTTGTCTCTTCTCACTTTATAGATCACTTGGATATGGAACAACAAGTTTTGATGGTGAAATCATTGCAATAAGTGAATGTCTCAGGAATCTTCTATGCCACATCAATAAATTTAGGAATGCAGTTATATTGTCAGACTCCAAAGCAGCTATTCTATCAATCGTCTCTAAACACACACCTTCATCTCAAACAGCAGAAATAACTAAAATGCTCTCTCAATTAATATCACTCAATGAAAGAATTGTATTCCAATGAATACCATCCCATTGTGGAATCATGGGAAACGAGAATGCGGATACTTTAGCAAAGAAGGGCAGCACTGCTACTTATAAACCTGTTACTAAATCCACGTATTACTCTGTGAAGAGGTTTATTAAATCTATATACTTAGACTTCAATAAACAAAATTTGATAACACAATCCCAAGGGAAAAAATGGAACTCTCTGCATAAAAATCCACAGTTAATTCCCGATTTACCACGAAAATCGTCTGTAGCTGCATTTAGATTGGCAACAGGCCATGATTGTTTGGCTAAGCACCTGCATAGAATTGGAATATATCAGTCCCCTAACTGCCCATTTTGCAACTCAAACCAAGAAATGGATTCGGAACACCTCAATATCTGTGCTTCATTGGCTGGTCATGATAATATCTTTGAAAAATATTGGAGTGCAAGAGGTCAAATGACTTTATTGTCAAACGCCTGGCATTAGGAAACAACAACATTTAACAATTAAAATATTAGTTAGGAAAGGTAATTCAAAAGATGTATATAACATTTCTTGCCATTATTGACACAAAAATTTGATTAATGCTTAGAGAAATGTTTAAACAACTGAAATAGGCCTGTGATCAAAATATGATTTTTATCATTTAAGGTCAAATATGACTTAGTGCTAAAATATAATAAAACATATGCATTTATATGACCAATAATACCTATGTCATAGTGTTCAGAAAAGCTATATATATATATGTGTGTGTGTGTGTGTGTGTGTGTGTGTGTGTGTGTGTTCAGTTTAAGTCAAATTTTTTAAAAATTAGATCAGGATAAATATATGACAGTCATAGAAATCCAAGGTCTGCTCGTCACTATGTCGAATGTTTCATAACTAAACCGATGAGCTTTGCTATTTTGATGCCTCATTTGACTTCTGCGAGGTCCATCAATTGTGTATTTCTGTTATGTACCGATAGAGGGTGTATTAGTCAGTGTAACTGTTATAGGTCGCGATAACCGATGTAACTTAATTTCGGTCTTCAGTTTGGGTTAATGAGGCGTGAGTGAAAAGATTGGCTATTCATCATTTGAATACATCCCAGACATTTCACTCTTACCATTTTTTCATTTACGCCGCACTGACAAATCGAAGATTGATTTTACTCATAGTATCTGGTATCATGGCAGATCAAAATGTCTCATCAGTTACAGTAGGGGAGGCAAGACCTGTCCTGTGGCCATTCCATGTACCGTGACTGTATCACCAATGGGTATGGAGGAGGAATTTAGGTTTTAGTCTGAGATGAACTTCGGTGTCTGCAGATTCGCATAATATTAACAATCATTAAAAATGAACTCTCTTTCTGATGATTCCCGCACATTTTTCCGAATCCGCATTCCCGAACATCTATATGCCCGAATAGCATTTTTCCCGAATATAAAATTCCCGAATCCACATTCCCGACAGACTTTTCCTAGTTTCTTCGCTTTCAAATTTCCCGAATACAAAATTTTTGAATCCACATTCCCGATTTCTTTGATTTCCATTTTCTTTAATTTTCATTTTCCCGATAATACAGTAATGTATATCGCCACACAAATGTATTTAATAAAATTATGTATGTATGTATGTATGTATGTATGTATGTATGTATGTATGTATGTATGTATGTATGTATGTATGTATGTATGTATGTACACTGCAAGTGGGCAAGCACCCGGTGGCAGTGGTATACACAATAAAATTTACAATACACAATACAATTTTATACACAATACAATAAGATTACACAATACAATTTAACACAATAATAATAAAAAATAAAAAAATACCTAATTTTACAATACAACCTGCATAATTATGTATAGGCCCTACATAAGTTTCAATAGTCTTTCACTTTACTCTCATCTCACTCACTGTAGTGGCACTATGACGCATTCCACTGACACTTTAGGATACATTTCACTGACATTATAGAACACATTTCATTGACGCTATAAATTATCACCAGACATCGGATTCTAGGGCAAATGCCTATTTTGTTTATTTAGGAGAAAAGTAAAAATAATTATTAATATTTGTGTTTCATGGAAATTGAAAGGTATTCAAAGAGTTTTATAGTGCCCTAAAATGCCCTAAAACGGTTATTAGAGCCTAATTTGTTAATATTCGCCTAAAAATGCCTAACTCACTGTAAAGTTTCGCATTTTACTCTTACTTTTTATAATTTATACATGCATTCACTGCGAAATTTAAGGCATTTAAAAAGTGGAAAGTTTACTTCACACCGGCCATGAAACCATTGATAAAGGAAACAAAATGTTTTGAATCTCACGACACTCGCAATAGATTTCACCGAATTTAACATGTTTGGAGGCATAAATGACGACAAAGAACCAACCTTAGTTTTGAAGCAGGCAACAATCACAACATGTGCTGCTACCGATTCAGAGATATACTATACTATAAAAATGACTGTTTTCGGTCTGAAACCGATTAGCTGTACTGCCCTTCAGAGTGTCATAAAATCACAATTTTTGGAGAAAGAGTGTTTTTGAAATATTTATGAAAAGTCATAAAACTGCGAATTAGTAGGGTAAACCGTTACAAAATATTTAAAAGAATGGCCCTCCTAGTGTTAACACTACCAGGAAATGCAACAATAAGTGGAACTTTGTATTTTTGTCCAATTGAATCTCAATAACAACGGTTCATTTGAATGCTCGTTAACAGTTGCTCTTTCCCTCACCTTATTTGTGTTGAGAAGTTTTGAGCGGTAGGACATTTTCCTGTGAAGTTTAACGCGATAATGCCGAAAAATATAAGTGCAAAATCTACATTGATCCGGCAATGGCTAACAGAATATTCAGAATTCACTTATGATGGAAAAATAATATTCTGCAAGATTTGTATCAAACAGGTATGTAACAATAGTTGAAATATATAAATTCTATTAATTTTAATGAGTAGGCCTGTAATATTTATACATTGACTGAGCTATCCTGAGGTATAATTCTTTTTAAGACCACTACACTTTAACCTTTTAAATTCCGATAGTTAAAGTATTTGCAGGTCATTAAAATTTTGATTGTTCGAACCCACTAACTTTGCGATAGAAATACGGCAATACAACAATTAGGATTTTATTTTAATTCAGTTTACTTTACATTTTTAGATTTCGCAAGAAAAGAAGTGCCACCTAAAGCAGCATGTGCAAGGAGCGGCTCATAAGGCTAAAGCTCAGCAGAAAAATCAACTGCAACAAACTTTACTAACACAGCCTACTTCATCCAAACTCAGCAGCAATTTCTATGCTGATTTAACCAGAGCGTTTGTTGCTGCTAACATTCCCTGGAATGCAATTGAAAATCCGGTTTTAAGACAGTTTTTACAAAAATACTGCAAACAAAATATCCCATCTGAGTCGACCCTAAGAAAAAATTACTTAGACAGAATATACAATGAAACTTTAGCTTCCATTCGGGAGGATATAGGTGATTCTTACATATGGGTCTCTGTGGATGAAACCTCAGATCCTATGAACAGGTATATAGCAAATATGGTAGTAGGAAAACTTAGTCCTGATGGATCTTCGATTCCACACCTCGTATGTGTTAAGGAACTTTGGAAAGTGAATAGCCAAGCCATTGCTTATTTTGTAAATAAAGGCCTACAGTCTTTATACTCAGGTAATATAGACGATTATAAAGTTCTGTTGTTTTGTACTGATGCTGCCTCATACATGGTTGCTGCAGCTCCACTTCTTAAAACATTTTATCCTAACCTCACGCATGTAACCTGTCTAGCACATGACCTTCACAGGGTTTCTGAAACAATCCGGAATGAATTTCCTCTTGTCAATTCGTTTATTTCTAACACAAAAAAATGTTTTTGTAAAGCCCCATCCAGGATTTCAATATTCAGAGAGAACTTTCCAGATATCCCACTCCCACCTCAGCCGGTTGTTACACGATGGGGAACCTGGATTCAGTCAGTGGTGTATTATTCTGAGTATTTTAAAGAAGTGGTCACAGTTATTGATAAATTACCTGAAACTGGTAGTGCAGCGTGTGTGAAAGCAGTGAAAGATTGTCTGAATGACTCACGAGTGAAAAACGATATTGCCTACATAACATCAAACTTTTCTTTCATACCTGCAAGCATTGAACAATTAGAACGTGAAAAACAATCTCTTTGTAGCCAAATAGCAATAGTAAAGGAAGCTCAAGTGAACATACATTCTGCTTTGGGCGAAACTGGGAAAAAAGTTAAAAATAAGTGGGACAACGTATTAAATAAGAATGTAGGATTTTCATTGTTGGAAAAAGTATCAAGAGTGATATCGGGGGAAAGTGTAAATGTTCCAGTAAGTATTGATGTTTCTATTGTACCTAATTTAAAATTTGCGCCTCTCACATCAGTTTCGGTTGAAAGAAGTTTTTCTGCTTTCAGAATGATTCTCAGCAACAAAAGGCAAAGGTTAACTGTGAAGAATTTAGAACAAATTCTGGTGGTGTACTGTGCAGATAATTATAATAAAGTCTGAGCATGGAACTGAATTTCAATAACTTAAAATGAGTAATCTTGGTATCAATAATCATTATTTCATTAGTTTCAATATATTAAATTTGTGCAGCTCTGTTTATAAATATAATATAGTATTCTTTTTTAATGTTTAAACATACTTTTTTGTGCGTATTTTAGTGTATAACTAAAACTTTCAGTGAAAGAAATAAGTATGATACCTTGATGTGCCTAAAATGCCTATTTTCATTAAAATAGAGCCTAATTTTACAAATTTTGAGCTTATTTTAGGCGCCTAAAACTGCAATTTTTAGTGCCTAAAAATCCGATGTCTAATTATCACTGATCGGAACTATTCACTGCACTGTAAAACCATAACTTCACCGACTCACCTCGCTTCACTGATACAACAGTTCAATAACTGATACAACAGTTCAGTTATAGTATAATTAATTACACGTTCTCTTTACAAAGTGAAATAATGTCCACGTGTCCTCAAATAATCGAGGTGTCAGTTATCGGCTGCATAGGTGTGGTAATCCTGCACTATAATTCGCATTCGTGTTTGAAGTTTTAGCCACTCTCTCTGCGGCTGGCCCTTCCAGTACTTGCAGATTAATAGTCGGTCCGGAAGTAATCGGCAACGCAGAACATTCTTTGGAACGTACTTTTGCACAATTCCAGAATATTTTTCCTTCAGCCGCACTCTTGCTCTTCAAATACACGTAACTTCCAGCAAAAGCTTTTTACCTCCTCGCGCTGAAGTTATAAATTGTAGCTTCAACTCATGTTTCTCATAACATCAATTTAATAAATTTGTTTGTCTAAAAATAGTTTTTGTAATTTTTTTGTTTCCTGGCAACGTGTAATGTTCGGGAATTTCTGGCTTAATATATTCGGGAAACTGAATAGTAAATGAAATTCGGGACCATGGCTTCGAGAAAGTAGCATTCGGGAAAAGGTAGTTTCGGGAAAACGGCAATTCGGGAATGCGGATTCGGGAAAATGGATGTGAACGCATTCTGATAGCTCATTCTTTCCCTTCTCCCATAGCCTACATGGCAGATCTGGCCCCCTCATCTATACCTACACCAGCCGTGGCGAAAATGTGACTCAAGAAAACATTGTGGCTCGCAATGATAGCTATGCATTTCTTTTGCTTCCTACCTTTCCCAACCCCCACCCTTTCACTCACTGGAATCAAACTCCGTTCCATTTGTATTTGTCTCTGACCTGCGATTGGCGTTTCGTTGCAATGTCTCCCTCGAAACCATGTACCTCTACAAAAACGAAAGTTTCAAGTAGGATGAGAGGACCATTTTTTTGCTGCCAATGTGATGAGAATATTAAATGTATGATTTGTTCACAAGTATTACGAGGAAAACGGTCTTAAAACATAAAACAGCATTATACTACATATCAGTCATGAAACATTAAAAGGTTAAGTGGTATTGTTGTTGTTGTTATTATTATTATTATTATTATTATTATTATTATTATTATTATTATTATTATTATTATTATTTCTGTACATCGATCCTTCATCAGCAGATGTATAAATTATGCGGTTAGATCTTCAATTTAAACTCACAGATTTACAAACTGATGTTAAAAAAAAGCTAGATGTAAGGACTTGACAAATGTTGAACTTTTCAAATCTTTGCCAAAATATAAATATCCGAAGCTTCGTTCTTTCACTTGCTCTGTTGAAGCAATGCACACTACAACTTACGTTTGTGAAAAATTATTTTCAACACTGGAAATAGTAAAAACCAAATTTAGATCACGACTCGCGGACAAATACCTTCGTGATGAACTGCGCCTGGCAGTAAGTGACATAACTCCTGATTTTGAAACTCTGTCGCAGAGACATTCTGAAGACAGTTAATTTTTGGTTGTGATAATGTGTCGTATGTTTTCTTATCCATTTCTTTCTTCGTTACACGTACTAAACATTACTTTGTAACCTGATACTACATAACATTATATTTAAGTGCTTAACGTAAGGAAAATGAAAATTCGTTTAATAAGTCAGAAGTTGCTTCACTTCCCCTTTCGGGTGTCCGCCTCCCTCCATAGGTGCTATGCACGTTGCAGGTGGCTCGACGCATGATCACATTTTCGCCACGGCTGACCTACACTATGCATCCTTTGTCTGTACGTTACAGAAACAAACGTGTGACGGGCCTCTCAGGAGTTAAACGGAACATATTATTATCACGTGTTCGTATGATGAGCTGTTGCTTTAAATTATCATTGGAATACCCTGACGTAACGTATCGGTTTCGTGACGGAATAGTCTATGTGTTAGTAGATAGGGATGCTTGGAGACGAGCAATTGGAGAACTAATATTTTTTAGTGAACTGTCAAAAATTGAATAATAATAATAATAATAATAATAATAATAATAATAATAATAATAATAATAATAATAATAGTAATAATAATAATAATAATAATAATAATAGTAATAATAATAATAATAATAATAATAAGAAGAAGAAGAAGAAGAAGAAGAAGAAAATAATGTATATTAACGAATGATGATAAATAAATTAACAAATAGAATTAATGCATAAAAATGAAAAAGAGTAGTGAATAACTAAATTAATTAATTAACTGAACACATAAATGTAACATATTTTAAGCTGAACTTCAGAAATGAAATTATTTCTATGCATATGTAAGTATGGGAGTATATGGGAGTAAAAGTACTAGTAAGACAAGAAATGACTACAAAAATATTCGTTTGCAAAATTGTTTGTATAGGCCTATATTTTTAATCGGTTATTTAACGCTCTATCAACTATTAGGTTATACTGTGTTAATGTATTGCTGATAGCCAGATGGTATTTGGCCAGATCGAGAATTCACTAAGAGATTAACTCACATTCGTCTTACAGTAGGAAAGCCTCGAAAAGAAACCAGGTAATCGAGTCCAAGCGGGAATAGTATTTGAAACTGAGAAAAGTACAGATAAGTTAGGAAATGGATACGTAAGGGAATAATGGATGACTGCTCCCTAATAGAGAAAGTAATGCAATATTAACTAAAAAACAATGCTTATGTTGAAGTCTTGAACAGTGTAGAAAATGAGAGAAGGGTGAAGTTGGAAGATGTATTCATATATTTTTATAGACAATTCCTGAAAAGATGGAAGACAAAGAAGAATGGCATACCAAAAGAAATTACAGATTAATAATAAGGGGACCAAGACGTGACTGTTCTACTTTTTCAGCATATAGGCCTATACTTCTTTTTTTTTTCTCTGCAAATATCAAAGGTATCGGCAGGAAAATTTTCATGTAAATTTAGCATAGAATAGTGAAAAAATATTGAAAAGGACATTGAAATTAACTAAATGCGAGTGGTTTGATCGCAATAAAAATCTTAATTCTAAATTCAAATTTAGAAGGAATTAAAACAACGTTGCATTAAAGTACCAATATAATTTTTTTAAAATTATGTTTATTTAAGGACTGTCGCAACTGCCGTGGTTATAATCAGCGTGGTCGGTGTGCCGGAATTTTGTCCCGCAGGAGTTCTCTGACATGCCAGTAAATCTACTGATATGAGCCTGTCGCATTTAAGCACATTTAAATGTGTCATCGATCTGGACCGGGATCGAACCCGCAAGCTAGGACACAGAAGGTTAGCACTATACCGAATGCGCTGTCCAGGCCAACAAGTACCAATATATTTATATATATTAATCACATGGGGTAATTTCTCAAGAATCAAGAATTAGGAGAAAATTATATTTTTATACCTAAAATTACTACTATTGAGATCATTTTACGTGATTATCAATTAATAAAAATTTTAAATTATAAATTAATAAATTTAATCATTAAAATTATTTATGGATTTCATGTTTTTACACATACATTATATGAAACTAGCAAAAATTAAGATTCTTGCATTCTCAAATGTCATACAAAATTTCATATCCGTAGCTCCATGGGTTTTTTACATATTGGTACTATGTTGCAATGTATTATTTTTAATTTTTCTATAAATTTTTATACGGAACTAAAATTGTTCTTTGCACTCGGACGCGGGTTCGATTCCTGTTTTGGTTGATTACCTGCTTGGGTTTATTCCGAGGTTTTTCCTAACCGTAAGACAATGTCAGATAATCTATGACGAATCCTCGGTCTCACCTCGCCACATATGATCTCTCTATCACCAATCTCATCGACGCTAAATAACCGTGCAGTTGATACAGCGTCGTTAAATAACCAAGTAAAATTATTGTTCTTGTGAACAAACTATTTAACGAATGTCAATGTACTTTTCAATACTTATTCACTTTACTAAGACAAATTTACGTGAAAAATGTCATGCAAATATCTTTAATATTTCCAGAGGAAAAAAAGTAAACTAAATTATATATGCATGTGTGTTCAAAATGTAGAAGACTGTCGACAAGGTCCCCTTAAACTAATTATATTAGTAAATAAGATTTTAAATTGAATATATTTTTTTGTCTAAGAAATGGAGTGCAAATCCAATGGAGAACTGCTTTGTACAAAACATATCGGGAATTGAACTTGAATTTCTGGTAACTGATTTCGCTGCTGCTGGTGGTGCATTTCTGTGACATTAGCTGATAATTCGCAATAAAATTTAGACGCTGGAGTTCTTCCGAAACGTACGGCACATTGGAGCATATATCTAAAATCTGTGACCGGTGGAAGATTGAAATATTCCCTCCATTTCATCACCGTTGCTTGTATAAAGTAGACGGAAAAACCCACTTCTCTGGAATTCGTCCGTTCACTCTGGGGTTCTTCTATTCTCCGAGCTTTCATCAAACGGCTGCAAAGCCTGCGAAATGAAGACAGACGTCTCTTCCGCGGCATCTGACTGTCCTGGTACACTGTTGCCAATAAATAACGGAACTCGGTTACTCCCACCTGTTGACACACTACTGTGCCTGTGCCTGCAACCGCTTCCAGGTTAATTAAAGTTACAGAAACTGGAGTCGTGCGCGCGGAATTTAATATTTAGGTTTCTAGGCGCTGTTGCGAGAAACTACTTTCGAACTTCATTGCATAGATATAGTGATACTTTCACCAATTCGACACTTTAATATTCATACCATTGAAATGTGTTGAAATGTTTTATGCAGATTTATATATTTTATCCTGAAATAGCTGATTTCCAGTACCGCTAATACTCGTATAATACTATATCATACTATGGACATTTACGTTTTTGTTTTTGAAATGACTAAATTATAACACCAAAGTATAAAGTTTTAGAAATTTTAAATTTGAAGGCACTGAATACGGCAACCATTTAAATATTAATATCAAACTATTCATGAAGCTTTCTGTATCTAGATTCAATACCACCTAATCCAAATAATAATAATAATAATAATAATAATAATAATAATAATAATAATAACAATAATTCTCTCTGATTAAGGTTCTCGCTAATATGTAGGCTCACATCTATTATCAGGCAATGCATCTCATTTGACGGTACGTGTCAGAGGAAGAACAATTATTTGTATACAGTAGTGACCAAAAAAACCGGACCGACTCTTGTAGCTGACACAAAAGAATCCTGTGCTGTGTATAGTGTCAAACTGTGGTAATTTCAATATGGATAGTGAAGCCAGAGGTATGTACTGCTATTTGATGTAAAAATACGCAGTTATCTGTACAGAATAGAGGTAGAAATGTAATATTGATGCCAGATGAAAATAAAATTCTCAAAGTTTTTTCGTCTTCAATTTTTAGGCACTGAAGGAAACAAAAGACGGTAAGAATCGAATAAATGCAATAAATTTCATTGTTACAATTAATTATACAAGATGGATGTGTTTTGTGACTAGCAAAATTTGAATCTGTGACTCTGAAATCAGCTACAAGGGTCGGTCCGGTTTTTTTTGCCGCTACTGTACACCTGAAGTCTGATTAGTGTAATATGTTACTAGTCAGCTATGTATGTAATGCAGGGGACCGCACCCCACTGCACTGCTACTGATGTCGATTTTATGCAAATTTCGGAGACTTAACTTTCTGCTACCCAGTGGGTCTCTGTAGTCTGTACTTCAGGTTATTAAAGCAGTGTTGTTGTTATAATTATTATTATTATTATTATTATTATTATTATTATTATTATTATTATTATTATTATTCAGAATTCATTAAGACTGACCTACACTAATAATTGCTTTTCAGTTACCTAAACAATAACTTACTAATTGTCGTATATCCTAGTCCAAATCCACAACCAAAAATGACAGGACGAAAGAACGAAATCCAGTTACTATGTATGAAAAGTCAATCTTCGCATTATTTCTGGTAAGGAAAATTTTATACCCTGATTCCCTAACGAGAAATACACTAATGTTTGTGGAAATTGTAACATTAAGAAGGATACATGTGACTGAAATGACATTTGATACCATAGATTAGGTACATGACAATACACAAATGATTATAATTACAGAACTGTACCTGATCTATGACCGTGAGATTTCAGTATGGTGTGAAGTCTCATACACTGCATCTAAGCATCGTGGCATGGAATCAAAGAGAGCTTGGATATGTTCCTGGGGAATCTCACTCTCCCACGCAGTTTGTAGGCTTATCCGCAAAGCGTCAAGAATGGGTGCTGGAAGACCATGACGAACAAGTTGCCGATCAACCATGGCGAACGTGCAGGCCAGGGAAGCAGTGATATCAGTCGTTCTTCGAAGAAGACTTGCACAATCCTTGCCACATGTGGCCGGGTATTGTTCTGCTGAAAGATGGCATGTGGAGTTGTCTGAAGGAGAAGTAGTAGGCTACCTCTGGCTCGAAAACCTCCCTAATGTAGCGGTTGCTGTTCAGATTGCCTATATACGTAGGAGGCGAGATCGCATATTGTATCCAATGGCGCCCCAAATCATCACACTAGACGTTTGTCCGCTATGCCGCTCAACAGTGCAGGCTCTCAGATTGCGTTCACCACGGTAGCGTCTAACACGTATGCGGCTATCAGTGTACGACAAGTTGAAGCAGGACTCGTCCGAAAACACTACATTTTGCCACTCAGCGTGCCAGTGATGGCGTTCACGTGCCCATTGCAGTCTGAGTCGTTGGTGGTTTCTGGACAATGGAAGCCGATCCAACGGCATGCGAGCCACTAGTCCAGCCCTCAAAAGACGGCGACGAACCGTTGACGCAGACAGGTCCACTCCCGTTGCAGTATTTCAACGTCGACTCAACACTGTGGATGAAGCTGTACGGTCCGCCACGGCTATGCGGACAAGATGGCGGTCACATTACGTGGTCCAGTATCTGCTCGTCTCTGCGTACGACCCTCTTCTATCCACTGGTTCCACACACGGAATACTGCCCTAGCAACATGCCCTGTACGAGCCGAAATGTCACGGTATGACAAATCTGCTTCCCGGAGACCAATCATTCTGCCACACTCACTCACGTGCTGATATTGCGCTCTTCCGTGTAGACGAGGTATATCTGCACTAGCTTTCACGTTTCCACTTCTTTTGGAAGCTCTGCACTGACTGAGCAAGGCATAATACTGACCTTGCTGGTGACACAAGAGACGTCACTGTTAGCCTATATGTATGCCATCTCTCAATCAATTATTGGTGGTACACTCTTCTACACATCTCCCGAGGTCCACACCTGTGGAGTAACGGTCAGCGCGTCTGGCTGCGAAACCAGGTGGCCCGGGTTCGAATCCTGGTTGGGGCAAGTTACCTGGTTGAGGTTTTTTCCGGGGTTTTCCCTCAACCCAATACGAGCAAATGCTGGGTAACTTTCGGTGCTGGACCCCGGACTCATTTCACCGGCATTATCACCTTCATCTCATTCAGACGCTAAATAACCTAGATGTTGATACAGCGTCGTAAAATAACCCACTAAAATAAAAATAAAACATCTCCCGAGTTTGGAGTCGTTCGGGCTATTCTTCCTGGGTGTTACACTTTTCACAAACAGTAGTGTATTACTACTGACATCGTATGTGAGAACTTTTGCATGTATTACTATGTTATATTTTAAAATACAGTAAGCCCTTTCTAATGTTGAATACTATTTTCAGACGAAAGCACCGTTGACTGAGCATGGAATAAGTACAAGTTTCTATAGATACAGCATTACGTTTCATCTGGTTTCATATATGTGGCTGTTCGCGTTTTCAAACTCAGCATGACATCCAAATTAGATAGACTAACAGGCTTACAGAAATTTCTTATCGCGAAAAACGCCAACTTCTCTGAAACCTCAAACCGACGTGTCTTCACAGAAATATTCACGTTGATTTTTTTGTCCTTTGAAAAGACGTTGCCTTGGGAATGCATTTTGAAGGGGGAGAAGCCGCAAAACCCTGTGTAGAAGCTGAGCTACTAACAAGAAACCTTTACACAAAACTGATTGCTTTTAAGAAACGATATATGTTTATTGCTTCATGTTATATGCAGAGAAACTGTTTGTTCGTGAAATAAACTTCACACGAAAGAGGAAAATACTAGACAACGTACAGTGAACAGTTGCCACTTGTTCACCACAGTTACAGTTATTCGAGTTTTGCAAGGATCTTGAAGATGAATGCGAAACATAAGAAGAATGCAGCTTTATTTATAATGGTAATTCTTTATTCATCATTATGTATTGTATTTGTATGTGACTTAGTAATGGCGAATTTGAACTGAAATGCGTCTAATCCACCATGACCAGACAAGGTTGACGGCAAATAAATAAGTAAATAAATATATAAATTTATAAATGAATGAGTAAATAAATAAATAAATAACATATATATAAAGTTATTGAATGTCTTTTTCGAATACAAAAGTTATTCAGAAATCAAACGGTAGCTATATTATCAGAGAGAATCAATAATTATTTAATGGAGATGTTAGTAAGAAACTGTTCTGCAGCTTCTTTAACCAATATATACTGTATAGACTATAAGCTTATCACAAGGCTTCGGCCTAGGGACACAGAGTAACCAGTATGAAGTTTAGAGTACACGGAATATAAATGACGTCGTGACCCGTGTGCAATCACCCGACAACAACAGCACAGGTGGGTCCGTAATATGCATTTCCGTTGTGTGTAGGCCTATTGCTGCTTGGCTGCGGCACGTGTAACAGGCTTTGGCGTAGGGACACCTGACTGAAGGTTACAACTCGTTTTAATACTTTAATGGTAGACATTTATTGTCTACACTAGGAATGTGTTGTTTATACTGCATCTGTACAGAGTGAAATATATTTTGTGGCGTACTGTGACGTACTGTTTAGGCCTACATGTTGAGACACGAAGTAACGGCGCGCTCCATCTTTTACTCCACTCGACCAACAAAACACTATCGTCTGTGCGTTCTGAACTTCATGCGTTTCTGTGCCCAGGACCGAAGCCTGCTTATCACATATTTATGTTTGTATAAAACATCGCTGATTCCCATTTGGTGAATGCATGTAACCTCTGCTGGTCCTACATGAACATGGTATGTCTTTTTTATTGTTCCCATTAATTAAGTAGTTACGATGCTTCGCTAGAACATTCAAGGTTCACCTGATCATAAGTATCCAGTGAAATTTCTACGGACGATGAAGTTCGTAGTGTAGCTTTTACCTAATTATTGCAGTGTACTATAGCGACAGAATCTCGAATGGTTTCCTTGATCGAGGAGTTTAGCTATTAATAACTTATTAATAATAAGAATAATAATAATAATAATAATAATAATAATAATAATAATAACGATAATAACAATAATAATAATGATGATGATAACAACACAATAATAATAATAATAATAATAATAATAATAATAATAATAATAATAATCCGTGGCGCTACTTTCTTTTAAGGACGCAGACTAATCATGTTTAAATGCCAAAGCAGAGGTGGAAGATTATCCAACCAGAATGGAGGTATCCTGTGGTTAGCGCTGCGAAGGTCCCTCCAGCCGTTATACCTGGTTTTAATAATATGACGCTACCTATCGTAGTTCCTCAAGTGCACCACAATGCAAGGTTGGCACCGGCCCCATACATTGGCCGAAATTTCATGAGAAAATTTCCTCTCCTATGAGGTCTCGAACTAGCGCGCATTCCGTAACGCGAGTCCTAAGCAGAATGCCTTAGACCACGACGCCATGGCTCTGAACTTAATTACTGTTAGCAGTGCCAAATTAATATTGATAAAAATTTTTACTTTTTTTTTATAGAAGGTTATAAATGAAAAGAGTTTAATAATTTACTCGTAAAAATAATAGGCCAATTTATTACATGTATTAAATGAAAAAGCAATTATTGATAGAGAACTGTAAGTTAGTAGACAGAGAAACTAGGCCTATAAACGGCGGTGGTCGGTGCCAGTCATATTGCGGATCACCATGTAGGGGCTCCTTGATGCACTGGGCTTTGGCTCTGATACGAACTTAAGGAAGTAATCACACAAACCCGGGCCGCTGCTGTGTTTGCGCAATCGGATGTGACAGTTCAATTAGGGCGGCCAGTCCCAGCTCGGCTCCTTCTTTTGTAACGTAATTACCATACATACGTGCGTGCGGCCTAGCTCGCCGGGGGCACTAATACGCGACAAAGCTCGGCTAATGCTCTAGAAATGCCTCCCGACAGAGACAACTGTTGTTATATGAAAAAGTAATAATGCTAGCAATCATATGGGATTAAAATTTCATTTTTGTACTTTGTTTCATTCATTTTTATTAACGATACACTAATAGGGGTTGGCGAGGAGGGAGTATTTGGTGTGACGAGGCGATTTTGAATTGTGAGTGATCATATCTGCTTACTGATGCCGTATTAGAGATCATGGTGCCTTGTTACTGTTACTGGGTGTTTAGAAAACTGATATATTGTAAGAAATTTTGTTGCTATGTGGTCGTATTCTTATAAAGGTGAGACATAGTTTGAGGTGGTTTGTGAGTTCAAAGGAATATGTCATGACCTTCGCTCTCATAATTAAGAGACCGGTGTTGTGTCAATCCTTTGTTATGAGCAGAGACTTGGGTTTGATTACCTAGAGCTGCAGTGATTACATGCGACAGACAGCCTATGAAGTAAGGAGACGGAGGAAAGGTACTTGGCATGAAAACTACAACCAGTGGTGGTTCCTGCACTAACATCTTGATCAATCCCGCGGATAAAAATCTCAAGCTTTGCTGAATCAGTAATGTCACTGCTGTCATCAAGAGCCAGTGAATAATATACGATTTTTCTTGCTTCTTTTTTTAACCTTCCTCTTGAATATAATCAGGAATTTTCTCAATTCTTCTCTCGATACTTGGTCGAGAAAATCGTAGTTTTTTCAAAATTGAAAACTTCTTATGGACAAGTCATTTAAGCTATTTTAATCATTACTCTTTTGAGAAATTCTGTTCTATCAAAAGGCTTTAGAGCACGAGATATTTTAAACCTCATTAGGTAGCCGACTTCCTTACATTTATTTATGTCATCTTTCTCTTCCTATTTATGATTTAAGACATGTCAATTCCTGGCGTTTAACAGTTCGTTGGCACTTAATATTGAACCAGTCTTTCTGCAATATTATTATTAAATGAATAACATAAATATTTTACCCTCATCTAAAGATTAAGAAGATTAAAATTGAGATGAAAGATAATAATTTTATTCTTCTAGGGAGAAAATCTAAAAATATCAATATTCATGCACTTAGAGGAGAATTATAGAAGCACATACTTAGTGGTCAATAATAATAATAATAATAATAATAATAATAATAATAATAATAATAATAATAATGATAATAATAATAATAATAATAATAATAATAATAATACATTATTCAGCGTGGCAATTAATGTTTCTATATGCTCCTAATTGAACCGTTGACCAAAGCAAACATATTACATTTTGTCTGACAGAACAACAAAAAAAGTTATCCTTCTCATTCTCTACAAAACCATTTCTTACTACTTTTAGAGACAGAGTTTGTAGAGCAACAGAAAACTCCTCGTACTCGTTTGAATGTCTGTGATTACACGATTTAATCACGACACCCGCTTTGGTCACCGCTGACCTAGAGTCACCAAGCAACCCGATACAGTGTAGTTGCGTGTGGGATATAGGTCAGTGGCATTGAACCCCAGACACACAGTTCAGGTCTGCTGTTTAGTAAGGCAGCAAACATGCCGATACAGAACAAGAAGCAAGTAGTCAGTGTAAATAATTTTGTTTTTACTATGATTTATAGTATTAGGCTATTTTTAGTAGGTTATTTTACGACGTTGTATCAACATCACAGGTTATTTAGCGTCTGAATGAAGTGAAAGTGATAGGCGTGATGCCGGTGAAATGAGTCCGGGGTCCAGCACCGATAGTTACTCAGCATTTCCTCATATTGGGTTGAGGGAAAACCCCGGAAAAAGCCTCAACCAGGTAACTTGTCCGACCGGTATTCGAAACCGGGTCACCTGGTTTCGCGACCAGACGCGCTAGCCGTTATTCTACAGGTGTGGAATTTAGGGCTATTGTAATATACACAATTTATTTATTTGTTTTTTTTCTTATAGATGTGTACAGCAACAGCGTTCACGTGTATAACAAGTATTCTTATTAATTTCTACAATCTGGCATTAGAGATGGTAATACATAGAGACAAAACTAACCTAGAAATATTTCTAAATGAACGAAAGTTGAAACGTCGGGAACGAAATATATTTTATATATTACAGTATTAATACATTTTCAATTGTGATTATTCAAATTTCAATCCTTTTATATTATTTACATAAGGAACATCAATAGCCGTCAACATCAAAATCATGCACTGGTACCCAAGGCAGTTCTAAATCTAAATCACATGTTAAAGAAGGAATGTGCCTTGTATACACGAAAAACATTATAAATACAGATCTCGAGTGTTCAATTCTAACGAATCTGATATTTTATGTCTGTCATAAGTGTATGGATTATGCAGATAGCAAATCTGATAATTGACATAGGAAGATTAAGATTATGTTATATTAGTTGTGCCAATAACTGTAGTGCCAACAACTGTAGGTGCCAATCACTGATATTTTTTCAGATTTTGTGTTCCGGCATATAGCCTATAATAAATTCAATATTTTTAATGAAAAATTTTCTAACCTATCATTATAATCTCTGAACTCTTCCTTACATATTCCGAAATTAAAATGAAAAATGACATCAGTTAATGAGAATAACAAATAAAAACTTATTGAAAATGTTTTAACTGTGCCAATGACTATACAAGGTTTTAGAACTGGAGAGAGAGGGGTGGAAAGGATGGGGAAAGCGTTGGCTCCCCGTCCACAGTCCACCGGCGTTGAATGACGTCACTGTGGCCCGTACGCAATCACATAACACAGACATTGAATACAAATCCCCTCCCCTACCAAGTCAATGACGCTGGGATGGAAGGAAGG
The DNA here is from genome assembly GCF_040183065.1 of Periplaneta americana. Classification (NCBI taxonomy): domain Eukaryota; kingdom Metazoa; phylum Arthropoda; class Insecta; order Blattodea; family Blattidae; genus Periplaneta; species Periplaneta americana. The sequence goes on from NC_091121.1 coordinate 88,999,307, forward strand.
ATGTGTGACGTTTCCAATGAGTGATGCAACGCCACAATTGTCGCCCTGTTCTGCAAGCCAGGACTATACAGTTAACCCTATATTAAATATTTATGTGGTAATATGAAGAGATCATTAAAAGTACTAGAGAGTAAACTGAATAAATTTATAAGATAATGGCTGTTTCTGTAGTATTATGTGGCTGTTAATTTTAGACTATAACAAAAAGACAAAAACAAAAAAAGAAAACTCACTTTTATGAAGTGTTGCAGGAAATAGACATTTAGACAAAAGACTAAATGAAGATATTAGGAATGAATCAGAAATTTTGAAAATAAAGCTTTGTAGAGATAAGTGGATAAAACATATTGGAAAAATGACTGAATTCCATACACCAAATATAAGTTAAATTAGGTTATAAACCAGTAGGTAAGAGAAGTATTGGTAGGTCAAGAAAGCGATGGGTAAAACTCTTTATCTGAAAAGTATGAGACAGGAACAAGCCTTAAGGGCTTAACTCATGAATTGTTGTTGGTTGATGATGATGACGATGATGATGATGATGATGACTTTTATTTAATTTTTTATTTTAGTAGGTTATTGTACGACGCTTTATCAACATCTTAGGTTATTTAGCGTCTGAATGATATGAAGGTGATAATGTCGGTGAAGTGAGTCCGAGGTCCAGCATTTGCTAGTAATGGGTTGAGGGAAAATCCCGGAAAAAACCTCAACCAGCTAACTTGCCCCGACTGGAAATCGAACCCGGGCCACCTGGTTTCGCTGCTAGACGCGCTAACCATTACTCCACAGGTGATGATGATGATGATTATGATGATGATGATGATGAGAAGAAGAATGAACAAGAAACTCAAATATAAGAACATAAAATATAAAAAGCAGATAAATTAAATTTAATTAAAATACGGAACACTTGGCAACGAATATTGACAATAAAAAACTAATCTAACTAGGGACAAATTAATTGCAGGTTATTCTCA